>NW_027192674.1:1836666-2155000 GCF_949987515.2 Delphinus delphis | reverse complement strand
ATTTAACTCTCATTTCCCACCAGGAAGAGGAATTAACCAAAGGCTCAGCGTGCCATGCCGGAACCACATTAGGGCCTGAAGACATCCTGCGGTGTTGCGGCCAGCTCACTAGAAAGCGAGTTGAAGAAACGAGCACAGGGGCACTGTAATTCACAAACCTGCAGAGTTATAAATGACAGCTATCGTCCAAAAATAGACTGAAGTAAGGCTGCCAAGAGGACTTGAAAGCGGGGCAGAATTGCAGGAAACCGATTTCAGGAGGTAGACAGGAATTGCATTTCAAGCATAGGAAAAGAGGCAGAACGTCCACAGTGATGCACTTGGCCAAAAAGGGCGTATGTGTTTTTTCCTGAATATATTCAGGAAAAAACGCATACGTACTTTTTGGCCAACCAAGCAAACTTGCAAAGGAAATCTGCACTACAATGAAGTCTCACTTCCCCCCGGTCAAAAGGGCCATCTGAAAAAAGTGTAAAATCCAGAAAGGCAGGACAGGACATGGAGAACAGGGAGCCTTGTTATGCTGATGGGCGGGATGTAAATTGCCAACAGCCACTCCAGAGAAGTGTATGGTGTTTCCTGAAACATCTAAAAAACAAAGCAACAGAGCCTAGGGCACTTCCACTTATGGTCCTATAGCTTAGGGAAATTAAAATCAAAAAGACACAGCCACCCCAAAGTTTGGGACGCCTCTGTTTACAAGAACCTCGTTTACACTACAAGATCAATATCACAGAAAGTGAAAAATGGATAAAGAAGTTGTGGTACTCATGTACAATGCAATATCACTCAGCAATGAAATCTATGTCATCAGGCCCTTAGCAGCATAATGAGTGGATTCGGGTATGGTGATTCTAACTGAAATAAGTCACACAGAAAAAGAAACATCAAAAAATATCACTAATACATGGAATTTAAACTTGGCGACAGAGGAACTGAATTACAAAACAGAACAGGGTCTCAAATTTAGAAAACCAACTTATGCTTGCTTAAGTGGAAAGGTGAGTTGGGGTGCTGCATAAAACCAGAGATTGAAATGAGCACAGATAAAGTTCCTTAAGCCAAATATGGAATAGACAAGAACTACTCCTTGCTCAACGAAATGGACTCCACACCCCATATTAAACGCCTAAGAATATACCTGACTAGTAAGTATCTTAAAACCTAGGGATTGCTATGTCTCCGAAAGAGAATCAAGCGTGTGTACTGGGGCATAAATGCAGCAGTGATAGGATTGGAGAGGTTCGGTGAGCAAATGAAGACCCTTTGAAGTCATATTGCATGGTACCCATTCCACGGGTCTCAACTCTCCAGGTTTAAGGTATTCTTCCTTCAGCTAAAACATGCATGTGGAACCCAGAGTATGATAAACCGTGTGATCGGGAGACGTGTTCAAATATGTCTCAGTTTTCCTCCCCTGGTACTCGGGTGCAACATTCCAGACGCTTTACTAACACTCTCCCGACTTGGACAGTCAGTGCCGTTAACCTCCTGTTTGGCCCAGTTTGCAATTTCTGCGGAAGATGAACAGGAATAGGGAGAACCAATGAGAGACTAGCTGGAGGTGTCTGAACGGGCAAATTTAACTCTCATTTCCCACTAGGAAGAGGAGTTAACCAAAGGCTCAGCGTGCCGTGCCTGAACCAGATTAGGGCCTGAAGCCATCCTGCGGTGTTGCGGCCAGCTCACAAGAAAGCGAGTTGAAGAAAGGAGCTCAGGGGCACTGTAATTCACAAACCTGCAGAGTTATAAATGACAGCTATCGTCCAAAAATAGACTGAAGTAAGGCTGCCAAGAGGACTTGAAAGCGGGGCAGAATTGCAGGAAACCGATTTCTGGAGGTAGACTGGAATTGCATTGAAAGCATAGGAAAAGAGGCAGAACGTCCACAATGATGCACTTGGCCAAAAAGGGCGTATGCGTTTTTTCCTGAATATATTCAGGAAAAAACGCATACGCCCTTTTTGGCCAACCAAGCAAGCTTGAAAGGAAATCTGCACTACAATGAAGTCTCACTTCCCCCAGGTCAAAAGGGCCATCTGAAAAAAGTGTAAAATCCAGAAAGGCAGGACAGGCCATGGAGAACTGGGAGCCTTGTTATGCTGATGGGCGGGATGTAAATTGCCAACAACCACTAGGGAGAAGTGTATGGTGTTTCCTGAAACATCTAAAAAACAAAGCAACAGAACCTAGGGCACTTCCACTTATGGTCCTATAGCTTAGGGAAATTAAAATCAAAAAGACACAGCCACCCCAAAGTTTGGGACGCCTCTCTTTACAAGAACCTCGTTTACAGTACAAGTTCAACATCGCAGAAAGTGAAAAATGGATAAAGAAGTTGTGGTATTTACTTACAAAGCAATATCACTCAGCAATGAAATCTGTGTCATCAGGCCCTTAGCAGCACAATGAGTGGATTCAGGTATGATGATTCTAACTGAAATAAGTCACACAGAAAAAGAAACATCATAAGATATCAGTAATACACGGAATGTAAACTTGGCTACACAGGAACTGAATTACAGAACAGAACAGGGTCTCAAATTTAGAAAACCAACTTATGCTTGCTTAAGGGTAAAGGTGAGTTGGGGTGCTGCATAAAACCAGAGATTGAAATGAGCACAGATAAAGTTCCTTAAGCCAAATATGGAATAGACAAGAGCTACTCCTTGCTCAACGAAATGGACTCAACACCCCATATTAAACGCCTAAGAATGTACCTGACTAGTAAGTATCTTAAAACCTATGGATTGCTATGTCGCCGAAAGAGAATCAAGCATGTGTACAGGGGCATAAACGCAGCAGTGATAGGATTGGAGAGGTTCGGTGAGCAAATGAAGACCCTTTGAAGTCATATTGCATGGTACCCTTTCCACGGGTTTCAACTACCCAGGTTTAAGGTATTCTTCCTTCAGCTAAAACATGCATGTGGAACCTAGAGTATGATCAACCATGTGATCGGGAGACGTGTTCAAATATGTCTCAGTTTTCCTCCCCTGGTACTCGGGTGCAACATTCCAGACGCTTTACTAACACTCTCCCCACTTGGAGAGTCAGTCCCTTTAACCTCCTGTTTGGCCCAGTTTGCAATTTCTGCGGAAGATGAACAGGAATAGCGAGAACCAATGAGAGGCTAGCTGGAGGTGTCTGGACGGGCAAATTTAACTCTCATTTCCCACCAGGAAGAGGAATTAACCAAAGGCTCAGTGTGCCTGGCCGGAACCAGATTAGGGCCTGAAGACATCCTGCGGTGTTGCGGCCAGGTCACAAGAAAGCGAGTTGAAGAAAGGAGCTCAGGGACACTGTAATTCACAAACCTGCAGAGTTATAAATGACAGCTATCGTCCAAAAATAGACTGAAGTAAGCCTGCCAAGAGGACTTGAAAGCGAGGCAGAATTGCAGGAAACCGATTTCAGGAGGTAGACTGGAATTGCATTGAAAGCATAGGAAAAGAGGCAGAACGTCCACAATGATGCACTTGGCCAAAAAGGGCGTATGCGTTTTTTCCTGAATATATTCAGGAAAAAACGCATACGCCCTTTTTGGCCAACCAAGCAAGCTTGCAAAGGAAATCTGCACTACAATGAAGTCTCACCTCCCCCCGGTCAAAAGGGCCATCTGAAAAAAGTGTAAAATCCAGAAAGGCAGGACAGGCCATGGAGAACTGGGAGCCTTGTTATGCTGATGGGCGGGATGTAAATTGCCAACAACCACTCGGGAGAAGTGTATGGTGTTTCCTGAAACATCTAAAAAACAAAGCAACAGAGCCTAGGGCACTTCCACTTATGGTCCTATAGCTTAGGGAATTTAAAATCAAAAAGACACAGTCACCCCAAAGTTTTGAACGGGTTTGTTTACAAACACCTCGTTTACAGTACAAGTTCAACATCGCAGAAAGTGAAAAATGGAGAAAGAAGTTGTGGTATTTACTTACAAAGCAATATCACTCAGCAATGAAATCTATGTCATCAGGCCCTTAGCAGCACAATGAGTGGATTCAGGTATGATGATTCTAACTGAAATAAGTCACACAGAAAAAGAAACATTATAAGATATCAGTAATACACGGAATGTAAACTTGGCTACACAGGAACTGAATTACAGAACAGAACAGGGTCTCAAATTTAGAAAACCAACTTATGCTTGCTTAAGGGGAAAGGTGATTTGGGGTGCTGCATAAAACCAGAGACTGAAATGAGCACAGATAAAGTTCCTTAAGCCAAATATGGAATAGACAAGAGCTACTCCTTGCTCAACAAAATGGACTCAACACCGTATATTAAATGCCAAAGAATGTACCTGACTTGTAAGTATCTTAAAACCTATGGATCGCTATGTCTCCGAAAGAGAATCAAGCATGTGTACAGGGGCATAAACGCAGCAGTGATAGGATTGGAGAGGTTCGGTGAGCAAATGAAGGCCCTTTGAAGTCATATTGCATGGTACCCATTCCACGGGTTCAACTACCCAGGTTTAAGGTATTCTTCCTTCAGCTAAAACATGCATGTGGAACGTAGAGTATGATCAACCATGGGATCGGGAGACGTGTTCAAATATGTCTCAGTTTTCGTACCCTGGTACTCGGGTGCAACATTCCAGACGCTTTACTAACCCTCTCCCGACTTGGAGAGTCAGTCCCTTTAATCTCCTGTTTGGCCCAGTTTGCAGTTTCTGCGGAAGATGAACTGGAATAGAGAGAACCAATGGAGACTAGCTGGAGGTGTCTGGACGGGCAAATTTAACTCTCATTTCCCACCAGGAAGAGGAATTAACCAAAGGCTCAGCGTGCCGTGCCGGAACCAGATTAGGGCCTGAAGCCATCCTGCGGTGTTGCGGCCTGCTCAAAAGAAAGCGAGTTGAAGAAAGGAGCTCAGGGGCACTGTAATTCACAAACCTGCAGAGTTATAAATGACAGCTATCGTCCAAAAATAGACTGAAGTAAGGCTGCCAAGAGGACTTGAAAGCGGGGCAGAATTGCAGGAAACCGATTTCAGGAGGTAGACTGGAATTGCATTGAAAGCATAGGAAAAGAGGCAGAACGTCCACAATGATGCACTTGGCCAAAAAGGGCGTATGCGTTTTTTCCTGAATATATTCAGGAAAAAACGCATACGCCCTTTTTGGCCAACCAAGCAAGCTTGCAAAGGAAACCTGCACTACAATGAAGTCTCACTTCCCCCCGGTCAAAAGGGCCATCTGAAAAAAGTGTAAAATCCAGAAAGGCAGGACAGGCCATGGAGAACTGGGAGCCTTGTTATGCTGATGGGCGGGATGTAAATTGCCAACAACCACTCGGGAGAAGTGTATGGTGTTTCCTGAAACACCTAAAAAACAAAGCAACAGAACCTAGGGCACTTCCACTTATGGTCCTATAGCTTAGGGAAATTAAAATCAAAAAGACACAGCCACCCCAAAGTTTGGGACGCCTCCGTTTACAAGAACCTCGTTTACCGTACAAGTTCAATATCACAGAAAGTGAAAAATGGAGAAATAACTTGTGGTACTTACGTACAATGCAGTATCACTCAGCAAGGAAATCTATGTCATCAGGCCCGTAGCAGCATAATGAGTGGATTCAGGTATGATGATTCTAACTGAAATAAGTGACACAGAAAAAGAAACATCATAAGATATCACTAATACACGGAATGTAATCTTGGCTACACAGGAATTGCATTCCAAAACAGAACAGGGTCTCAAATTTAGAAAACCAACTTATGCTTGCTTAAGGGGAAAGGTGAGTTGGGGTGCTGCATAAAACCAGAGATAGAAATGAGCACAGATAACTTTCCTTAAGCCAAATATGGAATAGACAAGAGCTACTCCTTGCTCAACGAAATGGACTCAACACCCCATATTAAACGCCTAAGAATATACCTGACTAGTAAGTATCTTAAAACCTATGGATTGCTATGTCTCCGAAAGAGAATCAAGCATGTGTACAGGGGCATAAACGCAGCAGTGATAGGATTGGAGAGGTTCGTGAGCAAATGAAGACCCTTTGAAGTCATATTGCATGGTACCCATTACACGGGTCTCAACTCTCCAGGTTTAAGGTATACTTCCTTCAGCTAAAACATGCATGTGGAACCCAGAGCATGATCAACCATGTGAACGGGAGACGTGTTCAAATAAGTCTCAGTTTTCCCCCCCTGGTACTCGGGTGCAACATTCCAGACGCTTTACTAACACTCTCCCGACCTGGAGAGTCAGTCCCTTTAACCTCCTGTTTGGCCCAGTTTGCAATTTCTGCGGAAGATGAACAGGAATAGTGAGAACCAATGAGAGGCTAGCTGGAGGTGTCTGGACGGGCAAATTTAACTCTCATTTCCCACCAGGAAGAGGAATTAACCAAAGGCTCAGCGTGCCGTGCCGGAACCAGATTAGGGCCTGAAGCCATCCTGTGGTGTTGCGGCCAGGTCACAAGAAAGCGAGTTGAAGAAAGGAGCTCAGGGGCACTGTAATTCACAAACCTGCAGAGTTATAAATGACAGCTATCGTCCAAAAATATACTGAAGTAAGGCTTCCTAGAGGACTTGAAAGCGGGGCAGAATTGCAGGAAACCGATTTCAGGAGGTAGACTGGAATTGCATTGAAAACATAGGAAAGAGGCAGAACGTCCACAATGATGCACTTGGCCAAAAAGGGCGTATGCGTTTTTTCCTGAATATATTCAGGAAAAAACGCATACGCCCTTTTTGGCCAACCAAGCAAGCTTGCAAAGGAAATCTGCACTACAATGAAGTCTCACTTCCCCCCGGTCAAAAGGGCCATCTGAAAAAAGTGTAAAATCCAGAAAGGCAGGACAGGCCATGGAGAACTTGGAGCCTTGTTATGCTGATGGGCGGGATGTAAATTGCCAGCAGACACTAGGGAGAAGTGTATGGTGTTTCCTGAAACATCTAAAAAACAAAGCAACAGAGCCTAGGGCACTTCCACTTATGGTCCTATAGCTTAGGGAAATTAAAATCAAAAAGACACAGCCACCCCAAAGTTTGGAACGGTTCTGTTTACAAGAACCTCGTTTACAGTACAAGTTCAACATCGCAGAAAGTGAAAAATGGATAAAGAAGTTGTGGTATTCACTTACAAAGCAATACCACTCAGCAATGAAATCTATGTCATCAGGCCCTTAGAGGCACAATGAGTGGATTCAGGTATGATGATTCTAACTGAAATAAGTCACACAGAAAAAGAAACATCATAAGATATCAGTAATACACGGAATGGAAACTTGGCTACACAGGAACTGAAATACAGAACAGAACAGGGTCTCAAATTTAGAAAACCAACTTATGCTTGCTTAAGGGGAAAGGTGAGTTGGGGTGCTGCATAAAACCAGAGATTGAAATGAGCACAGATAAAGTTCCTTAAGCCAAATATGGAATAGACAAGAGCTACTCCTTGCTCAACGAAATGGACTCAACACCGCATATTAAACACCTAAGAATGTACCTGACTAGTAAGTATCTTAAAACCTATGGATTGCTATGTCTCCGAAAGAGAATCAAGCATGTGTACAGGGGCATAAACGCAGCAGTGATAGGATTGGAGAGGTTCGTGAGCAAATGAAGACCCTTTGAAGTCATATTGCATGGTACCCATTACACGGGTCTCAACTCTCCAGGTTTAAGGTATTCTTCCTTCAGCTAAAACATGCATGTGGAACCTAGAGTATGATCAACCATGTGAACGGGAGACGTGTTCAAATATGTCTCAGTTTTCCCCCCCTGGTACTCGGGTGCAACATTCCAGACACTTTACTAACACTCTCCCGACCTGGAGAGTCAGTCCCTTTAACCTCCTGTTTGGCCCAGTTTGCAATTTCTGCGGAAGATGAACAGGAATAGTGAGAACCAATGAGAGGCTAGCTGGAGGTGTCTGGACGGGCCAATTTACCTCTCATTTCCCACCAGGAAGAGGAATTAACCAAAGGCTCAGCGTGCCGTGCCGGAACCAGATTAGGGCCTGAAGCCATCCTGCGGTGTTGCGGCCAGCTCAAAAGAAAGCGAGTTGAAGAAAGGAGCTCAGGGGCACTGTAATTCACAAACCTGCAGAGTTATAAATGACAGCTATCGTCCAAAAATAGACTGAAGTAAGGCTGCCAAGAGGACTTGAAAGCGGGGCAGAATTGCAGGAAACCGATTTCAGGAGGTAGAGTGGAATTGCATTGAAAGCATAGGAAAAGAGGCAGAACGTCCACAATGATGCACTTGGCCAAAAAGGGCGTATGCGTTTTTTCCTGAATATATTCAGGAAAAAACGCATACGCCCTTTTTGGCCAACCAAGCAAGCTTGCAAAGGAAATCTGCACTACAATGAAGTCTCACTTCCCCCCGGTCAAAAGGGCCATCTGAAAAAAGTGTAAAATCCAGAAAGGCAGGACAGGCCATGGAGAACTGGGAGCCTTGTTATGCTGATGGGCGGGATGTAAATTGCCAACAACCACTCGGGAGAAGTGTATGGTGTTTCCTGAAACATCTAAAAAACAAAGCAACAGAGCCTAGGGCACTTCCACTTATGGTCCTATAGCTTAGGGAAATTAAAATCAAAAAGACACAGCCACCCCAAAGTTTGGGACGCCTCTGTTTACAAGAACCTCGTTTACAGTACAAGTTCAACATTGCAGAAAGTGAAAAATGGATAAAGAAGTTGTGGAATTTACTTACAAAGCAATATCACTCAGCAATGAAATCTGTGTCATCAGGCCGTTAGCAGCACAATGAGTGGATTCAGGTACGATGATTCTAACTGAAATAAGTCACACAGAAAAAGAAACATCATAAGATATCAGTAATACACGGAATGTAAACTTGGCTACACAGGAACTGAATTACAGAACAGAATAGGGTCTCAAATTTAGAAAACCAACTTATGCTTGCTTAAGGGTAAAGGTGAGTTGGGGTGCTGCATAAAACCAGAGATTGAAATGAGCACAGATAAAGTTCCTTAAGCCAAATATGGAATAGACAAGAGCTACTCCTTGCTCAACGAAATGCACTCAACACCCCATATTAAACGCCTAAGAATGTACCTGACTAGTAAGTATCTTAAAACCTATGGATTGCTATGCCTCCAAAAGAGAATCAAGCATGTGTACAGGGGCATAAACGCAGCAGTGATAGGATTGGAGAGGTTTGTGAGCAAATGAAGACCCTTTGAAGTCATATTGCATGGTACCCATTCCACGGGTTTCAACTACCCAGGTTTAAGGTATTCTTCCTTCAGCTAAAACATGCATGTGGAACCTAGAGTATGATCAACCATGTGATCGGGAGACGTGTTCAAATATGTCTCAGTTTTCCCCCCCTGGTACTCGGGTGCAACATTCCAGACGCTTTACTAACACTCTCCCGACCTGGAGAGTCAGTCCCTTTAACCTCCTGTTTGGCCCAGTTTGCAATTTCTGCGGAAGATGAACAGGAATAGCGAGAACCAATGAGAGGCTAGCTGGAGGTGTCTGGACGGGCAAATTTAACTCTCATTTCCCACCAGGAAGAGGAAATAACCAAAGGCTCAGCGTGCCATACCGGAACCACATTAGGGCCTGAAGCCATCCTGCGGTGTTGCGGCCAGCTCAAAAGAAAGCGAGTTGAAGAAAGGAGCTCAGGGGCACTGTAATTCACAAACCTGCAGAGTTATAAATGACAGCTATCGTCCAAAAATAGACTGAAGTAAGGCTGCCAAGAGGACTTGAAAGCGGGGCAGAATTGCAGGAAACCGATTTCAGGAGGTAGACTGGAATTGCATTGAAAGCATAGGAAAAGAGGCAGAACGTCCACAAAGATGCACTTGGCCAAAAAGGGCGTATGCGTTTTTTCCTGAATATATTCAGGAAAAAACGCATACGCCCTTTTTGGCCAACCAAGCAAGCTTGCAAAGGAAATCTGCACTACAATGAAGTCTCACTTCCCCCCGGTCAAAAGGGCCATCTGAAAAAAGTGTAAAATCCAGAAAGGCAGGACAGGCCATGGAGAACTGGGAGCCTTGTTATGCTGATGGGCGGGATGTAAATTGCCAACAGACACTCGGGAGAAGTTTATGGTGTTTCCTGAAACATCTAAAAAACAAAGCAACAGAGCCTAGGGCACTTCCACTTATGGTCCTATAGCTTAGGGAAATTAATATCAAAAAGACACAGCAACCCCAAAATTTGGGACGGCTCTTTTTACAGGAATCTCTTCTACGGCACAAGTTAAATATCCCAGAGAGCAAATAATGGATAAAGAAGTTGCGGTACTTATGTACAACAGAATACCACTCAGCAATGAAATCTATGTCACCAGGCCCGTACCAGCATAATGAGTGGATTGAGGCACGATGATTCTAAGTGAAATAAGTCACACAGAAAAAGAAACATCATAAGGTATCACTAATACACGGAATGTGAACTTGGCTACATATGAACTGAATTACAAAACAGAACAGAGTCTCAAGTTTAGAAAACCAACTTATGCCTGCTTAAGGGGGAAGGTGAGTTGGGGTGCTGCATAAAAGCAGAGTTTGAAATTAGCACAGATACCGTTCCATAAGCCAAATATGTAATAGACAAGAGCTACCCCTTGCTCAACGAAATGGATTCAACAATGAGGTATCACCTCACACCTGGTAGAATAGGCATCATTGAAAATCTACAAACAAAAAATGCTGGAAAGGGTGTGGAGCAAAGGAACCCTCTTCCACTATTGTTGGGAATATAAATTGATACAGTCATTATGGAGAACAATATGGAATTTCTTAAGAAACTAACAATAGAATTACCATATGATACAGCAATCCCAGTACTGGACATATACCCAGACAAAACCATAAATCAAAAAGAGTCATTCACCGCAATGTTCATTGCATCACTATTTACAATATCGAGGTAATGGAAGCAACCTAAATGCCCACAGACAGACGAATGCATAAAGCTGTGGTACATATATAAAATGGAATATTACTAAGCCATGAAAAGGAATGAAATTGGGTCATTTGTAGAGACGTCGATGGATCTAGAGACTGTCATACAGAGTGAAGTAAGTCAGAAAGAGAAAAACAAATCTTGTATATTCATGCATATATGTGGAACCTAGAAAAACTGTACAGATTAACCATTTTGCAAGGCATAAATAGAGCAACAGATGTAGACAACAAACGTATGGACAACAAGGGGGGAAAGCTGTTGGGGGGTGGTGGTGGGAGGAGTTGAGAGACTGGGATTGGCATGTATACATTTATATGTATAAAATAGATAACCAATAAGAACCTGCTGTATAAAAATATAAAATAAAATTCAAAATTAAAAAGAAATAAAATTTAAAAAATAAAACAGAAAAAACAATTATTCCCTGCACATACATGTATTTATATGAATAAATTATTTCCATGCTTATATCTGTAAATACAAAAAAGAGGAATAAAATCTACCTTGAACCAAAAACGAAAAAGAGAAAAAAAACACAGAACCCACCAGTTACACAGAGGAAAACCGTATCAGGGCACTTGCTCCAGTTGTAAACAATTCTGAAGTTGGTCAGTGGTGGGGAATCGTCTCCCATTCAGCCAGCAACCCCCACGCAACAAGCGTCCTCATTGCAAAGCTGGGGCACCGTGCCGAGGCATCTGTGAGTAAACGTGAGCTGAGCCCCAGGCCAGTTGCTGCTGAACTATTCCCACCCGTCCCAGGTAAAACACCTGAATATATACAAGGACTTGAAAGCCTAGAGGAAGGGCCATAGAGCCACACGAGTGACAGCATGCCGGCCGACTTGGTGCCTGCAGGCCAGCCAGGATGGTCCTGGCCCTGGGTGCTCTTCTGGAAGATTTCCATTTCCCTGCCTGAGATACCCGTCCTGTCCCTGCCCCCACTGCTTTTTTCCTTCCTCACCTCTGCCCAGGGAGAAATTCCAGCAGCAGGTATGGGTGACACATCCTCTTCTTTAGCAGGTGGCAGCCTGGCAACTGCTGCAGAAAGTCCAGCAGAGCCCCACTCACACTGGGCCACCCACAAAGCCGTGGCCTCTCACTCCCTCCCACCAGCCCAGCCCCGAGACTGCTGACAGGGCAGAGAAAATGGCGTCAGGCACGGCTGCAGGGGCTCTTGCTGCCTAGAGTGGTATTTATATTGATCTCAACCCAGGCACACCTGGGGAGGGCTGGCCGGCACGGTAAGGCTGCCCAGGTCAGCCAATCATCACCCCTCAGGGGCTCACAGTTGCAGAAAATGGAACTTGCTGAACCGGCCAGGTCCAAGGAACAGGTGTGGGCTCCTGAGAGTCAGGATAGACAAGGGGCTGCAGCTTTGGCTTGTTTTCTAATCATTTTATCTGGCCCATGAGTGGGAGACAACTTCAAGAAAACCCTCTCCTAATGAGAGGAACCCAGGAGTCAGGGAGAGGAGGGGTGGGTGGTGGTTGGAGACAGAGGCCTGGTGCCCCGGGTGCAGTGGAAGTCTCTGGAAGACCAGGTGGAGGGAGGCCTCACGGAGTGATGCCCAGGGTCACAGACCTGTCGCAGCTGCTGTTTGTTAGTTCAAGTCCTGCTCTGAGGTGCTCTGTGTCAGCTCTGAGCGACAGGTGAGCTGGGGGTGCTCTGCAATGAGGGCTATGTGCACGGTTCCTGTGTGCCCAGCCCTGCCACGGTACCTGCAAGGGTAGCTCTGTATCCTGGGAGGGGCCTGACCACGAGAGCCCCGTGGGCTGGGGTGGGGGTGGGGTACCTGCCCAGGTGAGCTCCATATTCTGGGATTGGTCTGACCACGAGAGCCCCATGGGCTGCTGGGGACCTGGTAAAGGATGTCAGGACAGTCAGTGAAGCCACCGAGGATATACCTCCAGTTGCTCCTAATTCCTACACCCTGCTGGTCATTCTACCAACCACCAGGACATGGTATTCTGTATTAGTCTTCAATGATGCCTTCTTTTGTATTCCATTAGTCCCAGAGTCACAAGAAATTTTGGCTTGTGAGTGGCAGGACTCAACATACAACTAAAACAATACTTCCGGGCCGTCTGGCCCCAAGGGTGCAAAAATTCCCACACCATCTTTGGGGAAAGCTTAGCTAAAGACCTAAAAGTTCTACCTCTGGAAAAGGAAACCCTCCTTCAATATGCAGACGACATTCTGATCACCAGCCCTACTAAGGAGGCCTCTGAACTACCAAGCCAATAAAGGATAGAAGTTGTCCAAGAAAAAGCTCAAATATCACAGACTGCGGTGACCTGCCTGGGCTTCATTCTCACAGAAGGTCAGAGAAGCCCATCCCAGGAAAGGGAAGAAACCATTTTCAGCCTTACCCCTTTCTAAAACTAGAAGACAGCTTAGGGGTTCCTGGGGAGGCCAGGGTTTGCTGCTTCTGGATCCCTAGCTACAGTCTACTAGCTGGGCCTCTATATGAAACACTGAAAGGAAAAGATGATGATCCTTTTGAATAGAATCCAGAAGTGGCCTTTCAAGAATGGAAAGAGCAGTCAATTCAGACCCTTGCCCTGGAACTCCCTAATTTAGCTAAACCCTTTGACCTTTACATTCCCGGTGAAAGGTGAATCGCCATTGGAGAATTAGTGCAAAAACTGGGACCACTTGAAATGGAACAATGCAAGAATGCCATCCAGGTAGGATAAACTACGGTCACTAAGGGGCTTGGCCCACTGCCACATCTGGCCAAGATACTGGCGGTATCTAAAAACCTGGAAATCAGCAGCCCAAAAGGCCACCTCCCTCCTAAGGGAAAAGGACCCCACGTGGTGATCCTAACCACCAACCATGCCCTGAAGTTGCAGGGTTCGCTCCGTGGGCACACCGACCTCGAGTGAGGAGGCCCTCCAACTCCAACATCCAGAGAAATAACCGGGGGCAACAGGGCACCATGACGACTCATGTGAACATCACTTGACCTGGAGTTTCTCTCATAAAACAACAAGAGTGTGTCCCAAAAGAGTAGACTACTGCTTGCAGGACTTACTGCACCCAGAGGGGAGCTAATAATCTTGGCGGGGGAACAGTATACCACACTGTCACCATAGAAAAGCCTACAGACACCGTGATGATGGTGGCCAATAAGACCGGCTGGACTCCTGTTTACTTCAAAAGGCTGTTGACTCAGTAGCCATCATGGTCCTTGATCACCACTGACCCTGGACTGTCTGGGAGTTGAGCGGGCAGGGCTCTGACACCTGGTGCTGTTTGTACGTTAATTCAGGGGCCTAATTGAAGAAAGCGCAGACTACTGGTCAGAGCATCTAGGCTGGCAGAGACGGTCAGCCTAAGGTGGCCGAACAAATGTGGGGCGGGGTGAAACCGGCCCCCACAGCGTCTCTGCACATCTCTTTCCTGGACCCTTAAAGGTCATTAGAATCTATAACACTTCCAATGCTGGTGCTCAGGTGGACGAGCAGGGAGGCAGGGGTCCTGGGGACAATCAACGTCACCGGGAGGCTGCTGGGGAGAAGCTCTGACCCTCGCCCCAGGGTATGAGGGCTCCCAACTCAGCACTCAGCAGTTACAGAAGAAGGGTCTGCACCCTCAGCACTCCAAGAATGAGGAACGGGACAAAAGGCAGAGGAGGGGTTTGTCCCCAGCAAAGCCCATTAAAAATCCCTGGGAGATAAAAATAGAATCTGGGCAATAAAGTCAAGTCTAACCTTTTTTATCCTTTGTGCTTTGTCTAATTTCACGTGCTCCTAGGGTCCCGCATGCAGAGGTTCCACACCCGGCACTTCAGACCAGATTTCCTAGTGCAGAATGGCTGGGTCGACACCTCAGCTCCTGGGGCCCAGTGCAGACTCCACGATATAGAGCCTGAGCTACAGCCAACCCGGCCCTCGAGAGCTCCGCCGCCTCCCTCCCTCCCACTGACTCTGACAGGATCTCTACACAGCAGCCCAGCCCACAGCCCACGGGGTAGTGCATGCTCTCACCTCTCCATTCTCTGATCAAAATATAAAGTTTCCTTTGCTTGTGAACCAAACTCAGTCTCGATCTGTTGGCCCCAATGACACTGGGCAGGGGGACACTTGTTGGGGTCCACTCTGGAGGATCAGTAACAGAAATTGAGACTATTGTAACCTCAATGAACAGATGTGTGAGCCAAACTGTAGTTAACATAGAACAGTGTATAAGGCTCGGGTAAAATAAGATGTTTTTAACACTTCCATTTGATATTTCCATCACTTTTTATAAGCAAGTTCAGTGAAAAGGTTTGTCTTATTTGTCAGGTCAATATTAGAGAAACGAAGTGATTTCTTTCCAAGGATGTACAGTTAATAATCTTGGTTAAACCTTCAATCTTGTTTTAAATGCTTTTCCATTGAAAATGATACCTCTCTTTCAGCTCCCCCATTTCTGAGAAGTATAAAATCTTATAATTTATTATTACCAAAGGGGAAAGGTGGGAGGAGGGATAAATTAACAGTTTGGAATGAACACATACACACTGCTATGTATAAAATAGATCATCAACAAGGAACTACTGTATAGCACAGGGAACTACACTCAACATTTTGCAATAACCTATAAGGGGAAATAATCTGAAAAAGAATAGATATTTTTATTGACATCATCTATCAATGACAGTTAAAGTGTAGCCTAAGGGAAGCTGGTGGTGAGTGCTTCTGACCCTGAAGACTTCAATCATCTAAAGTTTGGACTCTGCCTACTTCCCAAGGCCCTTAATGAACATATGTGTAGCTGTAGCTTAAAAAATTCCCCAGTTTGGGTTTCGGGGAGACACTGATTTTGAAAAAGCCCTGGTGTTCTCCTTACATGAATGGGACTCTTCCTACTGCTAAAACATGTCTGTCACACCCAGAGGATGGTATACCGTCTGATCGGGAAGAGTTTGGAAAAGGCATCTCATCTCCTCATCTCCTGGTGCTCGGGTTCACCCCTCCAGCGTCTTTACTAACAGTCTCCCCACTTGGAGATGTCAGCACTGTCAACATCCTGTTGCATACAGTTTGGAATTTGTCCAGAGGATGAAGCGGAAGGATGAGGAACAATGAGAGACAAGTCCTAGGTGTTCAGACAGGCACATGTCACTCTAATTTCCAATCAGGAAGACGAATTGACCAAAGGCTAGGGTTGCCCATGGAAACAGTATAGGGCTTGAGGAAATCCCGCTGCTTTGTGGCCAGTTCCCATAAACACGAGTTGAACAATGGAACTCAGGGGCAGTAAAATTCACAAAACTGCAGAGTTGAAAATATCCATCACTGAAAAATGTCTTGAGGAAAGTCAGAGAAAAGGACTTGTAAGCAAGGGAGAATGGCAGGAAAGGGATTTGAGGAGGTAGAAAGGACTCGCCATTAAGCACAAGAAAAGGAGCTGAACATTGCCAACATTGCAGTTGGCCAAAAAGGGTGTATGCGTTCTTTTCTGTATATATTCAAGAAAAGGGCATACACTTTTTTAGCCAACCAAACAGGTGGGCACTGGAAGTCAATACTACAAAAGATATCACTTTGCATCAGTCAGAAGAGCCATCCTCATAAAGCGTAAACAACAGAAATGCAGGACAGGGCAACGAGAAGAGGGAGCCCTGTGAGACTTATAGTGGAAATGTATATTGCCAACGGCCATTCTGGAGAAGTGTATTGTGTTTACTAAAGCATCTAAAAAATGAGCTACAGAGCATAGGGCACTTGCACTCATGGGCGTATATCTTGGGAAAAACAAAAATCGAGAGGACACAGGCACCCCAATGTTTACCCCCTCTCTGTTTAAAAGATCCTCGACTAGGATATAACTTAAATGTCTCTGGAGGGAAAAAATGGATAGAGATGTGGTACTTAGGTAGAGTGGAATATTATTCAGCCTGGAAATCAATGAAATATGGCCAGTTGTAACAACTCCGGAGGAGTTACGTATGATCATTCTAAGTGACAGAATTCAAAAAGAAAAAGACACATATCATAAGATATCACTTAAAGGTGGAATCCAAAATGGCTACACATGAAATAAATTACAAAACAAAAACATAGTCAAATATGTAGAAAGCACGCATAAGGCTGCTAAACGGGAAAGGTGGGGAGGGGTGAGGCATCATCCAGGAGGTTGAAATTAGCAAAGATACCATTCCAAATACCAAACTGATAATCAACAAGGCCTACACGGTAGCTAAAAGAACTGCACTCAGCACACTCAAGTCACCGGAAAAGAATATATACGACTGGTAAGAATCTGAAAAAGAATTTATTGATGTCTCTCTGTACGTGAATCAAGTGGATGTACAGCAGCAAGAAACAGAGCTTTGAAAATCAGCTGTAACCAATATAGTAATAAATTGAAAAAAATAAACGACAGAGAGACAGAGAAAACCTCTTACAACTTTTCCTCAGGGACGGTGATGCAACATGGATTGAACACATCTAGACCCACAGCAGGATGAGACATAAGGCTGGAAACTGTTTGTGCTAAGAGAAATGTGAGGTTGGGTGAGGAAATGCACACCCTTTAAAGTAATACTACCTGGTACCCATTCAATGGGTCCCAAATCTGCAGGTTCAAGGGATCTTCCTACAGCTAAAACATGCATGGAAAACCCAGAGGACTGTACACCATGTGATCGGGAGATGTGTCTAAAATGCACCTCATTTATCCTCTCCTGGTGCTCCTGTTCACCATTCCAGCCACGCTACTTAGAATCTCCCCACTTGGAGAATCAGCACATTTAAACTTCTGTTTCACACATTTTGCAAATTGTGAGGAGGATGAACGGGAAGAGGGGGAACCAATGAGAGAAGAGTTGTAGGGGTTTGGACGGGCACATATCACTCTAATTTCCCATTAAGAATAAGAATTAAAGAAAGGCTCAGCCTGCCTCACCGGAGCCAAAATAGGGCCTGAAGCAATCCTGCGGGTTTGAGGCCAGCTCACAAAAGAGCAACTTAAAAAATGGAGCTCAGGGTCACTGCAATTCACAAACCTGCAGAGTTATAAATGAAAACTAACGTCCAAAAATATGTTGAGGTAAGGCAAAGAAGAGGATCTGAATGCAAGACAGAATTGCAAGAAACAGATTTCAAGAGATAGATTGGACTCGTCTTTAACGCACATGAAAAGCGGCAGAATTTCGACAATGATGCAGTTGGCCCAAAAGGGCGTATGCGTTTTTTCCTGATTATATCCAGGAAAAAACGCATACGCACTTTATGGGCAACGAAGCAAGCAAGCAATGCAAATGTGCACAACAAAGAAGTCTCACTTCCCACTGGTCAAAAGGGCCATCCTAAAAAATTGTAAAAACCAGAAATGCAGGACAGGCCATGGAGAACAGGGAGCCTATATACGCTGATGGGCAGTGTGTGAACTGCCGAGAGCCACTCTGGAGAAGTGTATGGTGGTTCCTAAATCATCTAAAAAACAGAGCTACAGAGCATAGGACACTTCCAATCATGGGAGTATATCTAGGGAAGTCTAAAAATCAACAAGACACAAGCACACCACAGTTTAGGGCTACTCTGTTTACAAGAACCTCAACTTCAGTACACCTTAAATATCCCAGGAAAGAGAACAATGGATAAAGAAGATGTGGTACTTATGTACAATGGAATATCTCTTCACCATGAAATCAATGTAATAAGGCTAGTAGAAGGATAAAGAGTGGATTTAGGTCCGATAATACTACTTGAAATAAGTCAAACAGAAAAAGAAACATATCATAAGATATCACTTATAGAGGGAGGGTAAATATGGCTGCACAAGAAATGAATTACAGAACAGAACAGTGTCTCACATTTAGAAAACACACTTATGTCAGCTTAAGGGGAAAGGAGAGGTGGGGTGATGCATAAAACCAGAGTTTGAAATTAGCACAGATACCGTTCAATAAACCAAATAGGTATTAGACAAGATCTACACCTTGCTCAATGAACAGGCCTCAACACACCCTATACACCGCAGAGAAATATATCAGAGGAATAAGAATCTTAAAACCCATCTTTGATATATCTCCATAAGGGAATCAAGTGTGTGCAGAGCGGCACAAACACAGCAGTGAAAAGGAGCTAAACCCCATTATAGAAATAAATTTTAAAAACAAAACGCTGAAACAATGAAAGAGAGAAAAATTCTTACAAAATTCGCTCAGGGGCTGTGATGCAACCTGGATTGACCACATATAAACCCACAGCTGGATAAGACATAAGGCTGGACACTTGGGGCTGACAGGATTGGTGAGCTTTGGTGAGCAACTGCCGAAAGTTTAATGCAATACTTCATGCTACTCATTCCAAGGGTCCCAACACTCCAGGTTGAAGGGAATCTTCCTACAGCTAAACCATGCTTGGGAAACCCAGCGACTGGTATACCATATGATCAGGAAAGGTTTCTAAAACGCACCTCATTTTTCCTCTCCTGGGGCTCCGGATCGACATTCCAGCCACTTTACTAACAACATCCCCACATGGAGTCAATGCCTTTAAGTTCTGGTATCGCACAGTCTGCAGTTAGTGCAGAGGATGAATGGGAATAGGGGGAACCAGTGAGAAACTAGCTGTAGCGGTTTCAATGGGAACATGTCACTCTAATATCACATCAGTAAGAAGAAATAACCAAAGGCACAGCAAGGTGCCCCGGAAGAAAAATAGGGCTTCAAGGAATCCTGTGGTTACGGGGCAAGACCACAAAAATAAGAGCTAAAAAATGGAGCTAAGGGCCACTGCAATTCAAAAACCTGCAGAGTTATAAAGGCCAACTATTTTTAAAAAATATATTGAGGTAAGGCTATGAAGAGGCATTGAAAGCAAGGCAGAATTGCAGGAAACCGATTTCAGGAAGTAGACTGGAATTGCATTGAAAACATATGAAGAGAGTCAGAAACTCGACAATGATGCACTTGGCCAAAAAGGGCGTATGCGTTTTTTCCTGAATATATTCAGGAAAAAACGCATACGCACTTTTTGGCCAACCAAGCAAGCTTGCAAAGGAAATCTGCACTACAATGAAGTCTCACTTCCACCTGGTCAAAAGGGCCATCTGAAAAAAGTGTAAAAACCAGAAAGGCAGGACAGGCCATGGAGAACTGGGAGCCTTGTTATGCTGATGGGCTGGATGTAAATTGCCAACAACCACTCGGGAGAAGTGTATGGTGTTTCCTGAAACATCTAAAAAACAAAGCAACAGAGCCTAGGGCACTGCCACTTATGGTCCTATAGCTTAGGGAAATTAAAATCAAAAAGACACAGCCACCCCAAAGTTTGGGACGCCTCTGTTTACAAGAACCTCGTTTACAGTACAAGTTCAACATCGCAGAAAGTGAAAAATGGATAAAGAAGTTGTGGTATTTACTTACAAAGCAATATCACTCAGCAATGAAATCTATGTCATCAGGCCCTTAGCAGCATAATGAGTGGATTCAGGTATGATGATTCTAACTGAAATAAGTCACACAGAAAAAGAAACATCATAAGATATCAGTAATACACGGAATGTAAACTTGGCTACACAGGAACTGAATTACAGAACAGAACAGGGTCTCAAATTTAGAAAACCAACTTATGCTTGCTTAAGGGTAAAGGTGAGTTGGGGTGCTGCATAAAACCAGAGATTGAAATGAGCACAGATAAAGTTCCTTAAGCCAAATATGGAATAGACAAGAGCTACTCCTTGCTCAACGAAATGGACTCAACACTGCATATTAAACGCCTAAGAATGTACCTGACTAGTAAGTATCGTAAAACCTATGGATTGCTATGTCTCCAAAACAGAATCAAGCGTGTGTACAGGGGCATAAACGCAGCAGTGATAGGATTGGAGAGGTTCGGTGAGCAAATGAAGACCCTTTGAAGTAATATTGCATGGTACCCATTACACGGGTCTCAACTCTCCAGGTTTAAGGTATTCTTCCTTCAGCTAAAAGATGCATGTGGAACCCAAGTATGATCAACCATGTGAACGGGAGACGTGTTCAAATATGTCTCAGTTTTCCTCCCCTGGTACTCTGGTGCAACATTCCAGAAGCTTTACTAACACTCTCTCAACCTGGAGAGTCAGTCCCTTTAACCTCCTGTTTGGCCCAGTTTGCAATTTCTGCGGAAGATGAACAGGAATAGCGAGAACCAATGGAGACTAGCTGGAGGTGTCTGGACGGGCAAATTTAACTCTCATTTCCTACCAGGAAGAGTAATTAACCAAAGGCTCAGCGTGCCATGCCAGAACCAGATTAGGGCCTGAAGCCATCCTGCGGTGTTGCAGCCAGGTCACAAGAAAGCGAGTTGAAGAAAGGAGCTCAGGGGCACTGTAATTCACAAACCTGCAGAGTTATAAATGACAGCTATCGTCCAAAAATAGACTGAAGTAAGGCTGCCAAGAGGACTTGAAAGCGGGGCAGAATTGCAGGAAACCGATTTCAGGAGGTAGACTGGAATTGCATTGAAAGCATAGGAAAAGAGGCAGAACGTCCACAATGATGCACTTGGCCAAAAAGGGCGTATGCGTTTTTTCCTGAATATATTCAGGAAAAAACGTATACGCCCTTTTTGGCCAACCAAGCAAGCTTGCAAAGGAAATCTGCACTACAATGAAGTCTCACTTCCCCCCGGTCAAAAGGGCCATCAGAAAAAAGTGTAAAATCCAGAAAGGCAGGACAGGCCATGGAGAACTGGGAGCCTTGTTATGTTGATGGGCGGGATGTAAATTGCCAACAACCACTCGGGAGAAGTGTATGGTGTTTCCTGAAACATCTAAAAAACAAAGCAACAGAGCCTAGGGCACTTCCACTTATGGTCCTATAGCTTAGGGAATTTAAAATCAAAAAGACACAGCCACCCCAAAGTTTCGAACGGCTCTGTTTACAAGAACCTCGTTTACAGTACAAGTTCAACATTGCAGAAAGTGAAAAATGGATAAAGAAGTTGTGGTATTTACTTACAAAGCAATATCACTCAGCAATGAAATCTGTGTCATCAGGCCCTTAGCAGCACAATGAGTGGATTCAGGTATGATGATTCTAACTGAAATAAGTCACACAGAAAAAGAAACATCATAAGATATCACTAATACACGGAATGTAAACTTGGCTACACAGGAACTGAATTACAGAACAGAACAGGGTCTCAAATTTAGAAAACCAACTTATGCTTGCTGAAGGGGAAAGGTGAGTTGGGGTGCTGCATAAAACCAGAGATTGAAATGAGCACAGATAAAGTTCCTTAAGCCAAATATGGAATAGACAAGACCTACTCCTTGCTCAACGAAATGGACTCAACACCGCATATTAAACGCCTAAGAATGTACCTGACTAGTAAGTATCTTAAAACCTATGGATTGCTATGTCTCCGAAAGAGAATCAAGCATGTGTACAGGGGCATAAACGCAGCAGTGATAGGATTGGAGAGGTTCGGTGAGCAAATGAAGACCCTTTGAAGTCATATTACATGGTACCCATTCCACGGGTTTCAACTACCCAGGTTTAAGGTATTCTTCCTTCAGGTAAAACATGCATGTGGAACCCAGAGTATGATCAACCATGTGATCGGGAGACGTGTTCAAATATGTCTCAGTTTTCGTACCCTGGTACTCGGGTGCAACATTCCAGACGCTTTACTAACACTCTCCAGACTTGGAGAGTCAGTCCCTTTAACCTCCTGTTTGGCCCAGTTTGCAATTTCTGCGGAAGATGAACAGGAATAGCGAGAACCAATGAGAGACTAGCTGGAGGTGTCTGGACGGGCAAATTTAACTCTCATTTCCCACCAGGAAGAGGAATTAACCAAAGGCTCAGCGTGCCGAGCCAGAAACAGATTAGGGCCTGAAGCCATCCTGCGGTGTTGCGGCCAGCTCACAAGAAAGCGAGTTGAAGAAAGGAGCTCAGGGGCACTGTAATTCACAAACCTGCAGAGTGATAAATGACAGCTATCGTCCAAAAATAGACTGAAGTAAGGCTGCCAAGAGGACTTGAAAGCGAGGCAGAATTGCAGGAAACCGATTTCAGGAGGTAGACTGGAATTGCATTGAAAGATTAGGAAAAGAGGCAGAACGTCCACAATGATGCACTTGGCCAAAAAGGGCGTATGCGTTTTTTCCTGAATATATTCAGGAAAAAACGCATACGCCCTTTTTGGCCAACCAAGCAAGCTTGAAAGGAAATCTGCACTACAATGAAGTCTCACTTCCCCCCGGTCAAAAGGGCCATCTGAAAAAAGTGTAAAATCCAGAAAGGCAGGACAGGCCATGGAGAACTGGGAGCCTTGTTATGCTGATGGGCGGGATGTAAATTGCCAACAACCACTGGGGAGAAGTGTATGGTGTTTCCTGAAACATCTAAAAAACAAAGCAACAGAGCCTAGGGCACTGCCACTTATGGTCCTATAGCTTAGGGAAATTAAAATCAAAAAGACACAGCCACCCCAAAGTTTGGGACGCCTCTGTTTACAACAACGTCGTTTACAGTACAAGTTCAACATCGCAGAAAGTGAAAAATGGATAAAGAAGTTGTGGTATTCACTTACAAAGCAATATCACTCAGCAATGAAATCTATGTCATCAGGCCCTTAGCAGCATAATGAGTGGATTCAGGTATGATGATTCTAACTGAAATAAGTCACACAGAAAAAGAAACATCATAAGATATCAGTAATACACGGAATGTAAACTTGGCTACACAGGAACTGAATTACAGAACAGAACAGGGTCTCAAATTTAGAAAACCAACTTATGCTTGCTTAAGGGTAAAGGTGAGTTGGGGTGCTGCATAAAACCAGAGATTGAAATGAGCACAGATAAAGTTCCTTAAGCCAAATATGGAATAGACAAGACCTACTCCTTGCTCAACGAAATGGACTCAACACCGCATATTAAACGCCTAAGAATGAACCTGACTAGTAAGTATCTTAAAACCTATGGATTGCTATGTCTCCGAAAGAGAATCAAGCATGTGTACAGGGGCATAAACGCAGCAGTGATAGGATTGGAGAGGTTCGGTGAGCAAATGAAGACCCTTTGAAGTCATATTGCATGGTACCCATTCCACGGGTCTCAACTCTCCAGGTTTAAGGTATTCTTCCTTCAGCTAAAACATGCATGTGGAACCCAAGTATGATCAACCATGTGAACGGGAGACGTGTTCAAATATGTCTCAGTTTTCCTCCCCTGGTACTCGGGTGCAACATTCCACACGCTTTACTAACACTCTCCCGACTTGGAGAGTCAGTCCCTTTAACCTCCTGTTTGGCCCAGTTTGCAATTTCTGCGGAAGATGAACAGGAATAGCGAGAACCAATGGAGACTAGCTGGAGGTGTCTGGACGGGCAAATTTAACTCTCATTTCCTACCAGGAAGAGGAATTAACCAAAGGCTCAGTGTGCCATGCCAGAACCAGATTAGGGCCTGAAGCCATCCTGCGGTGTTGCGGCCAGGTCACAAGAAAGCGAGTTGAAGAAAGGAGCTCAGGGGCACTGTAATTCACAAACCTGCAGAGTTATAAATGACAGCTATCGTCCACAAATAGACTGAAGTAAGGCTGCCAAGAGGACTTGAAAGCGGGGCAGAATTGCAGGAAACCGATTTCAGGAGGTAGACTGGAATTGCATTGAAAGCATAGGAAAAGAGGCAGAACGTCCACAATGATGCACTTGGCCAAAAGGGGCGTATGCGTTTTTTCCTGAATATATTCAGGAAAAAACGCATACGCCCTTTTTGGCCAACCAAGCAAGCTTGCAAAGGAAATCTGCACTACAATGAAGTCTCACTTCCCCCCAGTCAAAAGGGCCATCTGAAAAAAGTGTAAAATCCAGAAAGGCAGGACAGGCCATGGAGAACTGGGAGCCTTGTTATGCTGATGGGCGGGATGTAAATTGCCAACAACCACTCGGGAGAAGTGTATGGTGTTTCCTGAAACATCTAAAAAACAAAGCAACAGAGCCTAGGGCACTTCCACTTATGGTCCTATAGCTTAGGGAATTTAAAATCAAAAAGACACAGCCACCCCAAAGTTTCGAACGGCTCTGTTTACAAGAACCTCGTTTACAGTACAAGTTCAACATCGCAGAAAGTGAAAAATGGATAAAGAACTTGTGGTATTTACTTACAATGCAGTATCACTCAGCAATGAAATCTATGTCATCAGGCCCTTAGCAGCATAATGAGTGGATTCAGGTACGATGATTCTAACTGAAATAAGTCACACAGAAAAAGAAACATCATAAGATATCACTAATACACGGAATGTAAACTTGGCTACACAGGAACTGCATTCCAAACAGAACAGGGTCTCAAATTTAGAAAACCAACTTATGCTTGCTTAAGGGTAAAGGTGAGTTGGGGTGCTGCATAAAACCAGAGATTGAAATGAGCACAGATAAAGTTCCTTAAGTCAAATATGGAATAGACAAGAGCTACTCCTTGCTCAACGAAATGGACTCAACACCGCATATTAAACGCCTAAGAATGTACCTGACTAGTAAGTATCGTAAAACCTATGGATTGCTATGTCTCCAAAAGAGAATCAAGCGTGTGTACAGGGGCATAAACGCAGCAGTGATAGGATTGGAGAGGTTCGGTGAGCAAATGAAGACCCTTTGAAGTCATATTGCATGGTACCCATTACACGGGTCTCAACTCTCCAGGTTTAAGGTATTCTTCCTTCAGCTAAAACATGCATGTGGAACCCAAGTATGATCAACCATGTGAACGGGAGACGTGTTCAAATATGTCTCAGTTTTCCTCCCCTGGTACTCGGGTGCAACATTCCACACGCTTTACTAACACTCTCCCGACTTGGAGAGTCAGTCCCTTTAACCTCCTGTTTGGCCCAGTTTGCAATTTCTGCGGAAGATGAACAGGAATAGCGAGAACCAATGGAGACTAGCTGGAGGTGTCTGGACGGGCAAATTTAACTCTCATTTCCTACCAGGAAGAGGAATTAACCAAAGGCTCAGTGTGCCATGCCAGAACCAGATTAGGGCCTGAAGCCATCCTGCGGTGTTGCGGCAAGCTCACAAGAAAGCGAGTTGAAGAAAGGAGCTCAGGGGCACTGTAATTCACAAACCTGCAGAGTTATAAATGACAGCTATCGTCCAAAAATAGACTGAAGTAAGGCTGCCAAGAGGACTTGAAAGCGGGGCAGAATTGCAGGAAACCGATTTCAGGAGGTAGACTGGAATTGCATTGAAAGCATAGGAAAAGAGGCAGAACGTCCACAATGATGCACTTGGCCAAAAAGGGCGTATGCGTTTTTTCCTGAATATATTCAGGAAAAAACGCATACGCCCTTTTTGGCCAACCAAGCAAGCTTGCAAAGGAAATCTGCACTACAATGAAGTCTCACTTCCCCACGGTCAAAAGGGCCATCTGAAAAAAGTGTAAAATCCAGAAAGGCAGGACAGGCCATGGAGAACTGGGAGCCTTGTTATGCTGAAGGGCGGGATGTAAATTGCCAACAACCACTCGGGAGAAGTGTATGGTGTTTCCTGAAACACCGAAAAAACAAAGCAACAGAGCCTAGGGCACTTCCACTTATGGTCCTATAGCTTAGGGAAATTAAAATCAAAAAGACACAGCCACCCCAAAGTTTGGGACGCCTCTGTTTACAAGAACCTCGTTTACCGTACAACTTCAATATCACAGAAAGTGAAAAATGGATAAAGAACTTGTGGTACTTACGTACAATGCAGTATCACTCAGCAATGAAATCTATGTCATCAGGCCCGTGGCAGCATAATGAGTGGATTCAGGTACGATGATTCTAACTGAAATAAGTCACACAGAAAAAGAAACATCATAAGATATCACTAATACACGGAATGTAAACTTGGCTACACAGGAACTGAATTACAGAACAGAACAGGTTCTCAAATTTAGAAAACCAACTTATGCTTGCTTCAGGGGAAAGGTGAGTTGGGTTGCTGCATAAAACCAGAGATTGAAATGAGCACAGATAAAGTTCCTTAAGCCAAATATGGAATAGACAAGAGCTACTCCTTGCTCAACGAAATAGACTCAACACCGCATATTAAACACCTAAGAATGTACCTGACTAGTAAGTATCTTAAAACCTATGGATTGCTATGTCTCCGAAAGAGAATCAAGCATGTGTACAGGGGCATAAACGCAGCAGTGATAGGATTGGAGAGGTTCGGTGAGCAAATGAAGACCCTTTGAAGTCATATTGCATGGTACCCATTACACGTGTCTTAACTCTCCAGGTTTAAGGTATTCTTCCTTCAGCTAAAACATGCATGTGGAACCCAAGTATGATCAACCATGTGAACGGGAGACGTGTTCAAATATGTTTCAGTTTTCCTCCCCTGGTACTCGGGTGCAACATTCCAGACGCTTTACTAACACTCTCCCCACTTGGAGAGTCAGCGCCTTTAACCTCCTGTTTGGCCCAGTTTGCAATTTCTGCGGAAGATGAACAGGAATAGCGAGAACCAATGAGAGACTAGCTGGAGGTGTCTGGACGGGCAAATTTAACTCTCATTTCCCACCAGGAAGAGGAAATAACCAAAGGCTCAGCGTGCCGTGCCGGAACCAGATTAGGGCCTGAAGCCATCCTGCGGTATTGCGGCCAGGTCACAAGAAAGCGAGTTGAAGAAAGGAGCTCAGGGGCACTGTAATTCACAAACCTGCAGAGTTTTAAATGACAGCTATCGTCCAAAAATAGACTGAAGTAAGGCTGCCAAGAGGACTTGAAAGCGGGGCAGAATTGCAGGAAACCGATTTCAGGAGGTAGACTGGAATTGCATTGAAAGCATAGGAAAAGAGGCAGAACGTCCACAATGATGCACTTGGCCAAAAAGGGCATATGCGTTTTTTCCTGAATATATTCAGGAAAAAACGCATATGCCCTTTTTGGCCAACCAAGCAAGCTTGCAAAGGAAATCTGCACTACAATGAAGTCTCACTTCCCCCCGGTCAAAAGGGCCATCTGAAAAAAGTGTAAAATCCAGAAAGGCAGGACAGGCCATGGAGAACTGGGAGCCTTGTTATGCTGATGGGCGGGATGTAAATTGCCAACAACCACTCCGGAGAAGTGTATGGTGTTTCCTGAAACATCTAAAAAACAAAGCAACAGAACCTAGGGCACTTCCACTTATGGTCCTATAGATTAGGGAAATTAAAATCATAAAGACACAGCCACCCCAAAATTTGGAACGGCTCTGTTTACAAGAACCTCGTTTACAGTACAAGTTCAACATCGCAGAAAGTGAAAAATGGATAAAGAAGTTGTGGTATTTACTTACAAAGCAATATCACTCAGCAATGACATCTGTGTCATCAGGCCCTTAGCAGCACAATGAGTGGATTCAGGTATGATGATTCTAACTGAAATAAGTCACACAGAAAAAGAAACATCACAAGATATCAGTAATACACGGAATGGAAACTTGGCTACACAGGAACTGAATTACAGAACAGAACAGGGTCTCAAATTTAGAAAACCAACTTATGCTTGCTTAAGGGTAAAGGTGAGTTGGGGTGCTGCATAAAACCAGAGATTGAAATGAGCACAGATAAAGTTCCTTAAGCCAAATATGGAATAGACAAGAGCTACTCCTTGCTCAACGAAATGGACTCAACACCGCATATTAAACGCCTAAGAATGTACCTGACTAGTGAGTATCTTAAAACCTATGGATTGCTATGTCTCCGAAAGAGAATCAAGCATGTGTACAGGGGCATAAACGCAGCAGTGATAGGATTGGAGAGGTTCGGTGAGCAAATGAAGACCCTTTGAAGTCATATTGCATGGTACCCATTCCACTGGTTTCAACTACCCAGGTTTAAGGTATTCTTCCTTCAGCTAAAACATGCATGTGGAACCTAGAGTATGATCAACCATGTGATCGGGAGACGTGTTCAAATATTTCTCAGTTTTCGTACCCTGGTACTCAGGCGCAACATTCCAGACGCTTTACTAACACTCTCCCGACTTGGAGTGTCAGTCCCTTAACGTCCTGTTTGGCCCAGTTTGCAATTTCTGCGGAAGATGAACAGGAATAGTGAGAACGAATGAGAGACTAACTGGAGGTGTCTGGACGGGAAAATTTAACTCTCATTTCCCACCAGGAAGAGGAATTAACCAAAGGCTCAGCATGCCGTGCCGGAACCAGATTAGGGCCTGAAGCCATCCTGTGGTGTTTCGGCAAGCTCACAAGAAAGCAAGTTGAAGAAAGGAGCTCAGGGGCACTGTAATTCACAAACCTGCAGAGTTATAAATGACAGCTATCGTCCAAAAATAGACTGAAGTAAGGCTGCCAAGAGGACTTGAAAGCGGGGCAGAATTGCAGGAAACCGATTTCAGGAGGTAGACTGGAATTGCATTGAAAGCATAGGAAAAGAGGCAGAACGTCCACAATGATGCACTTGGTCAAAAAGGGTGTATGCGTTTTTTCCTGAATATATTCAGGAAAAAACGCATACGCCCTTTTTGGCCAACCAAGCAAGCTTGCATAGGAAATCTACACTACAATGAAGTCTCACTTCTCCCCGGTCAAAAGGGCCATCTGAAAAAAGTGTAAAATCCAGAAAGGCAGGACAGGCCATGGAGAACTGGGAGCCTTGTTATGCTGATGGGCGGGATGTAAATTGCCAACAACCACTCGGGAGAAGTGTATGGTGTTTCCTGAAACATCTAAAAAACAAAGCAACAGAACCTAGGGCACTTCCACTTACGGTCCTATAGCTTAGGGAAATTAAAATCAAAAAGACACAGCCACCCCAAAGTTTGGAACAGCTCTGTTTACAAGAACCTCGTTTACAGTACAAGTTCAACATCACAGAAAGTGAAAAATGGATAAAGAAGTTGTGGTATTTACTTACAAAGCAATATCACTCAGCAATGAAATCTGTGTCATCAGGCCCTTAGCAGCACAATGAGTGGATTCAGGTATGATGCTTCTAACTGAAATAAGTCACACAGAAAAAGAAACATCATAAGATATCAGTAATACACGGAATGTAAACTTGGCTACACAGGAACTGAATTACAGAACAGAACAGGGTCTCAAATTTAGAAAACCAACTTATGCTTGCTTAAGGGGAAAGGTGAGTTGGGGTGCTGCATAAAACCAGAGATTGAAATGAGCACAGATAAAGTTCCTTAAGTCAAATATGGAATAGACAAGAGCTACTCCTTGCTCAACGAAATGGACTCAACACCGCATATTAAACGCCTAAGAATGTACCTGACTAGTAAGTATCTTAAAACCTATGGATTGCTATGCCTCTGAAAGAGAATCAAGCATGTGTACAGGGGCATAAACGCAGCAGTGATAGGATTGGAGAGGTTCGGTGAGCAAATGAAGACCCTTTGAAGTCATATTGCATGGTACCCATTAGAGGGGTCTTAACTCTCCAGGTTTAAGGTATTCTTCCTTCAGCTAAAACATGCATGTGGAACCCAAGTATGATCAACCATGTGAACGGGAGACGTGTTCAAATATGTTTCAGTTTTCCTCCCCTGGTACTCGGGTGCAACATTCCAGACGCTTTACTAACACTCTCCCCACTTGGAGAGTCAACGCCTTTAACATCCTGTTTGGCCCAGTTTGCAATTTCTGCGGATGATGAACAGGAATAGTGAGAACCAATGAGAGACTAGCTGGAGGTGTCTGGACGGGCAAATTTAACTCTCATTTCCCACCAGGAAGAGGAATTAACCAAAGGCTCAGCGTGCCGGGCCAGAACCAGATTAGGGCCTGAAGCCATCCTGCGGTGTTGCGGCCAGGTCACAAGAAAGCGAGTTGAATAAAGGAGCTCAGGGGCACTGTAATTCACAAACCTGCAGAGTTATAAATGACAGCTATCGTCCAAAAATAGACTGAAGTAAGGCTGCCAAGAGGACTTGAAAGTGGGGCAGAATTGCAGGAAACCGATTTCAGGAGGTAGACTGGAATTGCATTGAAAGCATAGGAAAAGAGGCAGAATGTCCACAATGATGCACTTGGCCAAAAGGGGCGTATGCGTTTTTTCCTGAATATATTCAGGAAAAAACGCATACGCCCTTTTTGGCCAACCAAGCAAGCTTGCAAAGGAAATCTGCACTACAATGAAGTCTCACTTCCCCCCGGTCAAAAGGGCCATCTGAAAAAAGTGTAAAATCCAGAAAGGCAGGACAGGCCATGGAGAACTGGGAGCCTTGTTATGCTGATGGGCGGGATGTAAATTGCCAACAACCACTCGGGAGAAGTGTATGGTGTTTCCTGAAACATCTAAAAAACAAAGCAACAGAGCCTAGGGCACTTCCACTTATGGTCCTATAGCTTAGGGAAATTAAAATCAAAAAGACACAGCCACCCCAAAGTTTGGGACGCCTCTGTTTACAAGAACCTAGTTTACCGTACAAGTTCAATATCACAGAAAGTGAAAAATGAATAAAGAACTTGTGGTACTTACGTACAATGCAGTATCACTCAGCAATGAAATCTATGTCATCAGGCCCGTGGCAGCATAATGAGTGGATTCAGGTACGATGATTCTAACTGAAATAAGTCACACAGAAAAAGAAACATCATAAGATATCACTAATACACGGAATGTAAACTTGGCTACACAGGAACTGAATTACAGAACAGAACAGGTTCTCAAATTTAGAAAACCAACTTATGCTTGCTTAAGGGGAAAGGTGAGTTGGGTTGCTGCATAAAACCAGAGATTGAAATGAGCACAGATAAAGTTCCTTAAGCCAAATATGGAATAGACAAGAGCTACTCCTTGCTCAACGAAATAGACTCAACACCGCATATTAAACGCCTAAGAATGTACCTGACTAGTAAGTATCTTAAAACCTATGGATTGCTATGTCTCCGAAAGAGAATCAAGCATGTGTACAGGGGCATAAACGCAGCAGTGATAGGATTGGAGAGGTTCGGTGAGCAAATGAAGACCCTTTGAAGTCATATTGCATGGTACCCATTACACGTGTCTTAACTCTCCAGGTTTAAGGTATTCTTCCTTCAGCTAAAACATGCATGTGGAACCCAAGTATGATCAACCATGTGAACGGGAGACGTGTTCAAATATGTTTCAGTTTTCCTCCCCTGGTACTCGGGTGCAACATTCCAGACGCTTTACTAACACTCTCCCCACTTGGAGAGTCAGCGCCTTTAACCTCCTGTTTGGCCCAGTTTGCAATTTCTGCGGAAGATGAACAGGAATAGCGAGAACCAATGAGAGACTAGCTGGAGGTGTCTGGACGGGCAAATTTAACTCTCATTTCCCAACAGGAAGAGGAAATAACCAAAGCTCAGCGTGCCGTGCCGGAACCAGATTAGGGCCTGAAGCCATCCTGCGGTATTGCGGCCAGGTCACAAGAAAGCGAGTTGAAGAAAGGAGCTCAGGGGCACTGTAATTCACAAACCTGCAGAGTTATAAATGACAGCTATCGTCCAAAAATAGACTGAAGTAAGGCTGCCAAGAGGACTTGAAAGCGGGGCAGAATTGCAGGAAACCGATTTCAGGAGGTAGACTGGAATTGCATTGAAAGCATAGGAAAAGAGGCAGAACGTCCACAATGATGCACTTGGCCAAGAAGGGCGTATGCGTTTTTTCCTGAATATATTCAGGAAAAAACGCATACGCCCTTTTTGGCCAACCAAGCAAGCTTGCAAAGGAAATCTGCACTACAATGAAGTCTCACTTCCCCCTGGTCAAAAGGGCCATCTGAAAAAAGTGTAAAATCCAGAAAGGCAGGACAGGCCATGGAGAACTGGGAGCCTTGTTATGCTGATGGGCGGGATGTAAATTGCCAACAACCACTCGGGAGAAGTGTATGGTGTTTCCTGAAACATCTAAAAAACAAAGCAACAGAACCTAGGGCACTTCCACTTATGGTCCTATAGCTTAGGGAAATTAAAATCAAAAAGACACAGCAACCCCAAAGTTTGGAACAGCTCTGTTTAAAAGAACCTCGTTTACAGTACAAGTTCAACATCGCAGAAAGTGAAAAATGGATAAAGAAGTTGTGGTATTTACTTACAAAGCAATATCACTCAGCAATGAAATCTGTGTCATCAGGCCCTTAGCAGCACAATGAGTGGATTCAGGTATGATGATTCTAACTGAAATAAGTCACACAGAAAAAGAAACATCATAAGATATCAGTAATACACGGAATGGAAACTTGGCTACACAGGAACTGAATTACAGAACAGAACAGGGTCTCAAATTTAGAAAACCAACTTATGCTTGCTTAAGGGGAAAGGTGAGTTGGGGTGCTGCATAAAACCAGAGATTGAAATGAGCACAGATAAAGTTCCTTAAGTCAAATATGGAATAGACAAGAGCTACTCCTTGCTCAACGAAATGGACTCAACACCGCATATTAAACGCCTAAGAATGTACCTGACTAGTAAGTATCTTAAAACCTATGGATTGCTATGCCTCTGAAAGAGAATCAAGCATGTGTACAGGGGCATAAACGCAGCAGTGATAGGATTGGAGAGGTTCGGTGAGCAAATGAAGACCCTTTGAAGTCATATTGCATGGTACCCATTACAGGGGTCTTAACTCTCCAGGTTTAAGGTATTCTTCCTTCAGCTAAAACATGCATGTGGAACCCAAGTATGATCAACCATGTGAACGGGAGACGTGTTCAAATATGTTTCAGTTTTCCTCCCCTGGTACTCGGGTGCAACATTCCAGACACTTTACTAACACTCTCCCCACTTGGAGAGTCAGCGCCTTTAACCTCCTGTTTGGCCCAGTTTGCAATTTCTGCGGAAGATGAACAGGAATAGTGAGAACCAATGAGAGACTAGCTGGAGGTGTCTGGACGGGCAAATTTAACTCTCATTTCCCACCAGGAAGAGGAAATAACCAAAGGCTCAGCGTGCCGTGCCGGAACCAGATTAGGGCCTGAAGCCATCCTGCGGTGTTGCGGCCAGGTCACAAGAAAGCGAGTTGAAGAAAGGAGCTCAGGGGCACTGTAATTCACAAACCTGCAGAGTTATAAATGACAGCTATCGTCCAAAAATAGACTGAAGTAAGGCTGCCAAGAGGACTTGAAAGCGGGGCAGAATTGCAGGAAACCGATTTCAGGAGGTAGACTGGAATTGCATTGAAAGCATAGGAAAAGAGGCAGAACGTCCACAATGATGCACTTGGCCAGAAAGGGCGTATGCGTTTTTTCCTGAATATATTCAGGAAAAAACGCATACGCCCTTTTTGGCCAACCAAGCAAGCTTGCAAAGGAAATCTGCACTACAATGAAGTCTCACTTCTCCCCGACAAAAGGGCCATCTGAAAAAAGTGTAAAATCCAGAAAGGCAGGACAGGCCATGGAGAACCGGGAGCCTTGTTATGCTGATGGGCGGGATGTAAATTGCCAACAACCACTCAGGAGAAGTGTATGGTGTTTCCTGAAACATCTAAAAAACAAAGCAACAGAGCCTAGGGCACTTCCACTTATGGTCCTATAGCTTAGGGAAATTAAAATCAAAAAGACACAGCCACCCCAAAGTTTGGAACGGCTCTGTTTACAAGAACCTCGTTTACAGTACAAGTTCAACATCGCAGAAAGTGAAAAGTGGATAAAGAAGTTGTGGTATTTACTTACAAAGCAATATCACTCAGCAATGAAATCTGTGTCATCAGGCCCTTAGCAGCACAATGAGTGGATTCAGGTATGATGATTCTAACTGAAATAAGTCACACAGAAAAAGAAACATCATAAGATATCAGTAATACACGGAATGTAAACTTGGCTACACAGGAACTGAACTACAGAACAGAACAGGGTCTCAAATTTAGAAAACCAACTTATGCTTGCTTAAGGGTAAAGGTGAGTTGGGGTGCTGCATAAAACCAGAGATTGAAATGAGCACAGATAAAGTTCCTTAAGCCAAATATGGAATAGACAAGAGCTACTCCTTGCTCAACGAAATGGACTCAACACCGCATATTAAACGCCTAAGAATGTACTTGACTAGTAAGTATCTTAAAACCTATGGATTGCTATGTCTCGGAAAGAGAATCAAGCAAGTGTACAGGGGCATAAACGCAGCAGTGATAGGATTGGAGAGGTTCGTGAGCAAATGAAGACCCTTTGAAGTCATATTGCATGGTACCCATTCCACGGGTTTCAACTACCCAGGTTTTAGGTATTCTTCCTTCAGCTAAAACATGCATGTGGAACCCAGAGTATGATCAACCATGTGATCAGGAGACGTGTTCAAATATGTTTGAGTTTTCCTCCCTTGGTACTCGGGTGCAACATTCCAGACGCTTTACTAACACTCTCCCCACTTGGAGAGTCAGCGCCTTTAACCTCCTGTTTGGCCCAGTTTGCAATTTCTGCGGAAGATGTACAGGAATAGGGAGAACCAAAGAGAGACAAGCGGGAGGTGTCTGGACGGGCAAATTTAACTCTCATTTCCCACCAGGATGAGGAATTAACCAAAGGCTCATTGTGCCGTGCCGGAACCAGATTAGGGCCTGAAGCCATGCTGCGGTGTTGCGGCCAGCTCAAAAGAAAGCGAGTTGAAGAAAGGAGCTCAGGGGCACTGTAATTCACAAACCTGCAGAGTTATAAATGACAGCTATCGTCCAAAAATAGACTGAAGTAAGGCTGCCAAGAGGACTTGAAAGCGGGGCAGAATTGCAGGAAACCGATTTCAGGAGGTAGACTGGAATTGCATTGAAAGCATAGGAAAAGAGGCAGAACGTCCACAATGATGCACTTGGCCAAAAAGGGCGTATGCGTTTTTTCCTGAATATATTCAGGAAAAAACGCATACGCCCTTTTTGGCCAACCAAGCAAGCTTGCAAAGGAAATCTGCACTACAATGAAGTCTCACTTCCCCCCGGTCAAAAGGGCCATCTGAAAAAAGTGTAAAATCCAGAAAGGCAGGACAGGCCATGGAGAACTGGGAGCCTTGTTATGCTGAAGGGCGGGATGTAAATTGCCAACAACCACTCGGGAGAAGTGTATGGTGTTTCCTGAAACATCTAAAAAACAAAGCAACAGAGCCTAGGGCACTTCCACTTATGGTCCTATAGCTTAGGGAATTTAAAATCAAAAAGACACAGCCACCCCAAAGTTTCGAACGGCTCTGTTTACAAGAATCTCATTTACAGTACAAGTTCAACATCGCAGAAAGTGAAAAATGGATAAAAAAGTTGTGGTATTTACTTACAAAGCAATATCACTCAGCAATGAAATCTGTGTCATCAGGCCCTTAGCAGCACAATGAGTGGATTCAGGTATGATGATTCTAACTGAAATAAGTCACACAGAAAAAGAAACATCATAAGATATCAGTAATACACGGAATGGAAACTTGGCTACACAGGAACTGAATTACAGAACAGAACAGCGTCTCAAATTTAGAAAACCAACTTATGCTTGCTTAAGGGGAAAGGTGAGTTGGGGTGCTGCATAAAACCAGAGATTGAAATGAGCACAGATAAAGTTCCTTAAGCCAAATATGGAATAGACAAGAGCTACTCCTTGCTCAACGAAATGGACTAAACACCGCATATTAAACGCCTAAGAAGGTACCTGACTAGTAAGTATCTTAAAACCTATGGATTGCTATGTCTCCGATAGAGAATCAAGCATGTGTACAGGGGCATAAACGCAGCAGTGATAGGATTGGAGAGGTTCGGTGAGCAAATGAAGACCCTTTGAAGTCATATTGCATGGTACCCATTCCACAGGTTTCAACTAGCCAGGCTTTAGGTATTCTTCCTTCAGCTAAGACATGCATGTGGAACCCAGAGTATGATCAACCATGTGATCGGGAGACGTGTTCAAATATGTCTCAGTTTTCGTACCCTGGTACTCGTGTGCAACATTCCAGACGCTTTACTAACACTCTCCCCACTTGGAGAGTCAGCGCCTTTAACCTCCTGTTTGGCCCAGTTTGCAATTTCTGCGGAAGATGAACAGGAATAGCGAGAACCAATGAGAGACTAGCTGGAGGTGTCTGGACGGGCAAATTTAACTCTCATTTCCCACCAGGAAGAGGAAATAACCAAAGGCTCAGCGTGCCGTACCGGAACCAAATTAGGGCCTGAAGCCATGCTGCGGTATTGCGGCCAGGTCACAAGAAAGCGAGTTGAAGAAAGGAGCTCAGGGGCACTGTAATTCACAAACCTGCAGTTATAAATGACAGCTATCGTCCAAAAATAGACTGAAGTAAGGCTGCCAAGAGGACTTGAAAGCGGGGCAGAATTGCAGGAAACCGATTTCAGGAGGTAGACTGGAATTGCATTGAAAGCATAGGAAAAGAGGCAGAACGTCCACAATGATGCACTTGGCCAAAAAGGGCGTATGCGTTTTTTCCTGAATATATTCAGGAAAAAACGCATACGCCCTTTTTGGCCAACCAAGCAAGCTTGCAAAGGAAATCTGCACTACAATGAAGTCTCACTTCCCCCCGGTCAAAAGGGCCATCTGAAAAAAGTGTAAAATCCAGAAAGGCAGGACAGGCCATGGAGAACTGGGAGCCTTGTTATGCTGATGGGCGGGATGTAAATTGCCAACAACCACTCGGGAGAAGTGTATGGTGTTTCCTGAAACATCTAAAAAACAAAGCAACAGAACCTACGGCACTTCCACTTATGGTCCTATAGCTTAGGGAAATTAAAATCAAAAAGACACAGCCACCCCAAAGTTTGGAACAGCTCTGTTTACAAGAACCTTGTTTACAGTACAAGTTCAACATCGCAGAAAGTGAAAAATGGATAAAGAAGTTGTGGTATTTACTTACAAAGCAATATCACTCAGCAATGAAATCTGTGTCATCAGGCCCTTAGCAGCACAATGAGTGGATTCAGGTATGATGATTCTAACTGAAATAAGTCACACAGAAAAAGAAACATCATAAGATATCAGTAATACACGGAATGTAAACTTGGCTACACAGGAACTGAATTACAGAACAGAACAGGGTCACAAATTTAGAAAACCAACTTATTCTTGCTTAAGGGTAAAGGTGAGTTGGGGTGCTGCATAAAACCAGAGATTGAAATGAGCACAGATAAAGTTCCTTAAGCCAAATATGGAATAGACAAGAGCTACTCCTTGCTCAATGAAATGGACTCAACACCGCATATTAAACGCCTAAGAATGTACCTGACTAGTAAGTATCTTAAAACCTATGGATTGCTATGCCTCTGAAAGAGAATCAAGCATGTGTACAGGGGCATAAACGCAGCAGTGATAGGATTGGAGAGGTTCGGTGAGCAAATGAAGACCCTTTGAAGTCATATTGCATGGTACCCATTACAGGGGTCTAATGCTCCAGGTTTAAGGTATTCTTCCTTCAGCTAAAACATGCATGTGGAACCCAAGTATGATCAACCATGTGAACGGGAGACGTGTTCAAATATGTTTCAGTTTTCCTCCCCTGGTACTCGGGTGCAACATTCCAGACGCTCTACTAACACTCTCCCCACTTGGAGAGTCAGTCCCTTTAACCTCCTGTTTGGCCCAGTTTGCAATTTCTGCGGAAGATGAACAGGAATAGCGAGAACCAATGAGAGACTAGCTGGAGGTGTCTGGACGGGCAAATTTAACTCTCATTTCCCACCAGGAAGAGGAAATAACCAAAGGCTCAGCGTGCCGTGCCGGAACCAGATTAGGGCCTGAAGCCACCCTGCGGTGTTGCGGCCAGGTCACAAGAAAGCGAGTTGAAGAAAGGAGCTCAGGGGCACTGTAATTCACAAACCTGCAGAGTTATAAATGACAGCTATCGTCCAAAAATAGACTGAAGTAAGGCTGCCAAGAGGACTTGAAAGCAGGGCAGAATTGCAGGAAACCGATTTCAGGAGGTAGACTGGAATTGCATTGAAAGCATAGGAAGAGAGGCAGAACGTCCACAATGATGCACTTGGCCAAAAAGGGCGTATGCGTTTTTTCCTGAATATATTCAGGAAAAAACGCATACGCCCTTTTTGGCCAACCAAGCAAGCTTGCAAAGGAAATCTGCACTACCATGAAGTCTCACTTCCCCCCGGTCAAAAGGGCCATCTGAAAAAAGTGTAAAATCCAGAAAGGCAGGACAGGCCATGGAGAACTGGGAGCCTTGTTATGCTGATGGGCGGGATGTAAATTGCCAACAACCACTCGGGAGAAGTGTATGGTGTTTCCTGAAACATCTAAAAAACAAAGCAACAGAGCCTAGGGCACTTCCACTTATGGTCCTATAGCTTAGGGAAATTAAAATCAAAAAGACACAGCCACCCCAAAGTTTGGGACCCCTCTGTTTACAAGAACCTCGTTTACAGTACAAGTTCAACATCGCAGAAAGTGAAAAATGGATAAAGAAGTTGTGGTATTTACTTACAAAGCAATATCACTCAGCAATGAAATCTATGTCATCAGGCCCTTAGCAGCACAATGAGTGGATTCAGGTATGATGATTCTAACTGAAATAAGTCACACAGAAAAAGAAACATCATAAGATATCAGTAATACACGGAATGTAAACTTGGCTACACAGGAACTGAATTACAGAACAGAACAGGGTCTCAAATTTAGAAAACCAACTTATGCTTGCTTAAGGGGAAAGGTGAGTAGGGGTGCTGCATAAAACCAGAGATTGAAATGAGCACAGATAAATTTCCTTAAGCTAAATATGGAATAGACAAGAGCTACTCCTTGCTCAACGAAATGGACTCAACACCGCATATTAAACGCCTAAGAATGTACCTGACTAGTAAGTATCTTAAAACCTAGGGATTGCTATGTCTCCGAAAGAGAATCAAGCATGTGTACAGGGGCATAAACACAGCAGTGATAGGATTGGAGAGGTTCGTGAGCAAATGAAGACCCTTTGAAGTCATATTGCATGGTACCCATTCCACGGGTTTCAACTACCCAGGTTTTAGGTATTCTTCCTTCAGCGAAAACATGCATGTGGAACCTAGAGTATGATCAACCATGTGATCGGGAGACGTGTTCAAATATGTCTCAGTTTTCGTACCCTGGTACTCGGGTGCAACATTCCAGACGCTTTACTAACACTCTCCCCACTTGGAGAGTCAGTCCCTTTAACCTCCTGTTTGGCCCAGTTTGCAATTTCTGCGGAAGATGAACAGGAATAGCGAGAACCAATGAGAGGCTAGCTGGAGGTGTCTGGACGGGCAAATTTAACTCTCATTTCCCACCAGGAGGAGGAAATAACCAAAGGCTCAGCGTGCCGTACCGGAACCAGATTAGGGCCTGAAGCCATCCTGCGGTGTTGCGGCCAGCTCAAAAGAAAGCGAGTTGAAGAAAGGAGCTCAGGGGCACTGTAATTCACAAACCTGCAGAGTTATAAATGACAGCTATCGTCCAAAAATAGACTGAAGTAAGGCTGCCAAGAGGACTTGAAAGCGGGGGCAGAATTGCAGGAAACCGATTTCAGGAGGTAGACTGGAATTGCATTGAAAGCATAGGAAAAGAGGCAGAACGTCCACAATGATGCACTTGGCCAAAAAGGGCGTATGCGTTTTTTCCTAAATATATTCAGGAAAAAACGCATACGCCCTTTTTGGCCAACCAAGCAAGCTTGCAAAGGAAATCTGCACTACAATGAAGTCTCACTTCCCCCCGGTCAAAAGGGCCATCTGAAAAAAGTGTAAAATCCAGAAAGGCAGGACAGGCCATGGAGAACTGGGAGCCTTGTTATGCTGATGGGTGGGATGTAAATTGCCAACAACCACTCGGGAGAAGTGTATGGTGTTTCCTGAAACATCTAAAAAACAAAGCAACAGAACCTAGGGCACTGCCACTTATGGTCCTATAGCTTAGGGAAATTAAAATCAAAAAGACACAGCCACCCCAAAGTTTGGAACGGCTCTGTTTACAAGAACCTCGTTTACAGTACAAGTTCAACATTGCAGAAAGTGAAAAATGGATAAAGAAGTTGTGGTATTCACTTACAAAGCAATATCACTCAGCAATGAAATCTGTGTCATCAGGCCCTTAGCAGCACAATGAGTGAATTCAGTTATGATGATTCTAACTGAAATAAGTCACACAGAAAAAGAAACATCATAAGATATCAGTAATACACGGAATGCAAACTTGGCTACACAGGAACTGAATTACAGAACAGAACAGGGTCTCAAATTTAGAAAACCAACTTATGCTTGCTTAAGGGTAAAGGTGAGTTGGGGTGCTGCATAAAACCAGAGATTGAAATGAGCACAGATAAAGTTCCTTAAGCCAAATATGGAATAGACAAGAGCTACTCCTTGCTCAACGAAATGGACTCAACACCCCATATTAAACGCCTAAGAATGTACCTGACTAGTAAGTATCTTAAAACCTATGGATTGCTATGTCTCCGAAAGAGAATCAAGCATGTGTACAGGGGCATAAACGCAGCAGTGATAGGATTGGAGAGGTTCGGTGAGCAAATGAAGACCCTTTGAAGTCATATTGCATGGTACCCATTCCACGGGTTTCAACTACCCAGGTTTAAGGTATTCTTCCTTCAGCTAAAATATGCATGTGGAACCTAGAGTATGATCAACCATGTGATCGGGAGACGTGTTCAAATATGTCTCAGTTTTCGTACCCTGGTACTCGGGTGCAACATTCCAGACGCTTTACTAACACTCTCCCGACTTGGAGAGTCAGTCCCTTTAACCTCCTGTTTGGCCCAGTTTGCAATTTCTGCGGAAGATGAACAGGAATAGCGAGAACCAATGAGAGGCTAGCTGGAGGTGTCTGGACGGGCAAATTTAACTCTCATTTCCCACCAGGAAGAGGAATTAACCAAAGGCTCAGCGTGCCGTGCCGGAACCAGATTAGGGCCTGAAGCCATCCTGCGGTGTTGCGGGCAGCTCAAAAGAAAGCGAGTTGAAGAAAGGAGCTCAGGGGCACTGTAATTAACAAACCTGCAGAGTTATAAATGACAGCTATCGTCCAAAAATAGACTGAAGTAAGGCTGCCAAGAGGACTTGAAAGCGGGGCAGAATTGCAGGAAACCGATTTCAGGAGGTAGACTGGAATTGCATTGAAAGCATAGGAAAAGAGGCAGAACGTCCACAATGATGCACTTGGCCAAAAAGGGCGTATGCGTTTTTTCCTGAATATATTCAGGAAAAAACGCATACGCCCTTTTTGGCCAACCAAGCAAGCTTGCAAAGGAAATCTGCACTACAATGAAGTCTCACTTCCACCAGGTCAAAAGGGCCATCTGAAAAAAGTGTAACATCCAGAAAGGCAGGACAGGCCATGGAGAACTGGGAGCCTTGTTATGCTGATGGGCGGGATGTAAATTGCCAACAACCACTTGGGAGATGTGTATGGTGTTTCCTGAAACATCTAAAATACAAAGCAACAGAGCCTAGGGCACTTCCACTTATGGTCCTATAGCTTAGGGAAATTAAAATCAAAAAGACACAGCCACCCCAAAGTTTGGGACGCCTCTGTTTACAAGAACCTCGTTTACCGTACAAGTTCAATATCACAGAAAGTGAAAAATGGATAAAGAACTTGTGGTACTTACGTACAATGCAGTATCACTCAGCAATGAAATCTATGTCATCAGGCCCGTAGCAGCATAATGAGTAGATTCAGGTACGATGATTCTAACTGAAATAAGTCACACAGAAAAAGAAACATCATAAGATATCACTAATACACGGAATGGAAACTTGGCTACACAGGAACTGAATTACAGAACAGAACAGGGTCTCAAATTTAGAAAACCAACTTATGCTTGCTTAAGGGTAAAGGTGAGTTGGGGTGCTGCATAAAACCAGAGATTGAAATGAGCACAGATAAAGTTCCTTAAGCCAAATTTGGAATAGACAAGAGCTACTCCTTGCTCAACGAAATGGACTCAACACCGCATATTAAACGTCTAAGAATGTACCTGACTAGTAAGTATCTTAAAACCTATGGATTGCTATGTCTCCGAAAGAGAATCAAGCATGTGTACAGGGGCATAAACACAGCAGTGATAGGATTGGAGATGTTCGGTGAGCAAATGAAGACCCTTTGAAGTCATATTGCATGGTACCCATTCCACGGGTTTCAACTACCCCGGTGTTAGGTATTCTTCCTTCAGCTAAATCATGCATGTGGAACCAAGAGTATGATCAACCATGTGATCGGGAGATGTGTTCAAATATGTCTCAGTTTTCCTCCCCTAGTACTCGGGTGCAACATTCCAGAAGCTTTACTAACACTCTCCCCACTTGGAGAGTCAGCGCCTTTAACCTCCTGTTTGGCACAGTTTGCAATTTCGGCGGAAGATGAACAGGAATAGCGAGAACCAATGAGAGGCTAGCTGGAGGTGTCTGGACGGGCAAATTTAACTCTCATTTCCCACCAGGAAGAGGAAATAACCAAAGGCTCAGCGTGCCGTACCAGAACCAGATTAGGGCCTGAAACCATCCTGCGGTGTTGCGGCCAGGTCACAAGAAAACGAGTTGAAGAAAGGAGCTCAGGGGCACTGTAATTCACAAACCTGCAGAGTTATAAATGACAGCTATCATTCAAAAATAGACTGAAGTAAGGCTGTCAAGAGGACTTGAAAGCGGGGCAGAATTGCAGGAAACCGATTTCAGGAGGTAGACTGGAATTGCATTGAAAGCATAGGAAAAGAGGCAGAACGTCCACAATGATGCACTTGGCCAAAAAGGGCGTATGGGTTTTTTCCTGAATATATTCAGGAAAAAACGCATACACCCTTTTTGGCCAACCAAGCAAGCTTGCAAAGGAAATCTGCACTACAATGAAGTCTCACTTCCCCCCGGTCAAAAGGGCCATCTGAAAAAGGTGTAAAATCCAGAAAGGCAGGACAGGCCATGGAGAACTGGGAGCCTTGTTATGCTGATGGGCGGGATGTAAATTGCCAACAACCACTCGGGAGAAGTGTATGGTGTTTCCTGAAACATTGAAAAAACAAAGCAACAGAGCCTAGGGCACTTCCACTTATGGTCCTATAGCTTAGGGAAATTAAAATCAAAAAGACACAGCCACCCCAAAGTTTGGGACGGCTCTGTTTACAAGAACCTCGTTTACAGTACAAGTTCAACATCGCAGAAAATGAAAAATGGATAAAGAAGCTGTGGTATTTACTTACAAAGCAATATCACTCAGCAATGAAATCTATGTCATCAGGCCCTTAGCAGCACAATGAGTGGATTCAGGTATGATGATTCTAACTGAAATAAGTCACACAGAAAAAGAAACATCATAAGATATCACTAATACACGGAATGGAAACTTGGCTACACAGGAACTGAATTACAGAACAGAACAGGGTCTCAGATTTAGAAAACCAATTTATGCTTGCTTAAGGGTAAAGGTGAGTTGGGGTGCTGCATAAAACCAGAGATTGAAATGAGCACAGATAAAGTTCCTTAAGCCAAATATGGAATAGACAAGAGCTACTCCTTGCTCAACGAAATGGACTCAACACCGCATATTAAATGCGTAAGAATGTACCTGACTAGTAAGTACCTTAAAACCTATGGATTGCTATGTCTCCGAAAGAGAATCAAGCATGTGTACAGGGGCATAAACGCAGCAGTGATAGGATTGGAGAGGTTCGGTGAGCAAATGAAGACCCTTTGAAGTCATATTGCATGGTACCCATTCCACGGGTTTCAACTACCCAGGTTTAAGGTATTCTTCTTTCAGCTAAAACATGCATGTGGAACCCAGAGTATGATCATCCATGTGAACGGGAGATGTGTTCAAATATGTCTCAGTTTTCGTACCCTGGTACTCGGGTGCAACATTCCAGACGCTTTACTAACACTCTCCCCACTTGGAGAGTCAGTCCCTTTAACCTCTTGTTTGGCCCAGTTTGCAATTTCTGTGGAAGATGAACAGGAATAGCGAGAACCAATGAGAGGCTAGCTGGAGGTGTCTGGACGGGCAAATTTAACTCTCATTTCCCACCAGGAAGAGGAATTAACCAAAGGCTCAGCGTGCCGTGCCGGAACCAGATTAGGGCCTGAAGCCATCCTGCGGTGTTGCGGCCATGTCACAAGAAAGCGAGTTGAAGAAAGGAGCTCAGGGGCACTGTAATTCACAAACCTGCAGAGTTATAAATGACAGCTATCGTCCACAAATATACTGAAGTAAGGCTGCCAAGAGGACTTGAAAGCGGGGCAGAATTGCAGGAAACCGATTTCAGGAGGTAGACTGAAATAGCATTGAAAGCATAGGAAAAGAGGCAGAACGTCCACAATGATGCACTTGGCCAAAAAGGGCGTATGCGTTTTTTCCTGAATATATTCAGGAAAAAACGCATACGCCCTTTTTGGCCAACCAAGCAAGCTTGCAAAGGAAATCTGCCCTACAATGAAGTCTCACTTCCCCCCCGGTCAAAAGGGCAATCTGAAAAAAGTGTAAAATCCAGAAAGGCAGGACAGGCCATGGAGAACTGGGAGCCTTGTTATGCTGATGGGTGGGATGTAAATTGCCAACAGACAATCGGGAGAAGTGTATGGTGTTTCCTGAAACATCTAAAAAACAAAGCAACAGAGTCTAGGGCACTTCCACTTATGGTCCTATAGCTTAGGGAAATTAAAATCAAAAAGACACAGCCACCCCAAAGTTTGGGACGCCTCTGTTTACAAGAACCTCGTTTACAGTACAAGTTCAACATTGCAGAAAGTGAAAAATGGATAAAGAAGTTGTGGTATTTACTTACAAAGCAATATCACTCAGCAATGAAATCTGTGTCATCAGGCCCTTAGCAGCACAATGAGTGGATTCAGGTATGATGATTCTAACTGAAATAAGTCACACAGAAAAAGAAACATCATAAGATATCAGTAATACACGGAATGGAAACTTGGCTACACAGGAACTGAATTACAGAACAGAACAGGGTCTCAAATTTAGAAAACCAACTTATGCTTGCTTAGGGGTAAAGGTGAGTTGGGGTGCTGCATAAAACCAGAGATTGAAATGAGCACAGATAAAGTTCCTTAAGTCAAATATGGAATAGACAAGAGCTACTCCTTGCTCAACGAAATGGACTCAACACCGCATATTAAACGCCTAAGAATGTACCTGACTAGTAAGTAGCTTAAAACCTATGGATTGCTATGTCTCCAAAAGAGAATCAAGCATGTGTACAGGGGCATAAATGCAGCAGTGATAGGATTGGAGAGGTTCGGTGAGCAAATGAAGACCCTTTGAAGTCATATTGCATGGTACCCATTCCACGGGTTTCAACTACCCAGGTTTAAGGTATTCTTCCTTCAGCTAAAACATGCATGTGGAACCCAAGTATGATCAACCATGTGAACGGGAGACGTGTTCAAATATGTCTCAGTTTTCGTACCCAGGTACTCGGGTGCAACATTCCAGACGCTTTACTAACACTCTCCCCACTTGAAGAGTCAGCGCCTTTAACCTCCTGTTTGGCCCAGTTTGCAATTTCTGCGGAAGATGAACAGGAATAGCGAGAACCAATGAGAGGTTAGCTGGAGGTGTCTGGACGGGCAAATTTAACTCTCATTTCCCACCAGGAAGAGGAATTAACCAAAGGCTCAGCGTGTCATTCCGGAACCAGATTAGGGCCTGAAGCCATCCTGCGGTGTCGCGGCCAGCTCACAAGAAAGCGAGTTGAAGAAAGGAGCTCAGGGGCACTGTAATTAACAAACCTGCAGAGTTATAAATGACAGCTATCGTCCAAAAATAGACTGAAGTAAGGCTGCCAAGAGGACTTGAAAGCGGGGCAGAATTGCAGGAAACCGATTTCAGGAGGTAGACCGAAATTGCATTGAAAGCATAGGAAAAGAGGCAGAACGTCCACAATGATGCACTTGGCCAAAAAGGGCGTATGCGTTTTTTCCTGAATATATTCAGGAAAAAACGCATACGCCCTTTTTGGCCAACCAAGCAAGCTTGCAAAGGAAATCTGCACTACAATGAAGTCTCACTTCCCCCCGGTCAAAAGGGCCATCTGAAAAAAGTGTAAAATCCAGAAAGGCAGGACAGGCCATGGAGAACTGGGAGCCTTGTTATGCTGATGGGCGGGATGTAAATTGCCAACAACCACTCGGGAGAAGTGTATGGTGTTTCCTGAAACATCTAAAAAACAAAGCAACAGAGCCTAGGGCACTTCCACTTATGGTCCTATAGCTTAGGGAAATTAAAATCAAAAAGACACAGCCACCCCAAAATTTGGAACGGCTCTGTTTACAAGAACCTCGTTTACAGTACAAGTTCAACATCGCAGAAAGTGAAAAATGGATAAAGAAGTTGTGGTATTTACTTACAAAGCAATATCACTCAGCAATGAAATCTGTGTCATCAGGCCCTTAGCAGCACAATGAGTGGATTCAGGTATGATGATTCTAACTGAAATAAGTCACACAGAAAAAGAAACATCATAAGATATCAGTAATACACGGAATGGAAACTTGGCTACACAGGAACTGAATTACAGAACAGAACAGGGTCTCAAATTTAGAAAACCAACTTATGCTTGCTTAAGGGTAAAGGTGAGTTGGGGTGCTGCATAAAACCAGAGATTGAAATGAGCACAGATAAAGTTCCTTAAGCCAAATATGGAATAGACAAGAGCTACTCCTTGCTCAACGAAATGGACTCAACACCGCATATTAAACGCCTAAGAATGTACCTGACTAGTAAGTATCTTAAAACCTATGGATTGCTATGTCTCCGAAAGAGAATCAAGCATGTGTACAGGGGCATAAACGCAGCAGTGATAGGATTGGAGAGGTTCGGTGAGCAAATGAAGACCCTTTGAAGTCATATTGCATGGTACCCATTCCACGGGTCTCAACTCTCCAGGTTTAAGGTATTCTTCCTTCAGCTAAAACATGCATGTGGAACCCAAGTATGATCAACCATGTGAACGGGAGACGTGTTCAAATATGTCTCCGTTTTCCTCCCCTGGTACTCGGGTGCAACATTCCAGACGCTTTACTAACACTCTCCCCACTTGGAGAGTCAGCGCCTTTAACCTTCTGTTTGGCTCAGTTTGCAATTTCTGCGGAAGATGAACAGGAATAGTGAGAACCAATGAGAGGCTAGCTGGAGGTGTCTGGATGGGCAAATTTAACTCTCATTTCCCACCAGGAAGAGGAAATAACCAAAGGCTCAGCGTGCCGTGCCGGAACCAGATTAGGGCCTGAAGCCATGCTGCGGTGTTGCGGCCTGCTGAAAAGAAAGCGAGTTGAAGAAAGGAGCTCAGGGGCACTGTAATTCACAAACCTGCAGAGTTATAAATGACAGCTATCGTCCAAAAATAGACTGAAGTAAGGCTGCCAAGAGGACTTGAAAGCGGGGCAGAATTGCAGGAAACCGATTTCAGGAGGTAGACTGGAATTGCATTGAAAGCATAGGAAAAGAGGCAGAACGTCCACAATGATGCACTTGGCCAAAAAGGGCGTATGCGTTTTTTCCTGAATATATTCAGGAAAAAACGCATACGCCCTTTTTGGCCAACCAAGCAAGCTTGCAAAGGAAATCTGCACTACAATGAAGTCTCACTTCCCCACGGTCAAAAGGGCCATCTGAAAAAAGTGTAAAATCCAGAAAGGCAGGACAGGCCATGGAGAACTGGGAGCCTTGTTATGCTGAAGGGCGGGATGTAAATTGCCAACAACCACTCGGGAGAAGTGTATGGTGTTTCCTGAAACACCGAAAAAACAAAGCAACAGAGCCTAGGGCACTTCCACTTATGGTCCTATAGCTTAGGGAAATTAAAATCAAAAAGACACAGCCACCCCAAAGTTTGGAACGGCTCTGTTTACAAGAACCTCGTTTACAGTACAAGTTCAACATCGCAGAAAGTGAAAAATGGATAAAGAATTTGTGGTATTTACTTACAAAGCAATATCACTCAGCAATGAAATCTGTGTCATCAGGCCCGTAGCAGCATAATGAGTGGATTCAGGTACGATGATTCTAACTGAAATAAGTCACACAGAAAAAGAAACATCATAAGATATCACTAATACACGGAATGGAAACTTGGCTACACAGGAACTGCATTCCAAAACAGAACAGGGTCTCAAATTTAGAAAACCAACTTATGCTTGCTTAAGGGGAAAGGTGAGTTGGGGTGCTGCATAAAACCAGAGATTGAAATGAGCACAGATAAAGTTCCTTAAGTCAAATATGGAATAGACAAGAGCTACTCCTTGCTCAACGAAATGGACTCAACACCGCATATTAAACGCCTAAGAATGTACCTGACTAGTAAGTATCTTAAAACCTAGGGATTGCTATGTCTCCAAAAGAGAATCAAGTATGTGTACAGGGGCATAAACGCAGCAGTGATAGGATTGGAGAGGTTCGGTGAGCAAATGAAGACCCTTTGAAGTCATATTGCATGGTACCCATTCCACGGGTTTCAACTACCCAGGCTTTAGGGATTCTTCCTTCAGCTAAAACATGCATGTGGAACCCAGAGTATGATCAACCATGTGATCGGGAGACGTGTTCAAATATGTGTCAGTTTTCCTCCCCTGGTACTCGGGTGCAACATTCCAGACGCTTTACTAACACTCTCCCCACTTGGAGAGTCAGCGCCTTTAACCTCCTGTTTGGCCCAGTTTGCAATTTCTGCGGAAGATGAACAGGAATAGCGAGAACCAATGAGAGGCTAGCTGGAGGTGTCTGGACGGGCAAATTTAACTCTCATTTCCCACCAGGAAGAGGAAATAACCAAAGGCTCAGCGTGCCGTACCGGAACCAGATTAGGGCCTGAAGCCATCCTGCGGTGTTGCGGCCAGCTCAAAAGAAAGCGAGTTGAAGAAAGGAGCTCAGGGGCACTGTAATTCACAAACCTGCAGAGTTATAAATGACAGCTATCGTCCAAAAATAGACTGAAGTAAGGCTGCCAAGAGGACTTGAAAGCGGGGCAGAATTGCAGGAAACCGATTTCAGGAGGTAGACTGGAATTGCATTGAAAGCATAGGAAAAGAGGCAGAACGTCCACAATGATGCACTTGGCCAAAAAGGGCGTATGCGTTTTTTCCTGAATATATTCAGGAAAAAACGCATACACACTTTTTGGCCAACCAAGCAAGCTTGCAAAGGAAATCTGCACTACAATGAAGTCTCACTTCTCCCCAGTCAAAAGGGCCATCTGAAAAAAGTGTAAAATCCAGAAAGGCAGGACAGGCCATGGAGAACTGGGAGCCTTGTTATGCTGATGGGCGGGATGTAAATTGCCAACAACCACTCGGGAGAAGTGTATGGTGTTTCCTGAAACATCTAAAAAACAAAGCAACAGAACCTAGGGCACTTCCACTTATGGTCCTATAGCTTAGGGAAATTAAAATCAAAAAGACACAGCCACCCCAAAGTTTGGAACGGCTCTGTTTACAAGAACCTCGTTTACAGTACAAGTTCAAGATCGCAGAAAGTGAAAAATGGATAAAGAAGTTGTGGTATTTACTTACAAAGCAATATCACTCAGCAATGAAATCTGTGTCATCAGGCCCTTAGCAGCACAATGAGGGGATTCAGGTATGATGATTCTAACTGAAATAAGTCACACAGAAAAAGAAACATCATAAGATATCAGTAATAACACGGAATGTAAACTTGGCTACACAGGAACTGAATTACAGAACAGAACAGGGTCTCAAATTTAGAAAACCAACTTATGCTTGTTTAAGGGTAAAGGTGACTTGGGGTGCTGCATAAAACCAGAGATTGAAATGAGCACAGATAAAGTTCCTTAAGTCAAATATGGAATAGACAAGAGCTACTCCTTGCTCAACGAAATGGACTCAACACCGCATATTAAACGCCTAAGAATGTACCTGACTAGTAAGTATCTTAAAACCTATGGAATGCTATGTCTCCGAAAGACAATCAAGCATGTGTACAGGGGCATAAACGTAGCAGTGATAGGATTGGAGAGGTTCGGTGAGCAAATGAAGACCCTTTGAAGTCATATTGCATGGTACCCATTCCACGGGTTTCAACTACCCAGGTTTAAGGTATTCTTCCTTCAGCTAAAACATGCATGTGGAACCCAAGTATGATCAACCATGTGAACGGGAGACGTGTTCAAATATGTCTCAGTTTTCGTACCCTGGTACTCGGGTGCAACATTCCAGACGCTTTACTAACACTCTCCCCACTTGAAGAGTCAGCGCCTTTAACCTCCTCTTTGGCCCAGTTTGCAATTTCTGCGGAAGATGAACAGGAATAGCGAGAACCCATGAGAGACTAGCTGGAGGTGTCTGGACGGGCAAATTTAACTCTCATTTCCCACCAGGAAGAAGAAATCACCAAAGGCTCAGCGTGCCGTGCCGGAACCAGATTAGGGCCTGAAGCCATCCTGCGGTGTTGCGGCCAGGTCACAAGAAAGCGAGTTGAAGAAAGGAGCTCAGGGGCACTGTAATTAACAAACCTGCAGAGTTATAAATGACAGCTATCGTCCAAAAATAGACTGAAGTAAGGCTGCCAAGAGGACTTGAAAGCGGGGCAGAATTACAGGAAACCGATTTCAGGAGGTAGACCGAAATTGCATTGAAAACATAGGAAAAGAGGCAGAACGTCCACAATGATGCACTTGGCCAAAAAGGGCATATGCGTTTTTTCCTGAATATATTCAGGAAAAAACGCATACGCCCTTTTTGGCCAACCAAGCAAGCTTGCAAAGGAAATCTGCACTACAATGAAGTCTCACTTCCCCCCGGTCAAAAGGGCCATCTGAAAAAAGTGTAAAATCCAGAAAGGCAGGACAGGCCATGGAGAACTGGGAGCCTTGTTATGCTGAAGGGCGGGATGTAAATTGCCAACAACCACTCGGGAGAAGTGTATGGTGTTTCCTGAAACACCTAAAAAACAAAGCAACAGAGCCTAGGGCACTTCCACTTATGGTCCTATAGCTTAGGGAAATTAAAATCAAAAAGACACAGCCACCCCAAAGTTTGGAACGGCTCTGTTTACAAGAACCTCGTTTACAGTACAAGTTCAACATCGCAGAAAGTGAAAAATGGATAAAGAAGTTGTGGTATTTACTTACAAAGCAATATCACTCAGCAATGAAATCTGTGTCATCAGGCCCTTAGCATCACAATGAGTGGATTGAGGTATGATGATTCTAACTGAAATAAGTCACACAGAAAAAGAAACATCATAAGATATCAGTAATACACGGAATGTAAACTTGGCTACACAGGAACTGAATTACAGAACAGAACAGGGTCTCAAATTTAGAAAACCAACTTATTCTTGCTTAAGGGTAAAGGTGAGTTGGGGTGCTGCATAAAACCAGAGATTGAAATGAGCACAGATAAAGTTCCTTAAGCCAAATATGGAATAGACAAGAGCTACTCCTTGCTCAACGAAATGGACTCAACACCGCATATTAAACGCCTAAGAATGTACCTGACTAGTAAGTATCTTAAAACCTATGGATTGCTATGTCTCCGAAAGAGAATCAAGCATGTGTACAGGGGCATAAACGCAGCAGTGATAGGATTGGAGAGGTTCGGTGAACAAATGAAGACCCTTTGAAGTCATATTGCATGGTACCCATTCCACGGGTTTCAAATACCCAGGTTTAAGGTATTCTTCCTTCAGCTAAAACATGCATGTGGAACCTAGAGTATGATCAACCATGTGATCGGGAGACGTGTTCAAATATGTCTCAGTTTTCATACCCTGGTACTCGGGTACAACATTCCAGACGCTTTACTAACACTCTCCCGACTTGGAGAGTCAGTCCCTTTAACCTCCTGTTTGGCCCAGTTTGCAATTTCTGCGGAAGATGAACAGGAATAGCGAGAACCAATGAGAGGCTAGCTGGAGGTGTCTGGACGGGCAAATTTAACTCTCATTTCCCACCAGGAAGAGGAATTAACCAAAGGCTCAGCATGTCGGGCCAGAACCAGATTAGGGCCTGAAGCCATCCTGCGGTGTCGCGGCCAGGTCACAAGAAAGCGAGTTGAAGAAAGGAGCTCAGGGGCACTGTAATTCACATACCTGCAGAGTTATAAATGACAGCTATCGTCCAAAAATAGACTGAAGTAAGGCTGCCAGGAGGACTTGAAAGCGGGGCAGAATTGCAGGAAACTGATTTCAGGACGTAGACTGAAATTGCATTGAAAGCATAGGAAAAGAGGCAGAACGTCCACAATGATGCACTTGGCCAAAAAGGGCGTATGCGTTTTTTCCTGAATATATTCAGGAAAAAACGCATACGCCCTTTTTGGCCAACCAAGCAAGCTTGCAAAGGAAATCTGCACTACAATGAAGTCTCACTTCCCCCCGGTCAAAAGGGCCATCTGAAAAAAGTGTAAAATCCAGAAAGGCAGGACAGGCCATGGAGAACTGGGAGCCTTGTTATGCTGATGGGCGGGATGTAAATTGCCAACAACCACTCGGGAGAAGTGTATGGTGTTTCCTGAAACATCTAAAAAACAAAGCAACAGAGCCTAGGGCACTTCCACTTATGGTCCTATAGCTTAGGGAAATTAAAATCAAAAAGACACAGCCACCCCAAAGTTTGGAACGGCTCTGTTTACAAGAACCTCGTTTACAGTACAAGTTCAACATCGCAGAAAGTGAAAAATGGATAAAGAAGTTGTGGTATTTACTTACAAAGCAATATCACTCAGCAATGAAATCTGTGTCATCAGGCCCTTAGCAGCACAATGAGTGGATTCAGGTATGATGATTCTAACTGAAATAAGTCACACAGAAAAAGAAACATCATAAGATATCAGTAATACACGGAATGGAAACTTGGTTACACAGGAACTGAATTACAGAACAGAACAGGGTCTCAAATTTAGAAAACCAACTTATGCTTCCTTAAGGGTAAAGGTGAGTTGGGGTGCTGCATAAAACCAGAGATTGAAATGAGCACAGATAAAGTTCCTTAAGCCAAATATGGAATAGACAAGAGCTACTCCTTGCTCAACGAAATGGACTCAACACCCCATATTAAACGCCTAAGAATGTACCTGACTAGTAAGTATCGTAAAACCTATGGATTGCTATGTCTCCGAAGGAGAATCAAGCACGTGTACAGGGGCATAAACGCAGCAGTGATTGGATTGGAGAGGTTCGGTGAGCAAATGAAGACCCTTTGAAGTCATATTGCATGGTACCCATTACACGGGTCTCAACTCTCCAGGTTTAAGGTATTCTTCCTTCACCTAAAACATGCATGTGGAACCTAGAGTATGATCAACCATGTGATCGGGAGACGTGTTCAAATATGTCTCAGTTTTCGTACCCTGGTACTCGGGTGCAACATTCCAGACGCTTTACTAACACTCTCCCCACTTGGAGAGTAAGCGCCTTTAACCTCCTGTTTGGCCCAGTTTGCAATTTCTGCGGAAGATGAACAGGAATAGCGAGAACCAATGAGAGACTAGCTGGAGGTGTCTGGACGGGCAAATTTAACTCTCATTTCCCACCAGGAAGAGGAAATAACCAAAGGCTCAGCGTGCCGTGCCGGAACCACATTAGGGCCTGAAGCCATCCTGCGGTGTTGCGGCCAGGTCACAAGAAAGCAAGTTGAAGAAAGGAGCTCAGGGACACTGTAATTCACAAACCTGCAGAGTTATAAATGACAGCTATCGTCCAAAAATAGACTGAAGTAAGGCTGCCAAGAGGACTTGAAAGCGGGGCAGAATTGCAGGAAACCGATTTCAGGAGGTAGACTGGAATTGCATTGAAAACATAGGAAAAGAGGCAGAACGTCCACAATGATGCACTTGGCCAAAAAGGGCGTATGCGTTTTTTCCTGAATATATTCAGGAAAAAACGCATACGCCCTTTTTGGCCAACCAAGCAAGCTTGCAAAGGAAATCTGCACTACCATGAAGTCTCACTTCCCCCCTGTCAAAAGGGCCATCTGAAAAAAGTGTAAAATCCAGAAAGGCAGGACAGGCCATGGAGAACTGGGAGCCTTGTTATGCTGATGGGCGGGATGTAAATTGCCAACAACCACTCGGGAGAAGTGTATGGTGTTTCCTGAAACATCTAAAAAACAAAGCAACAGAGCCTAGGGCACTTCCACTTATGGTCCTATAGCTTAGGGAAATTAAAATCAAAAAGACACAGCCACCCCAAAGTTTGGAATGGCTCTGTTTACAAGAACCTCGTTTACAGTACAAGTTCAACATCGCAGAAAGTGAAAAATGGATAAAGAAGTTGTGGTATTTACTTACAAAGCAATATCACTCAGCAATGAAATCTGTGTCATCAGGCCCTTAGCAGCACAATGAGTGGATTCAGGTATGATGATTCTAACTGAAATAAGTCACACAGAAAAAGAAACATCATAAGATATCAGTAATACACGGAATGGAAACTTGGCTACACAGGAACTGAATTACAGAACAGAACAGGGTCTCAAATTTAGAAAACCAACTTATGCTTCCTTAAGGGTAAAGGTGAGTTGGGGTGCTGCATAAAACCAGAGATTGAAATGAGCACAGATAAAGTTCCTTAAGCCAAATATGGAATAGACAAGAGCTACTCCTTGCTCAACGAACTGGACTCAACACCCCATATTAAACGCCTAAGAATGTACCCTACTAGTAAGTATCGTAAAACCTATGGATTGCTATGTCTCCGAAAGAGAATCAAGCACGTGTACAGGGGCATAAACGCAGCAGTGATTGGATTGGAGAGGTTCGGTGAGCAAATGAAGACCCTTTGAAGTCATATTGCATGGTACCCATTACACGGGTCTCAACTCTCCAGGTTTAAGGTATTCTTCCTTCACCTAAAACATGCATGTGGAACCTAGAGTATGATCAACCATGTGATCGGGAGACGTGTTCAAATATGTCTCAGTTTTCGTACCCTGGTACTCGGGTGCAACATTCCAGACGCTTTACTAACACTCTCCCCACTTGGAGAGTAAGCGCCTTTAACCTCCTGTTTGGCCCAGTTTGCAATTTCTGCGGAAGATGAACAGGAATAGCGAGAACCAATGAGAGACTAGCTGGAGGTGTCTGGACGGGCAAATTTAACTCTCATTTCCCACCAGGAAGAGGAAATAACCAAAGGCTCAGCGTGCCGTGCCGGAACCACATTAGGGCCTGAAGCCATCCTGCGGTGTTGCGGCCAGGTCACAAGAAAGCAAGTTGAAGAAAGGAGCTCAGGGACACTGTAATTCACAAACCTGCAGAGTTATAAATGACAGCTATCGTCCAAAAATAGACTGAAGTAAGGCTGCCAAGAGGACTTGAAAGCGGGGCAGAATTGCAGGAAACCGATTTCAGGAGGTAGACTGGAATTGCATTGAAAACATAGGAAAAGAGGCAGAACGTCCACAATGATGCACTTGGCCAAAAAGGGCGTATGCGTTTTTTCCTGAATATATTCAGGAAAAAACGCATACGCCCTTTTTGGCCAACCAAGCAAGCTTGCAAAGGAAATCTGCACTACCATGAAGTCTCACTTCCCCCCTGTCAAAAGGGCCATCTGAAAAAAGTGTAAAATCCAGAAAGGCAGGACAGGCCATGGAGAACTGGGAGCCTTGTTATGCTGATGGGTGGGATGTAAATTGCCAACAACCACTTGGGAGAAGTGTATGGTGTTTCCTGATACATCTAAAAAACAAAGCAACAGAACCTAGGGCACTTCCACTTATGGTCCTATAGCTTAGGGAAATTAAAATCAAAAAGACGCAGCCACCCCAAAGTTTGGAACGGCTCTGTTTACAAGAACCTCGTTTACAGTACAAGTTCAACATCGCAGAAAGTGAAAAATGGATAAAGAAGTTGTGGTATTTACTTACAAAGCAATATCACTCAGCAATGAAATCTGTGTCATCAGGCCCTTAGCAGCACAATGAGTGGATTCAGGTATGATGATTCTAACTGAAATAAGTCACACAGAAAAAGAAACATCATAAGATATCAGTAATACACGGAATGTAAACTTGGCTACACAGGAACTGAATTACAGAACAGAACAGGGTCTCAAATTTAGAAAACCAACTTATGCTTGCTTAAGGGTAAAGGTGAGTTGGGGTGCTGCATAAAACCAGAGATTGAAATGAGCACAGATAAAGTTCCATAAGCCAAATATGGAATAAACAAGAGCTACGCCTTGCTCAACGAAAGGGACTCAACACCGCATATTAAACGCCTAAGAATGTACCTGACTAGTAAGTATCTTAAAACCTATGGATTGCTATGTCTCTGAAAGAGAATCAAGCATGTGTACAGGGGCATAAACACAGCAGTGATAGGATTGCAGAGGTTCGGTGAGCAAATGAAGACCCTTTGAAGTCATATTGCATGGTACCCATTCCACGGGTTTCAACTACCCAGGTTTAAGGTATTCTTCCTTCAGCTAAAACATGCATGTGTAACCCAAGTATGATCAACCATGTGAACGGGAGACGTGTTCAAATATGTCTCAGTTTTCCTCCCCTGGTACTCGGGTGCAACATTCCAGACGCTTTACTAACACTCTCCCCACTTGGAGAGTCAGCGCCTTTAACCTCCTGTTTGGCCCAGTTTGCAATTTCTGCAGAAGATGAACAGGAATAGTGAGAACCAATGAGAGGCTAGCTGGAGGTGTCTGGATGGGCAAATTTAACTCTCATTTCCCACCAGGAAGAGGAAATAACCAAAGGCTCAGTGTGCCGTGCCGGAACCAGATTAGGGCCTGAAGCCATCCTGCGGTGTTTCGGCCAGGTCACAAGAAAACGAGTTGAAGAAAGGAGCTCAGGGGCACTGTAATTCACAAACCTGCAGAGTTATAAATGACAGCTATCGTCCAAAAATAGACTGAAATAAGGCTGCCAAGAGGACTTGAAAGCGGGGCAGAATTGCAGCAAACCGATTTCAGGAGGTAGACTGGAATTGCATTGAAAGCATAGGAAAAGAGGCAGAACGTCCACAATGATGCACTTGGCCAAAAAGGGCGTATGCGTTTTTTCCTGAATATATTCAGGAAAAAACGCATACGCCCTTTTTGGCCAACCAAGCAAGCTTGCAAAGGAAATCTGCACTACCATGAAGTCTCACTTCCCCCCTGTCAAAAGGGCCATCTGAAAAAAGTGTAAAATCCAGAAAGGCAGGACAGGCCATGGAGAACTGGGAGCCTTGTTATGCTGATGGGCGGGATGTAAATTGCCAACAACCACTCGGGAGAAGTGTATGGTGTTTCCTGAAACATCTAAAAAACAAAGCAACAGAGCCTAGGGCACTTCCACTTATGGTCCTATAGCTTAGGGAAATTAAAATCAAAAAGACACAGCCACCCCAAAGTTTGGAACGGCTCTGTTTACAAGAACCTCGTTTACAGTACAAGTTCAACATCGCAGAAAGTGAAAAATGGATAAAGAAGTTGTGGTATTTACTTACAAAGCAATATCACTCAGCAATGAAATCTGTGTCATCAGGCCCTTAGCAGCACAATGAGTGGATTCAGGTATGATGATTCTAACTGAAATAAGTCACACAGAAAAAGAAACATCATAAGATATCAGTAATACACGGAATGGAAACTTGGCTACACAGGAACTGAATTACAGAACAGAACAGGGTCTCAAATTTAGAAAACCAACTTATGCTTCCTTAAGGGTAAAGGTGAGTTGGGGTGCTGCATAAAACCAGAGATTGAAATGAGCACAGATAAAGTTCCTTAAGCCAAATATGGAATAGACAAGAGCTACTCCTTGCTCAACGAACTGGACTCAACACCCCATATTAAACGCCTAAGAATGTACCTGACTAGTAAGTATCGTAAAACCTATGGATTGCTATGTCTCCGAAAGAGAATCAAGGACGTGTACAGGGGCATAAACGCAGCAGTGATTGGATTGGAGAGGTTCGGTGAGCAAATGAAGACCCTTTGAAGTCATATTGCATGGTACCCATTACACGGGTCTCAACTCTCCAGGTTTAAGGTATTCTTCCTTCACCTAAAACATGCATGTGGAACCTAGAGTATGATCAACCATGTGATCGGGAGACGTGTTCAAATATGTCTCAGTTTTCGTACCCTGGTACTCGGGTGCAACATTCCAGACGCTTTACTAACACTCTCCCCACTTGGAGAGTAAGCGCCTTTAACCTCCTGTTTGGCCCAGTTTGCAATTTCTGCGGAAGATGAACAGGAATAGCGAGAACCAATGAGAGACTAGCTGGAGGTGTCTGGACGGGCAAATTTAACTCTCATTTCCCACCAGGAAGAGGAAATAACCAAAGGCTCAGCGTGCCGTGCCGGAACCACATTAGGGCCTGAAGCCATCCTGCGGTGTTGCGGCCAGGTCACAAGAAAGCAAGTTGAAGAAAGGAGCTCAGGGACACTGTAATTCACAAACCTGCAGAGTTATAAATGACAGCTATCGTCCAAAAATAGACTGAAGTAAGGCTGCCAAGAGGACTTGAAAGCGGGGCAGAATTGCAGGAAACCGATTTCAGGAGGTAGACTGGAATTGCATTGAAAACATAGGAAAAGAGGCAGAACGTCCACAATGATGCACTTGGCCAAAAAGGGCGTATGCGTTTTTTCCTGAATATATTCAGGAAAAAACGCATACGCCCTTTTTGGCCAACCAAGCAAGCTTGCAAAGGAAATCTGCACTACCATGAAGTCTCACTTCCCCCCTGTCAAAAGGGCCATCTGAAAAAAGTGTAAAATCCAGAAAGGCAGGACAGGCCATGGAGAACTGGGAGCCTTGTTATGCTGATGGGTGGGATGTAAATTGCCAACAACCACTTGGGAGAAGTGTATGGTGTTTCCTGATACATCTAAAAAACAAAGCAACAGAACCTAGGGCACTTCCACTTATGGTCCTATAGCTTAGGGAAATTAAAATCAAAAAGACGCAGCCACCCCAAAGTTTGGAACGGCTCTGTTTACAAGAACCTCGTTTACAGTACAAGTTCAACATCGCAGAAAGTGAAAAATGGATAAAGAAGTTGTGGTATTTACTTACAAAGCAATATCACTCAGCAATGAAATCTGTGTCATCAGGCCCTTAGCAGCACAATGAGTGGATTCAGGTATGATGATTCTAACTGAAATAAGTCACACAGAAAAAGAAACATCATAAGATATCAGTAATACACGGAATGTAAACTTGGCTACACAGGAACTGAATTACAGAACAGAACAGGGTCTCAAATTTAGAAAACCAACTTATGCTTGCTTAAGGGTAAAGGTGAGTTGGGGTGCTGCATAAAACCAGAGATTGAAATGAGCACAGATAAAGTTCCATAAGCCAAATATGGAATAAACAAGAGCTACGCCTTGCTCAACGAAAGGGACTCAACACCGCATATTAAACGCCTAAGAATGTACCTGACTAGTAAGTATCTTAAAACCTATGGATTGCTATGTCTCTGAAAGAGAATCAAGCATGTGTACAGGGGCATAAACACAGCAGTGATAGGATTGCAGAGGTTCGGTGAGCAAATGAAGACCCTTTGAAGTCATATTGCATGGTACCCATTCCACGGGTTTCAACTACCCAGGTTTAAGGTATTCTTCCTTCAGCTAAAACATGCATGTGTAACCCAAGTATGATCAACCATGTGAACGGGAGACGTGTTCAAATATGTCTCAGTTTTCCTCCCCTGGTACTCGGGTGCAACATTCCAGACGCTTTACTAACACTCTCCCCACTTGGAGAGTCAGCGCCTTTAACCTCCTGTTTGGCCCAGTTTGCAATTTCTGCAGAAGATGAACAGGAATAGTGAGAACCAATGAGAGGCTAGCTGGAGGTGTCTGGATGGGCAAATTTAACTCTCATTTCCCACCAGGAAGAGGAAATAACCAAAGGCTCAGTGTGCCGTGCCGGAACCAGATTAGGGCCTGAAGCCATCCTGCGGTGTTTCGGCCAGGTCACAAGAAAACGAGTTGAAGAAAGGAGCTCAGGGGCACTGTAATTCACAAACCTGCAGAGTTATAAATGACAGCTATCGTCCAAAAATAGACTGAAATAAGGCTGCCAAGAGGACTTGAAAGCGGGGCAGAATTGCAGCAAACCGATTTCAGGAGGTAGACTGGAATTGCATTGAAAGCATAGGAAAAGAGGCAGAACGTCCACAATGATGCACTTGGCCAAAAAGGGCGTATGCGTTTTTTCCTGAATATATTCAGGAAAAAACGCATACGCCCTTTTTGGCCAACCAAGCAAGCTTGCAAAGGAAATCTGCACTACCATGAAGTCTCACTTCCCCCCGGTCAAAAGGGCCATCTGAAAAAAGTGTAAAATCCAGAAAGGCAGGACAGGCCATGGAGAACTGGGAGCCTTGTTATGCTGATGGGCGTGATGTAAATTGCCAACAACCACTTGGGAGAAGTGTATGGTGTTTCCTGAAACATCTAAAAAACAAAGCAACAGAACCTAGGGCACTGCCACTTATGGTCCTATAGCTTAGGGAAATTAAAATCAAAAAGACACAGCCACCCCAAAGTTTGGAACGGCTCTGTTTACAAGAACCTCGTTTACAGTACAAGTTCAACATCGCAGAAAGTGAAAAATGGATAAAGAAGTTGTGGTATTTACTTACAAAGCAATATCACTCAGCAATGAAATCTGTGTCATCAGGCCCTTAGCAGCACAATGAGTGGATTCAGGTATGATGATTCTAACTGAAATAAGTCACACAGAAAAAGAAACATCATAAGATATCAGTAATACACGGAATGGAAACTTGGTTACACAGGAACTGAATTACAGAACAGAACAGGGTCTCAAATTTAGAAAACCAACTTATGCTTCCTTAAGGGTAAAGGTGAGTTGGGGTGCTGCATAAAACCAGAGATTGAAATGAACACAGATAAAGTTCCTTAAGCCAAATATGGAATAGACAAGAGCTACTCCTTGCTCAACGAACTGGACTCAACACCCCATATTAAACGCCTAAGAATGTACCTGACTAGTAAGTATCGTAAAACCTATGGATTGCTATGTCTCCGAAAGAGAATCAAGCACGTGTACAGGGGCATAAACGCAGCAGTGATTAGATTGGAGAGGTTCGGTGAGCAAATGAAGACCCTTTGAAGTCATATTGCATGGTACCCATTACACGGGTCTCAACTCTCCAGGTTTAAGGTATTCTTCCTTCACCTAAAACATGCATGTGGAACCTAGAGTATGATCAACCATGTGATCGGGAGACGTGTTCAAATATGTCTCAGTTTTCGTACCCTGGTACTCGGGTGCAACATTCCAGACGCTTTACTAACACTCTCCCCACTTGGAGAGTAAGCGCCTTTAACCTCCTGTTTGGCCCAGTTTGCAATTTCTGCGGAAGATGAACAGGAATAGCGAGAACCAATGAGAGACTAGCTGGAGGTGTCTGGACGGGCAAATTTAACTCTCATTTCCCACCAGGAAGAGGAAATAACCAAAGGCTCAGCGTGCCGTGCCGGAACCACATTAGGGCCTGAAGCCATCCTGCGGTGTTGCGGCCAGGTCACAAGAAAGCAAGTTGAAGAAAGGAGCTCAGGGACACTGTAATTCACAAACCTGCAGAGTTATAAATGACAGCTATCGTCCAAAAATAGACTGAAGTAAGTCTGCCAAGAGGAGTTGAAAGCGGGGCAGAATTGCAGGAAACCGATTTCAGGAGGTAGACTGGAATTGCATTGAAAACATAGGAAAAGAGGCAGAATGTCCACAATGATGCACTTGGGCGTATGCGTTTTTTCCTGAATATATTCAGGAAAAAACGCATACGCCCTTTTTGGCCAACCAAGCAAGCTTGCAAAGGAAATCTGCACTACCATGAAGTCTCACTTCCCCCCTGTCAAAAGGGCCATCTGAAAAAAGTGTAAAATCCAGAAAGGCAGGACAGGCCATGGAGAACTGGGAGCCTTGTTATGCTGATGGGCGGGATGTAAATTGCCAACAACCACTTGGGAGAAGTGTATGGTGTTTCCTGATACATCTAAAAAACAAAGCAACAGAACCTAGGGCACTTCCACTTATGGTCCTATAGCTTAGGGAAATTAAAATCAAAAAGACGCAGCCACCCCAAAGTTTGGAACGGCTCTGTTTACAAGAACCTCGTTTACAGTACAAGTTCAACATCGCAGAAAGTGAAAAATGGATAAAGAAGTTGTGGTATTTACTTACAAAGCAATATCACTCAGCAATGAAATCTGTGTCATCAGGCCCTTAGCAGCACAATGAGTGGATTCAGGTATGATGCTTCTAACTGAAATAAGTCACACAGAAAAAGAAACATCATAAGATATCAGTAATACACGGAATGTAAACTTGGCTACACAGGAACTGAATTACAGAACAGAACAGGGTCTCAAATTTAGAAAACCAACTTATGCTTGCTTAAGGGTAAAGGTGAGTTGGGGTGCTGCATAAAACCAGAGATTGAAATGAGCACAGATAAAGTTCCATAAGCCAAATATGGAATAAACAAGAGCTACGCCTTGCTCAACGAAAGGGACTCAACACCGCATATTAAACGCCTAAGAATGTACCTGACTAGTAAGTATCTTAAAACCTATGGATTGCTATGTCTCTGAAAGAGAATCAAGCATGTGTACAGGGGCATAAACACAGCAGTGATAGGATTGCAGAGGTTCGGTGAGCAAATGAAGACCCTTTGAAGTCATATTGCATGGTACCCATTCCACGGGTTTCAACTACCCAGGTTTAAGGTATTCTTCCTTCAGCTAAAACATGCATGTGTAACCCAAGTATGATCAACCATGTGAACGGGAGACGTGTTCAAATATGTCTCAGTTTTCCTCCCCTGGTACTCGGGTGCAACATTCCAGACGCTTTACTAACACTCTCCCCACTTGGAGAGTCAGCGCCTTTAACCTCCTGTTTGGCCCAGTTTGCAATTTCTGCAGAAGATGAACAGGAATAGTGAGAACCAATGAGAGGCTAGCTGGAGGTGTCTGGATGGGCAAATTTAACTCTCATTTCCCACCAGGAAGAGGAAATAACCAAAGGCTCAATGTGCCGTGCCGGAACCAGATTAGGGCCTGAAGCCATCCTGCGGTGTTTCGGCCAGGTCACAAGAAAGCGAGTTGAAGAAAGGAGCTCAGGGGCACTGTAATTCACAAACCTGCAGAGTTATAAATGACAGCTATCGTCCATAAATAGACTGAAATAAGGCTGCCAAGAGGACTTGAAAGCGGGGCAGAATTGCAGGAAACCGATTTCAGGAGGTAGACTGGAATTGCATTGAAAGCATAGGAAAAGAGGCAGAACGTCCACAATGATGCACTTGGCCAAAAAGGGCGTATGCGTTTTTTCCTGAATATATTCAGGAAAAAACGCATACGCCCTTTTTGGCCAACCAAGCAAGCTTGCAAAGGAAATCTGCACTACCATGAAGTCTCACTTCCCCCCGGTCAAAAGGGCCATCTGAAAAAAGTGTAAAATCCAGAAAGGCAGGACAGGCCATGGAGAACTGGGAGCCTTGTTATGCTGATGGGCGTGATGTAAATTGCCAACAACCACTTGGGAGAAGTGTATGGTGTTTCCTGAAACATCTAAAAAACAAAGCAACAGAACCTAGGGCACTTCCACTTATGGTCCTATAGCTTAGGGAAATTAAAATCAAAAAGACACAGCCACCCCAAAGTTTGGAACGGCTCTGTTTACAAGAACCTCGTTTACAGTACAAGTTCAACATCGCAGAAAGTGAAAAATGGATAAAGAAGTTGTGGTATTTACTTACAAAGCAATATCACTCAGCAATGAAATCTGTGTCATCAGGCCCTTAGCAGCACAATGAGTGGATTCAGGTATGATGATTCTAACTGAAATAAGTCACACAGAAAAAGAAACATCATAAGATATCAGTAATACACGGAATGGAAACTTGGCTACACAGGAACTGAATTACAGAACAGAACAGGGTCTCAAATTTAGAAAACAAACTTATGCTTGCTTAAGGGTAAAGGTGAGTTGGGGTGCTGCATAAAACCAGAGATTGAAATGAGCACAGATAAAGTTCCTTAAGCCAAATATGGAATAGACAAGAGCTACGCCTTGCTCAACGAAATGGACTCAACACCGCATATTAAACGCCTAAGAATGTACCTGACTAGTAAGTATCTTAAAACCTATGGATTGCTATGTCTCCGAAAGAGAATCAAGCATGTGTACAGGGGCATAAACGCAGCAGTGATAGGATTGGAGAGGTTCGGTGAGCAAATGAAGACCCTTTGAAGTCATATTGCATGGTACCCATTCCACGGGTTTCAACTACCCAGGTTTAAGGTATTCTTCCTTCAGCTAAAACATGCATGTGGAACCTAGAGTATGATCAACCATGTGATCGGGAGACGTGTTCAAATATGTCTCAGTTTTCGTACCCTGGTACTCGGGTGCAACATTCCAGACGCTTTACTAACACTCTCCCCACTTGGAGAGTAAGCGCCTTTAACCTCCTGTTTGGCCCAGTTTGCAATTTCTGCGGAAGATGAACAGGAATAGTGAGAACCAATGAGAGACTAGCTGGAGGTGTCTGGATGGGCAAATTTAACTCTCATTTCCCACCAGGAAGAGGAATTAACCAAAGGCTCAGCGTGCCGTGCCAGAACCAGATTAGGGACTGAAGACATCCTGCGGTGTTGCGGCCAGGTCACAAGAAAGCGAGTTGAAGAAAGGAGCTCAGGGGTACTGTAATTCACAAACCTGCAGAGTTATAAATGACAGCTATCGTCCAAAAATAGACTGAAGTAAGGCTGCCAAGAGGACTTGAAAGCGGGGCAGAATTGCAGGAAACCGATTTCAGGAGGTAGACTGGAATTGCATTGAAAGCATAGGAAAAGAGGCAGAACGTCCACAATGATGCACTTGGCCAAAAAGGGCGTATGCGTTTTTTCCTGAATATATTCAGGAAAAAACGCATACGCCCTTTTTGGCCAACCAAGCAAGCTTGCAAAGGAAATCTGCACTACAATGAAGTCTCACTTCCCCCCGGTCAAAAGGGCCATCTGAAAAAAGTGTAAAATCCAGAAAGGCAGGACAGGCCATGGAGAACTGGGAGCCTTGTTATGCTGATGGGCGGGATGTAAATTGCCAACAGACACTCGGGAGAAGTGTATGGTGTTTCCTGAAACATCTAAAAAACAAAGCAACAAGGCCTAGGGCACTTCCACTTATGGTCCTATAGCTTAGGGAAATTAAAATCAAAAAGACACAGCCACCCCAAAGTTTGGAACGGCTCTGTTTACAAGAACCTCGTTTACAGTACAAGTTCAACATCGCAGAAAGTGAAAAATGGATAAAGAAGTTGTGGTATTTACTTACAAAGCAATATCACTCAGCAATGAAATCTGTGTCATCAGGCCCTTAGCAGCACAATGAGTGGATTCAGGTATGATGATTCTAACTGAAATAAGTCACACAGAAAAAGAAACATCATAAGATATCAGTAATACACGGAATGTAAACTTGGCTACACAGGAACTGAATTACAGAACAGAACAGGGTCTCAAATTTAGAAAACCAACTTATGCTTGCTTAAGGGTAAAGGTGAGTTGGGGTGCTGCATAAAACCAGAGATTGAAATGAGCACAGATAAAGTTCCATAAGCCAAATATGGAATAAACAAGAGCTACGCCTTGCTCAACGAAATGGACTCAACACCGCATATTAAACGCCTAAGAATGTACCTGACTAGTAAGTATCTTAAAACCTATGGATTGCTATGTCTCCGAAAGAGAATCAAGCATGTGTACAGGGGCATAAACACAGCAGTGATAGGATTGCAGAGGTTCGGTGAGCAAATGAAGACCCTTTGAAGTCATATTGCATGGTACCCATTCCACGGGTTTCAACTACCCAGGTTTAAGGTATTCTTCCTTCAGCTAAAACATGCATGTGGGACCCAGAGTATGATCAACCATGTGAACGGGAGACGTGTTCAAATATGTCTCCGTTTTCCTCCCCTTGTACTCGGGTGCAACATTCCAGACGCTTTACTAACACTCTCCCCACTTGGAGAGTCAGTCCCTTTAACCTCCTGTTTGGCCCAGTTTGCAATTTCTGCGGAAGATGAACAGGAATAGCGAGAACCAATGAGAGGCTAGCTGGAGGTGTCTGGACGGGCAAATTTAACTCTCATTTCCCAAGAGGAAGAGGAATTAACCAAAGGCTCAGCATGCCGGGCCAGAACCAGATTAGGGCCTGAAGCCATCCTGCGGTGTTGCGGCCAGCTCACAAGAAAGCGAGTTGAAGAAAGGAGCTCAGGGGCACTGTAATTCACAAACCTGCAGAGTTATAAATGACAGCTATCGTCCAAAAATAGACTGAAGTAAGGCTGGAAGAGGACTTGAAAGCGGGGCAGAATTGCAGGAAACCGATTTCAGGAGGTAGACTGGAATTGCATTGAAAACATAGGAAAAGAGGCAGAACGTCCACAATGATGCACTTGGCCAAAAAGGGCGTATGCGTTTTTTCCTGAATATATTCAGGAAAAAACGCATACGCCCTTTTTGGCCAACCAAGCAAGCTTGCAAAGGAAATCTGCACTACCATGAAGTCTCACTTCCCCCCGGTCAAAAGGGCCATCTGAAAAAAGTGTAAAATCCAGAAAGGCAGGACAGGCCATGGAGAACTGGGAGCCTTGTTATGCTGATGGGCGGGATGTAAATTGCCAACAGACACTCGGGAGAAGTGTATGGTGTTTCCTGAAACATCTAAAAAACAAAGCAACAGAGCCTAGGGCACTTCCACTTATGGTCCTATAGCTTAGGGAAATTAAAATCAAAAAGACACAGCCACCCCAAAGTTTGGGACGCCTCCGTTTACAAGAACCTCGTTTACCGTACAAGTTCAATATCACAGAAAGTGAAAAATGGATAAAGAACTTGTGGTACTTACGTACAATGCAGTATCACTCAGCAATGAAATCTATGTCATCAGGCCCGTAGCACCATAATGAGTGGATTCAGGTACGATGATTCTAACTGAAATAAGTCACACAGAAAAAGAAACATCATAAGATATCACTAATACACGGAATGTAAACTTGGCTACACAGGAACTGCATTCCAAAACAGAACAGGGTCTCAAATTTAGAAAACCAACTTATGCTTGCTTAAGGGGAAAGGTTAGTTGGGGTGCTGCATAAAACCAGAGATTGAAATGAGCACAGATAAAGTTCCTTAAGCCAAATATGGAATAGACCAGAGCTACTCCTTGCTCAACGAAATGGACTCAACACCGCATATTAAACGCCTAAGAATGTACCTGACTAGTAAGTATCTTAAAACCTATAGATTGCTATGTCTCCGAAAGAGAATCAATCGTGTGTACAGGGGCATAAACGCAGCAGTGATAGGATTGGAGAGGTTCGGTGAGCAAATGAAGACCCTTTGAAGTCATATTGCATGGTACCCATTACACGGGTTTCAACTACCCAGGTTTTAGGTATTCTTCCTTCCGCTAAAACATGCATGTGGAACCCAGAGTATGATCAACCATGTGATCGGGAGACGTGTTCAAATATGTCTCAGTTTTCCTCCCCTGGTACTCGGGGGCAACATTCCAGACGCTTTACTAACACTCTCCCCACTTGGAGAGTCAGTGCCTTTAACCTCCTCTTTGGCACAGTTTGCAATTTCTGCGGAAGATGAACAGGAATAGCGAGAACCAATGAGAGGCTAGCTGGAGGTGTCTGGACGGGCAAATTTAACTCTCATTTCCCACCAGGAGGAGGAAATAACCAAAGGCTCAGCGTGCCGTGCCAGAACCAGATTAGGGCCTGAAGCCATCCTGCGGTGTTGCGGCCAGGTCACAAGAAAGCGAGTTGAATAAAGGAGCTCAGGGGCACTGTAATTCACAAACCTGCAGAGTTATAAATGACAGCTATCGTCCAAAAATAGACTGAAGTAAGGCTGCCAAGAGGAGTTGAAAGCGGGGCAGAATTGCAGGAAACCGATTTCAGGAGGTAGACTGGAATTGCATTGAAAGCATAGGAAAAGAGGCAGAACGTCCACAATGATGCACTTGGCCAAAAAGGGCGTATGCGTTTTTTCCTGAATATATTCAGGAAAAAACGCATACGCCCTTTTTGGCCAACCAAGCAAGCTTGCAAAGGAAATCTGCACTACAATGAAGTCTCACTTCCCCCCGGTCAAAAGGGCCATCTGAAAAAAGTGTAAAATCCAGAAAGGCAGGACAGGCCATGTAGAACTGGGAGCCTTGTTATGCTGATGGGCGGGATGTAAATTGCCAACAGACACTTGGGAGAAGTGTATGGTGTTTCCTGAAACATCTAAAAAACAAAGCAACAGAGCCTAGGGCACTGCCACTTATGGTCCTATACCTTAGGGAAATTAAAAAAAAAAAGACACAGCCACCCCAACGTTTGGGACGCCTCTGTTTACAAGAACCTCGTTTACAGTACAAGTTCAACATCGCAGAAAGTGAAAAATGGATAAAGAAGTTGTGGTATTTACTTACAAAGCAATATCACTCAGCAATGAAAGCTATGTCATCAGGCCCGTAGCAGCACAATGAGTGGATTGAGGTATGATGATTCTAACTGAAATAAGTCACACAGAAAAAGAAACATCATAAGATATCAGTAATACATGGAATGGAAACTTGGCTACACAGGAACTGAATTACAGAACAGAACAGGGTCTCAAATTTAGAAAACCAACTTATGCTTGCTTAAGGGTAAAGGTGAGTTGGGGTGCTGCATAAAACCAGAGATTGAAATGAGCACAGATAAAGTTCCTTAAGTCAAATATGGAATAGACAAGAGCTACTCCTTGCTCAACGAAATGGACTCAACACCGCATATTAAACGCCTAAGAATATACCTGACTAGTAAGTATCGTAAAACCTATGGATTGCTATGTCTCCAAAAGAGAATCAAGCATGTGTACAGGGGCATAAACGCAGCAGTGATTGGATTGGAGAGGTTCGGCGAGCAAATGAAGACCCTTTGAAATCAAATTGCATGGTACCCATTACACAGGTCTCAACTCTCCAGGTTTAAGGTATTCTTCCTTCAGCTAAAACATGCATGTGTAACCCAAGTATGATCAACCATGTGAATGGGAGACGTGTTCAAATATGTCTCAGTTTTCCTCCCCTGGTACTCGGGTGCAACATTCCAGACGCTTTACTAACACTCTCCCCACTTGGAGAGCCAGCGCCTTTAACCTCCTGTTTGGCACAGTTTGCAATTTCTGCGGAAGATGAACAGGAATAGCGAGAACCAATGAGAGGCTAGCTGGAGGTGTCTGGATGGGCAAATTTAACTCTCATTTCCCACCAGGAAGAGGAATTATCCAAAGGCTCAGCGTGCCATGCCAGAACCAGATTAGGGCCTGAAGACATCCTGCGGTGTTTCGGCCAGATCAAAAGAAAGCGAGTTGAAGAAAGGAGCTCAGGGACACTGTAATTCACAAACCTGCAGAGTTATAAATGACAGCTATCGTCCAAAAATAGACTGAAGTAAGGCTGCCAAGGGGACTTGAAATTGGGACAGAATTGCAGGAAACCGATTTCAGGAGGTAGACTGGAATTGCATTGAAAGCATAGGAAAAGAGGCAGAACGTCCACAATGATGCACTTGGCCAAAAAGGGCGTATGCGTTTTTTCCTGAATATATTCAGGAAAAAACGCATACGCCCTTTTTGGCCAACCAAGCAAACTTGCAAAGGAAATCTGCACTACAATGAAGTCTCACTTCTCCCCGGTCAAAAGGGCCATCTGAAAAAAGTGTAAAATCCAGAAAGGCAGGACAGGCCATGGAGAACTGGGAGCCTTGTTATGCTGATGGGCGGGATGTAAATTGCCAACAGACACTCCGGAGAAGTGTATGGTGTTTCCTGAAACATCTAAAAAACAAAGCAACAGAGCCTAGGGCACTTCCACTTATGGTCCTATAGCTTAGGGAAATTAAAATCAAAAAGACACAGCCACCCCAAAATTTGGGACGCCTCCGTTTACAAGAACCTCGTTTACCGTACAAGTTCAATATCACAGAAAGTGAAAAATGGATAAAGAACTTGTGGTACTTACGTACAATGCAGTATCATTCAGCAATGAAATCTATGTCATCAGGCCCGTAGCAGCATAATGAGTGGATTCAAGTACGATGATTCTAACTGAAATAAGTCACACAGAAAAAGAAACATCATAAGATATCACTAATACACGGAATGTAAACTTGGCTACACAGGAACTGCATTCCAAAACAGAACAGGGTCTCAAATTTAGAAAACCAACTTATGCTTGCTTAAGGGGAAAGGTGAGTTGGGGTGCTGCATAAAACCAGAGATTGAAATGAGCACAGATAAAGTTCCTTAAGCCAAATATGGAATAGACAAGAGCTACTCCTTGCTCAACGAAATGGACTCAACACCGCATATTAAACGCCTAAGAATGTACCTGACTAGTAAGTATCTTAAAACCTATAGATTGCTATGTCTCCGAAAGAGAATCAAGCGTGTGTACAGGGGCATAAACGCAGCAGTGATAGGATTGGAGAGGTTCGGTGAGCAAATGAAGACCCTTTGAAGTCATATTGCATGGTACCCATTCCATGGGTTTCAACTACCCAGGTTTAAGGTATTCTTCCTTCAGCTAAAACATGCATGTGGAACCTAGAGTATGATCAACCATGTGATCGGGAGACGTGTTCAAATATGTCTCAGTTTTCCTCCCCTGGTACTCGGGTGCAACATTCCAGACGCTTTACTAACACTCTCCCGACTTGGAGAGTCAGTCCCTTTAACCTCCTGTTGGCCCAGTTTGCAATTTCTGCGGAAGATGAACAGGAATAGTGAGAACCAATGAGAGGCTAGCTGGAGGTGTCTGGACGGGCAAATTTAACTCTCATTTCCCACCAGGAAGAGGAATTAACCAAAGGCTCAGCATGCCGGGCCGGAACCAGATTAGGGCCTGAAGCCATCCTGCGGTGTTGCGGCCAGGTCAGAAGAAAGCGAGTTGAAGAAAGGAGCTCAGGGGCACTGTAATTCACAAACCTGCAGAGTTATAAATGACAGCTATCCTCCAAAAATAGACTGAAGTAAGGCTGCCAAGAGGCCTTGAAAGCGGGGCAGAATTGCAGGAAACCGATTTCAGGAGGTAGACTGGAATTGCATTGAAAGCATAGGAAAAGAGGCAGAACGTCCACAATGATGCACTTGGCCAAAAAGGGCGTATGCGTTTTTTCCTGAATATATTCAGGAAAAAACGCATACGCCCTTTTTGGCCAACCAAGCAAGCTTGCAAAGGAAATCTGCACTACAATGAAGTCTCACTTCCCCCCGGTCAAAAGGGCCATCTGAAAAAAGTGTAAAATCCAGAAAGGCAGGACAGGCCATGGAGAACTGGGAGCCTTGTTATGCTGATGGGCGGGATGTAAATTGCCAACAGACACTCGGGAGAAGTGTATGGTGTTTCCTGAAACATCTAAAAAACAAAGCAACAGAGCCTAGGGCACTTCCACTTATGGTCCTATAGCTTAGGGAAATTAAAATCAAAAAGACACAGCCACCCCAAAGTTTGGGACGCCTCTGTTTACAAGAATCTCGTTTACCGTACAAGTTCAATATCACAGAAAGTGAAAAATGGATAAACAACTTGTGGTACTTACGTACAATGCAGTATCACTCAGCAATGAAATCTATGTCATCAGGCCCGTAGCAGCATAATGAGTGGATTCAGGTACGATGATTCTAACTGAAATAAGGCACACAGAAAAAGAAACATCATAAGATATCACTAATACACGGAATGTAAACTTGGCTACACAGGAACTGAATTCCAAAACAGAACAGGGTCTCAAATTTAGAAAACCAACTTATGCTTTCTTAAGGGGAAAGGTGAGTTGGGTTGCTGCATAAAACCAGAGATTGAAATGAGCACAGATAAAGTTCCTTAAGCCAAATATGGAATAGACAAGAGCTACTCCTTGCTCAACGAAATGGACTCAACACCGCATATTAAACGCCTAAGAATGTACCTGACTAGTAAGTATCTTAAAACCTATGGATTGCTATGTCTCCGAAAGAGAATCAAGCATGTGTACAGGGGCATAAACGCAGCAGTGATAGGATTGGAGAGGTTCGGTGAGCAAATGAAGACCCTTTGAAGTCATATTGCATGGTACCCATTCCACGGGTTTCAACTACCCAGGTTTAAGGTATTCTTCCTTCAGCTAAAACATGCATGTGGAACCTAGAGTATGATCAACCATGTGATCGGGAGACGTGTTCAAATATGTCTCAGTTTTCGGACCCTGGTACTAGGGTGCAACATTCCAGACGCTTTACTAACACTCTCCCAACTTGGAGAGTCAGTCCCTTTAACCTCCTGCTTGGCCCAGTTTGCAATTTCTGCGGAAGATGAACAGGAATAGCGAGAACCAATGAGAGACTAGCTGGAGGTGTCTGGACGGGCAAATTTAACTCTCATTTCCCACCAGGAAGAGGAATTAACCAAAGGCTCAGCGTGCCGGGCCAGAACCAGATTAGGGCCTGAAGCCATCCTGCGGTGTTGCGGCCAGGTCACAAGAAAGCGAGTTGAATAAAGGAGCTCAGGGGCACTGTAATTCACAAACCTGCAGAGTTATAAATGACAGCTATCGTCCAAAAATAGACTGAAGTAAGGCTGCCAAGAGGACTTGAAAGCGGGGCAGAATTGCAGGAAACCGATTTCAGGAGGTAGACTGGAATTGCATTGAAAGCATAGGAAAAGAGGCAGAACGTCCACAATGATGCACTTGGCCAAAAAGGGCGTATGCGTTTTTTCCTGAATATATTCAGGAAAAAACGCATACGCCCTTTTTGGCCAACCAAGCAAGCTTGCAAAGGAAATCTGCACTACAATGAAGTCTCACTTCCCCCCAGTCAAAAGGGCCATCTGAAAAAAGTGTAAAATCCAGAAAGGCAGGACAGGCCATGGAGAACTGGGAGCCTTGTTATGCTGATGGGCGGGATGTAAATTGCCAACAGACACTCGGGAGATGTGTATGGTGTTTCCTGAAACATCTAAAAAACAAAGCAACAGAGCCTAGGGCACTTCCACTTATGGTCCTATAGCTTAGGGAAATTAAAATCAAAAAGACACAGCCACCCCAAAGTTTGGAACTGCTCTGTTTACAAGAACCTCGTTTACAGTACAGGTTCAACATCGCAGAAAGTGAAAACTGGATAAAGAAGTTGTGGTATTTACTTACAAAGCAATATCACTCAGCAATGAAATCTGTGTCATCAGGCCCTTAGCAGCACAATGAGTGGATTCAGGTATGATGATTCTAACTGAAATAAGTCACACAGAAAAAGAAACATCATAAGATATCAGTAATACACGGAATGTAAACCTGGCTACACAGGAACTGAATTACAGAACAGAACAGGGTCTCAAATTTAGAAAACCAACTTATTCTTGCTTAAGGGTAAAGGGGAGTTGGGGTGCTGCATAAAACCAGAGATTGAAATGAGCACAGATAAAGTTCCTTAAGTCAAATATGGAATAGACAAGAGCTACTCCTTGCTCAACGAAATGGACTCAACACCGCATATTAAACGCCTAAGAATGTACCTGACTAGTAAGTATCTTAAAACCTATGGATTGCTATGTCTCCGAAAGAGAATCAAGCATGTGTACAGGGGCATAAACGCAGCAGTGATAGGATTGGAGAGGTTCGGTGAGCAAATGAAGACCCTTTGAAGTCATATTGCATGGTACCCATTACACGGGTCTTAACTCTCCAGGTTTAAGGTATTCTTCCTTCAGCTAAAACATGCATGTGGAACCCAAGTATGATCAACCATGTGAACGGGAGACGTGTTCCAATATGTCTCAGTTTTCGTACCCTGGTACTCGGGTGCAACATTCCAGACGCTTTACTAACACTCTCCCCACTTGGAGAGTCAGTCCCTTTAACCTCCTGTTTGGCCCAGTTTGCAAGTTCTGTGGAAGATGAACAGGAATAGCAAGAACCAATGAGAGGCTAGCTGGAGGTGTCTGGACGGGGAAATTTAACTCTCATTTCCCACCAGGAAGAGGAATTAACCAAAGGCTCAGCGTGCCATGACGGAACCAGATTAGGGCCTGAAGCCATCCTGCGGTGTTGCGGCCAGGTCACAAGAAAGCGAGTTGAAGAAAGGAGCTCAGGGGCACTGTAATTCACAAACCTGCAGAGTTATAAATGACAGCTATCGTCCAAAAATAGACTGAAGTAAGGCTGCCAAGAGGACTTGAAAGCGGGGCAGAATTGCAGGAAACCGATTTCAGGAGGTAGACTGGAATTGCATTGAAAGCATAGGAAAAGAGGCAGAACGTCCACAATGATGCACTTGGCCAAAAAGGGCGTATGCGTTTTTTCCTGAATATATTCAGGAAAAAACGCATACGCCCTTTTTGGCCAACCAAGCAAGCTTGCAAAGGAAATCTGCACTACAATGAAGTCTCACTTCCCCCCAGTCAAAAGGGCCATCTGAAAAAAGTGTAAAATCCAGAAAGGCAGGACAGGCCATGGAGAACTGGGAGCCTTGTTATGCTGATGGGCGGGATGTAAATTGCCAACAGACACTCGGGAGATGTGTATGGTGTTTCCTGAAACATCTAAAAAACAAAGCAACAGAGCCTAGGGCACTTCCACTTATGGTCCTATAGCTTAGGGAAATTAAAATCAAAAAGACACAGCCACCCCAAAGTTTGGAACTGCTCTGTTTACAAGAACCTCGTTTACAGTACAGGTTCAACATCGCAGAAAGTGAAAACTGGATAAAGAAGTTGTGGTATTTACTTACAAAGCAATATCACTCAGCAATGAAATCTGTGTCATCAGGCCCTTAGCAGCACAATGAGTGGATTCAGGTATGATGATTCTAACTGAAATAAGGCACACAGAAAAAGAAACATCATAAGATATCACTAATACACGGAATGTAAACTTGGCTACACAGGAACTGAATTCCAAAACAGAACAGGGTGTCAAATTTAGAAAACCAACTTATGCTTTCTTAAGGGGAAAGGTGAGTTGGGTTGCTGCATAAAACCAGAGATTGAAATGAGCACAGATAAAGTTCCTTAAGCCAAATATGGAATAGACAAGAGCTACTCCTTGCTCAACGAAATGGACTCAACACCGCATATTAAACGCCTAAGAATGTACCTGACTAGTAAGTATCTTAAAACCTATGGATTGCTATGTCTCCGAAAGAGAATCAAGCATGTGTACAGGGGCATAAACGCAGCAGTGATAGGATTGGAGAGGTTCGGTGAGCAAATGAAGACCCTTTGAAGTCATATTGCATGGTACCCATTCCACGGGTTTCAACTACCCAGGTTTAAGGTATTCTTCCTTCAGCTAAAACATGCATGTGGAACCTAGAGTATGATCAACCATGTGATCGGGAGACGTGTTCAAATATGTCTCAGTTTTCGGACCCTGGTACTAGGGTGCAACATTCCAGACGCTTTACTAACACTCTCCCAACTTGGAGAGTCAGTCCCTTTAACCTCCTGCTTGGCCCAGTTTGCAATTTCTGCGGAAGATGAACAGGAATAGCGAGAACCAATGAGAGACTAGCTGGAGGTGTCTGGACGGGCAAATTTAACTCTCATTTCCCACCAGGAAGAGGAATTAACCAAAGGCTCAGCGTGCCGGGCCAGAACCAGATTAGGGCCTGAAGCCATCCTGCGGTGTTGCGGCCAGGTCACAAGAAAGCGAGTTGAATAAAGGAGCTCAGGGGCACTGTAATTCACAAACCTGCAGAGTTATAAATGACAGCTATCGTCCAAAAATAGACTGAAGTAAGGCTGCCAAGAGGACTTGAAAGCGGGGCAGAATTGCAGGAAACCGATTTCAGGAGGTAGACTGGAATTGCATTGAAAGCATAGGAAAAGAGGCAGAACGTCCACAATGATGCACTTGGCCAAAAAGGGCGTATGCGTTTTTTCCTGAATATATTCAGGAAAAAACGCATACGCCCTTTTTGGCCAACCAAGCAAGCTTGCAAAGGAAATCTGCACTACAATGAAGTCTCACTTCCCCCCAGTCAAAAGGGCCATCTGAAAAAAGTGTAAAATCCAGAAAGGCAGGACAGGCCATGGAGAACTGGGAGCCTTGTTATGCTGATGGGCGGGATGTAAATTGCCAACAGACACTCGGGAGATGTGTATGGTGTTTCCTGAAACATCTAAAAAACAAAGCAACAGAGCCTAGGGCACTTCCACTTATGGTCCTATAGCTTAGGGAAATTAAAATCAAAAAGACACAGCCACCCCAAAGTTTGGAACTGCTCTGTTTACAAGAACCTCGTTTACAGTACAGGTTCAACATCGCAGAAAGTGAAAACTGGATAAAGAAGTTGTGGTATTTACTTACAAAGCAATATCACTCAGCAATGAAATCTGTGTCATCAGGCCCTTAGCAGCACAATGAGTGGATTCAGGTATGATGATTCTAACTGAAATAAGTCACACAGAAAAAGAAACATCATAAGATATCAGTAATACACGGAATGTAAACCTGGCTACACAGGAACTGAATTACAGAACAGAACAGGGTCTCAAATTTAGAAAACCAACTTATTCTTGCTTAAGGGTAAAGGGGAGTTGGGGTGCTGCATAAAACCAGAGATTGAAATGAGCACAGATAAAGTTCCTTAAGTCAAATATGGAATAGACAAGAGCTACTCCTTGCTCAACGAAATGGACTCAACACCGCATATTAAACGCCTAAGAATGTACCTGACTAGTAAGTATCTTAAAACCTATGGATTGCTATGTCTCCGAAAGAGAATCAAGCATGTGTACAGGGGCATAAACGCAGCAGTGATAGGATTGGAGAGGTTCGGTGAGCAAATGAAGACCCTTTGAAGTCATATTGCATGGTACCCATTACACGGGTCTTAACTCTCCAGGTTTAAGGTATTCTTCCTTCAGCTAAAACATGCATGTGGAACCCAAGTATGATCAACCATGTGAACGGGAGACGTGTTCCAATATGTCTCAGTTTTCGTACCCTGGTACTCGGGTGCAACATTCCAGACGCTTTACTAACACTCTCCCCACTTGGAGAGTCAGTCCCTTTAACCTCCTGTTTGGCCCAGTTTGCAAGTTCTGTGGAAGATGAACAGGAATAGCAAGAACCAATGAGAGGCTAGCTGGAGGTGTCTGGACGGGGAAATTTAACTCTCATTTCCCACCAGGAAGAGGAATTAACCAAAGGCTCAGCGTGCCATGACGGAACCAGATTAGGGCCTGAAGCCATCCTGCGGTGTTGCGGCCAGGTCACAAGAAAGCGAGTTGAAGAAAGGAGCTCAGGGGCACTGTAATTCACAAACCTGCAGAGTTATAAATGACAGCTATCGTCCAAAAATAGACTGAAGTAAGGCTGCCAAGAGGACTTGAAAGCGGGGCAGAATTGCAGGAAACCGATTTCAGGAGGTAGACTGGAATTGCATTGAAAGCATAGGAAAAGAGGCAGAACGTCCACAATGATGCACTTGGCCAAAAAGGGCGTATGCGTTTTTTCCTGAATATATTCAGGAAAAAACGCATACGCCCTTTTTGGCCAACCAAGCAAGCTTGCAAAGGAAATCTGCACTACAATGAAGTCTCACTTCCCCCCAGTCAAAAGGGCCATCTGAAAAAAGTGTAAAATCCAGAAAGGCAGGACAGGCCATGGAGAACTGGGAGCCTTGTTATGCTGATGGGCGGGATGTAAATTGCCAACAGACACTCGGGAGATGTGTATGGTGTTTCCTGAAACATCTAAAAAACAAAGCAACAGAGCCTAGGGCACTTCCACTTATGGTCCTATAGCTTAGGGAAATTAAAATCAAAAAGACACAGCCACCCCAAAGTTTGGAACTGCTCTGTTTACAAGAACCTCGTTTACAATACAGGTTCAACATCGCAGAAAGTGAAAACTGGATAAAGAAGTTGTGGTATTTACTTACAAAGCAATATCACTCAGCAATGAAATCTGTGTCATCAGGCCCTTAGCAGCACAATGAGTGGATTCAGGTATGATGATTCTAACTGAAATAAGTCACACAGAAAAAGAAACATCATAAGATATCAGTAATACACGGAATGTAAACTTGGCTACACAGGAACTGAATTACAGAACAGAACAGGGTCTCAAATTTAGAAAACCAACTTATTCTTGCTTAAGGGTAAAGGGGAGTTGGGGTGCTGCATAGAACCAGAGATTGAAATGAGCACAGATAAAGTTCCTTAAGTCAAATATGGAATAGACAAGAGCTACTCCTTGCTCAACGAAATGGACTCAACACCGCATATTAAACGCCTAAGAATGTACCTGACTAGTAAGTATCTTAAAACCTATGGATTGCTATGTCTCCGAAAGAGAATCAAGCATGTGTACAGGGGCATAAACGCAGCAGTGATAGGATTGGAGAGGTTCGGTGAGCAAATGAAGACCCTTTGAAGTCATATTGCATGGTACCCATTCCACGCGTTTCAACTACCCAGGTTTAAGGTATTCTTCCTTCAGCTAAAACATGCATGTGGAACCTAGAGTATGATCAACCATTTGATCGGGAGACTTGTTCAAATATGTCTCAGTTTTCGTACCCTGGTACTCGGGTGCAACATTCCAGACGCTTTACTAACACTCTCCCGACTTGGAGAGTCAGTCCCTTTAACCTCCTGTTTGGCCCAGTTTGCAATTTCTGCGGAAGATGAACAGGAATAGCGAGAACCAATGAGAGACTAGCTGGAGGTGTCTGAAAGGGCAAATTTAACTCTCATTTCCCACCAGGAAGAGGAATTAACCAAAGGGTCAGCGTGCCGGGCCAGAACCAGATTAGGGCCTGAAGCCATGCTGCGGTGTTTCGGCCAGGTCACAAGAAAGCGAGTTGAAGAAAGGAGCTCAGGGACACTGTAATTCACAAACCTGCAGAGTTATAAATGACAGCTATCGTCCAAAAATAAACTGAAGTAAGGCTGCCAAGAGGACTTGAAAGCGGGGCAGAATTGCAGGAAACCGATTTCAGGAGGTAGACTGGAATTGCATTGAAAGCATAGGAAAAGAGGCAGAACGTCCACAATGATGCACTTGGACAAAAAGGGCGTATGCGTTTTTTCCTGAATATATTCAGGAAAAAACGCATACGCACTTTTTGGCCAACCAAGCAAGCTTGCAAAGGAAATCTGCACTACAATGAAATCTCACTTCCCCCCGGTCAAAAGGGCCATCTGAAAAAAGTGTAAAATCCAGAAAGGCAGGACAGGCCATGTAGAACTGGGAGCCTTGTTATGCTGATGGGCGGGATGTAAATTGCCAACAGACACTTGGGAGAAGTGTATGGTGTTTCCTGAAACATCTAAAAAACAAAGCAACAGAGCCTAGGGCACTGCCACTTATGGTCCTATACCTTAGGGAAATTAAAAAAAAAAAGACACAGCCACCCCAACGTTTGGGACGCCTCTGTTTACAAGAACCTCGTTTACAGTACAAGTTCAACATCGCAGAAAGTGAAAAATGGATAAAGAAGTTGTGGTATTTACTTACAAAGCAATATCACTCAGCAATGAAAGCTATGTCATCAGGCCCGTAGCAGCACAATGAGTGGATTGAGGTATGATGATTCTAACTGAAATAAGTCACACAGAAAAAGAAACATCATAAGATATCAGTAATACATGGAATGGAAACTTGGCTACACAGGAACTGAATTACAGAACAGAACAGGGTCTCAAATTTAGAAAACCAACTTATGCTTGCTTAAGGGTAAAGGTGAGTTGGGGTGCTGCATAAAACCAGAGATTGAAATGAGCACAGATAAAGTTCCTTAAGTCAAATATGGAATAGACAAGAGCTACTCCTTGCTCAACGAAATGGACTCAACACCGCATATTAAACGCCTAAGAATATACCTGACTAGTAAGTATCGTAAAACCTATGGATTGCTATGTCTCCAAAAGAGAATCAAGCATGTGTACAGGGGCATAAACGCAGCAGTGATTGGATTGGAGAGGTTCGGCGAGCAAATGAAGACCCTTTGAAATCAAATTGCATGGTACCCATTACACAGGTCTCAACTCTCCAGGTTTAAGGTATTCTTCCTTCAGCTAAAACATGCATGTGTAACCCAAGTATGATCAACCATGTGAATGGGAGACGTGTTCAAATATGTCTCAGTTTTCCTCCCCTGGTACTCGGGTGCAACATTCCAGACGCTTTACTAACACTCTCCCCACTTGGAGAGTCAGCGCCTTTAACCTCCTGTTTGGCACAGTTTGCAATTTCTGCGGAAGATGAACAGGAATAGCGAGAACCAATGAGAGGCTAGCTGGAGGTGTCTGGATGGGCAAATTTAACTCTCATTTCCCACCAGGAAGAGGAATTATCCAAAGGCTCAGCGTGCCATGCCAGAACCAGATTAGGGCCTGAAGACATCCTGCGGTGTTTCGGCCAGATCAAAAGAAAGCGAGTTGAAGAAAGGAGCTCAGGGACACTGTAATTCACAAACCTGCAGAGTTATAAATGACAGCTATCGTCCAAAAATAGACTGAAGTAAGGCTGCCAAGGGGACTTGAAATTGGGACAGAATTGCAGGAAACCGATTTCAGGAGGTAGACTGGAATTGCATTGAAAGCATAGGAAAAGAGGCAGAACGTCCACAATGATGCACTTGGCCAAAAAGGGCGTATGCGTTTTTTCCTGAATATATTCAGGAAAAAACGCATACGCCCTTTTTGGCCAACCAAGCAAACTTGCAAAGGAAATCTGCACTACAATGAAGTCTCACTTCTCCCCGGTCAAAAGGGCCATCTGAAAAAAGTGTAAAATCCAGAAAGGCAGGACAGGCCATGGAGAACTGGGAGCCTTGTTATGCTGATGGGCGGGATGTAAATTGCCAACAGACACTCCGGAGAAGTGTATGGTGTTTCCTGAAACATCTAAAAAACAAAGCAACAGAGCCTAGGGCACTTCCACTTATGGTCCTATAGCTTAGGGAAATTAAAATCAAAAAGACACAGCCACCCCAAAATTTGGGACGCCTCCGTTTACAAGAACCTCGTTTACCGTACAAGTTCAATATCACAGAAAGTGAAAAATGGATAAAGAACTTGTGGTACTTACGTACAATGCAGTATCATTCAGCAATGAAATCTATGTCATCAGGCCCGTAGCAGCATAATGAGTGGATTCAAGTACGATGATTCTAACTGAAATAAGTCACACAGAAAAAGAAACATCATAAGATATCACTAATACACGGAATGTAAACTTGGCTACACAGGAACTGCATTCCAAAACAGAACAGGGTCTCAAATTTAGAAAACCAACTTATGCTTGCTTAAGGGGAAAGGTGAGTTGGGGTGCTGCATAAAACCAGAGATTGAAATGAGCACAGATAAAGTTCCTTAAGCCAAATATGGAATAGACAAGAGCTACTCCTTGCTCAACGAAATGGACTCAACACCGCATATTAAACGCCTAAGAATGTACCTGACTAGTAAGTATCTTAAAACCTATAGATTGCTATGTCTCCGAAAGAGAATCAAGCGTGTGTACAGGGGCATAAACGCAGCAGTGATAGGATTGGAGAGGTTCGGTGAGCAAATGAAGACCCTTTGAAGTCATATTGCATGGTACCCATTCCATGGGTTTCAACTACCCAGGTTTAAGGTATTCTTCCTTCAGCTAAAACATGCATGTGGAACCTAGAGTATGATCAACCATGTGATCGGGAGACGTGTTCAAATATGTCTCAGTTTTCCTCCCCTGGTACTCGGGTGCAACATTCCAGACGCTTTACTAACACTCTCCCGACTTGGAGAGTCAGTCCCTTTAACCTCCTGTTGGCCCAGTTTGCAATTTCTGCGGAAGATGAACAGGAATAGTGAGAACCAATGAGAGGCTAGCTGGAGGTGTCTGGACGGGCAAATTTAACTCTCATTTCCCACCAGGAAGAGGAATTAACCAAAGGCTCAGCATGCCGGGCCGGAACCAGATTAGGGCCTGAAGCCATCCTGCGGTGTTGCGGCCAGGTCAGAAGAAAGCGAGTTGAAGAAAGGAGCTCAGGGGCACTGTAATTCACAAACCTGCAGAGTTATAAATGACAGCTATCCTCCAAAAATAGACTGAAGTAAGGCTGCCAAGAGGCCTTGAAAGCGGGGCAGAATTGCAGGAAACCGATTTCAGGAGGTAGACTGGAATTGCATTGAAAGCATAGGAAAAGAGGCAGAACGTCCACAATGATGCACTTGGCCAAAAAGGGCGTATGCGTTTTTTCCTGAATATATTCAGGAAAAAACGCATACGCCCTTTTTGGCCAACCAAGCAAGCTTGCAAAGGAAATCTGCACTACAATGAAGTCTCACTTCCCCCCGGTCAAAAGGGCCATCTGAAAAAAGTGTAAAATCCAGAAAGGCAGGACAGGCCATGGAGAACTGGGAGCCTTGTTATGCTGATGGGCGGGATGTAAATTGCCAACAGACACTCGGGAGAAGTGTATGGTGTTTCCTGAAACATCTAAAAAACAAAGCAACAGAGCCTAGGGCACTTCCACTTATGGTCCTATAGCTTAGGGAAATTAAAATCAAAAAGACACAGCCACCCCAAAGTTTGGGACGCCTCTGTTTACAAGAATCTCGTTTACCGTACAAGTTCAATATCACAGAAAGTGAAAAATGGATAAACAACTTGTGGTACTTACGTACAATGCAGTATCACTCAGCAATGAAATCTATGTCATCAGGCCCGTAGCAGCATAATGAGTGGATTCAGGTACGATGATTCTAACTGAAATAAGGCACACAGAAAAAGAAACATCATAAGATATCACTAATACACGGAATGTAAACTTGGCTACACAGGAACTGAATTCCAAAACAGAACAGGGTCTCAAATTTAGAAAACCAACTTATGCTTTCTTAAGGGGAAAGGTGAGTTGGGTTGCTGCATAAAACCAGAGATTGAAATGAGCACAGATAAAGTTCCTTAAGCCAAATATGGAATAGACAAGAGCTACTCCTTGCTCAACGAAATGGACTCAACACCGCATATTAAACGCCTAAGAATGTACCTGACTAGTAAGTATCTTAAAACCTATGGATTGCTATGTCTCCGAAAGAGAATCAAGCATGTGTACAGGGGCATAAACGCAGCAGTGATAGGATTGGAGAGGTTCGGTGAGCAAATGAAGACCCTTTGAAGTCATATTGCATGGTACCCATTCCACGGGTTTCAACTACCCAGGTTTAAGGTATTCTTCCTTCAGCTAAAACATGCATGTGGAACCTAGAGTATGATCAACCATGTGATCGGGAGACGTGTTCAAATATGTCTCAGTTTTCGGACCCTGGTACTAGGGTGCAACATTCCAGACGCTTTACTAACACTCTCCCAACTTGGAGAGTCAGTCCCTTTAACCTCCTGCTTGGCCCAGTTTGCAATTTCTGCGGAAGATGAACAGGAATAGCGAGAACCAATGAGAGACTAGCTGGAGGTGTCTGGACGGGCAAATTTAACTCTCATTTCCCACCAGGAAGAGGAATTAACCAAAGGCTCAGCGTGCCGGGCCAGAACCAGATTAGGGCCTGAAGCCATCCTGCGGTGTTGCGGCCAGGTCACAAGAAAGCGAGTTGAATAAAGGAGCTCAGGGGCACTGTAATTCACAAACCTGCAGAGTTATAAATGACAGCTATCGTCCAAAAATAGACTGAAGTAAGGCTGCCAAGAGGACTTGAAAGCGGGGCAGAATTGCAGGAAACCGATTTCAGGAGGTAGACTGGAATTGCATTGAAAGCATAGGAAAAGAGGCAGAACGTCCACAATGATGCACTTGGCCAAAAAGGGCGTATGCGTTTTTTCCTGAATATATTCAGGAAAAAACGCATACGCCCTTTTTGGCCAACCAAGCAAGCTTGCAAAGGAAATCTGCACTACAATGAAGTCTCACTTCCCCCCAGTCAAAAGGGCCATCTGAAAAAAGTGTAAAATCCAGAAAGGCAGGACAGGCCATGGAGAACTGGGAGCCTTGTTATGCTGATGGGCGGGATGTAAATTGCCAACAGACACTCGGGAGATGTGTATGGTGTTTCCTGAAACATCTAAAAAACAAAGCAACAGAGCCTAGGGCACTTCCACTTATGGTCCTATAGCTTAGGGAAATTAAAATCAAAAAGACACAGCCACCCCAAAGTTTGGAACTGCTCTGTTTACAAGAACCTCGTTTACAGTACAGGTTCAACATCGCAGAAAGTGAAAACTGGATAAAGAAGTTGTGGTATTTACTTACAAAGCAATATCACTCAGCAATGAAATCTGTGTCATCAGGCCCTTAGCAGCACAATGAGTGGATTCAGGTATGATGATTCTAACTGAAATAAGTCACACAGAAAAAGAAACATCATAAGATATCAGTAATACACGGAATGTAAACCTGGCTACACAGGAACTGAATTACAGAACAGAACAGGGTCTCAAATTTAGAAAACCAACTTATTCTTGCTTAAGGGTAAAGGGGAGTTGGGGTGCTGCATAAAACCAGAGATTGAAATGAGCACAGATAAAGTTCCTTAAGTCAAATATGGAATAGACAAGAGCTACTCCTTGCTCAACGAAATGGACTCAACACCGCATATTAAACGCCTAAGAATGTACCTGACTAGTAAGTATCTTAAAACCTATGGATTGCTATGTCTCCGAAAGAGAATCAAGCATGTGTACAGGGGCATAAACGCAGCAGTGATAGGATTGGAGAGGTTCGGTGAGCAAATGAAGACCCTTTGAAGTCATATTGCATGGTACCCATTACACGGGTCTTAACTCTCCAGGTTTAAGGTATTCTTCCTTCAGCTAAAACATGCATGTGGAACCCAAGTATGATCAACCATGTGAACGGGAGACGTGTTCCAATATGTCTCAGTTTTCGTACCCTGGTACTCGGGTGCAACATTCCAGACGCTTTACTAACACTCTCCCCACTTGGAGAGTCAGTCCCTTTAACCTCCTGTTTGGCCCAGTTTGCAAGTTCTGTGGAAGATGAACAGGAATAGCAAGAACCAATGAGAGGCTAGCTGGAGGTGTCTGGACGGGGAAATTTAACTCTCATTTCCCACCAGGAAGAGGAATTAACCAAAGGCTCAGCGTGCCATGACGGAACCAGATTAGGGCCTGAAGCCATCCTGCGGTGTTGCGGCCAGGTCACAAGAAAGCGAGTTGAAGAAAGGAGCTCAGGGGCACTGTAATTCACAAACCTGCAGAGTTATAAATGACAGCTATCGTCCAAAAATAGACTGAAGTAAGGCTGCCAAGAGGACTTGAAAGCGGGGCAGAATTGCAGGAAACCGATTTCAGGAGGTAGACTGGAATTGCATTGAAAGCATAGGAAAAGAGGCAGAACGTCCACAATGATGCACTTGGCCAAAAAGGGCGTATGCGTTTTTTCCTGAATATATTCAGGAAAAAACGCATACGCCCTTTTTGGCCAACCAAGCAAGCTTGCAAAGGAAATCTGCACTACAATGAAGTCTCACTTCCCCCCAGTCAAAAGGGCCATCTGAAAAAAGTGTAAAATCCAGAAAGGCAGGACAGGCCATGGAGAACTGGGAGCCTTGTTATGCTGATGGGCGGGATGTAAATTGCCAACAGACACTCGGGAGATGTGTATGGTGTTTCCTGAAACATCTAAAAAACAAAGCAACAGAGCCTAGGGCACTTCCACTTATGGTCCTATAGCTTAGGGAAATTAAAATCAAAAAGACACAGCCACCCCAAAGTTTGGAACTGCTCTGTTTACAAGAACCTCGTTTACAGTACAGGTTCAACATCGCAGAAAGTGAAAACTGGATAAAGAAGTTGTGGTATTTACTTACAAAGCAATATCACTCAGCAATGAAATCTGTGTCATCAGGCCCTTAGCAGCACAATGAGTGGATTCAGGTATGATGATTCTAACTGAAATAAGTCACACAGAAAAAGAAACATCATAAGATATCAGTAATACACGGAATGTAAACCTGGCTACACAGGAACTGAATTACAGAACAGAACAGGGTCTCAAATTTAGAAAACCAACTTATTCTTGCTTAAGGGTAAAGGGGAGTTGGGGTGCTGCATAAAACCAGAGATTGAAATGAGCACAGATAAAGTTCCTTAAGTCAAATATGGAATAGACAAGAGCTACTCCTTGCTCAACGAAATGGACTCAACACCGCATATTAAACGCCTAAGAATGTACCTGACTAGTAAGTATCTTAAAACCTATGGATTGCTATGTCTCCGAAAGAGAATCAAGCATGTGTACAGGGGCATAAACGCAGCAGTGATAGGATTGGAGAGGTTCGGTGAGCAAATGAAGACCCTTTGAAGTCATATTGCATGGTACCCATTACACGGGTCTTAACTCTCCAGGTTTAAGGTATTCTTCCTTCAGCTAAAACATGCATGTGGAACCCAAGTATGATCAACCATGTGAACGGGAGACGTGTTCCAATATGTCTCAGTTTTCGTACCCTGGTACTCGGGTGCAACATTCCAGACGCTTTACTAACACTCTCCCCACTTGGAGAGTCAGTCCCTTTAACCTCCTGTTTGGCCCAGTTTGCAAGTTCTGTGGAAGATGAACAGGAATAGCAAGAACCAATGAGAGGCTAGCTGGAGGTGTCTGGACGGGGAAATTTAACTCTCATTTCCCACCAGGAAGAGGAATTAACCAAAGGCTCAGCGTGCCATGACGGAACCAGATTAGGGCCTGAAGCCATCCTGCGGTGTTGCGGCCAGGTCACAAGAAAGCGAGTTGAAGAAAGGAGCTCAGGGGCACTGTAATTCACAAACCTGCAGAGTTATAAATGACAGCTATCGTCCAAAAATAGACTGAAGTAAGGCTGCCAAGAGGACTTGAAAGCGGGGCAGAATTGCAGGAAACCGATTTCAGGAGGTAGACTGGAATTGCATTGAAAGCATAGGAAAAGAGGCAGAACGTCCACAATGATGCACTTGGCCAAAAAGGGCGTATGCGTTTTTTCCTGAATATATTCAGGAAAAAACGCATACGCCCTTTTTGGCCAACCAAGCAAGCTTGCAAAGGAAATCTGCACTACAATGAAGTCTCACTTCCCCCCAGTCAAAAGGGCCATCTGAAAAAAGTGTAAAATCCAGAAAGGCAGGACAGGCCATGGAGAACTGGGAGCCTTGTTATGCTGATGGGCGGGATGTAAATTGCCAACAGACACTCGGGAGATGTGTATGGTGTTTCCTGAAACATCTAAAAAACAAAGCAACAGAGCCTAGGGCACTTCCACTTATGGTCCTATAGCTTAGGGAAATTAAAATCAAAAAGACACAGCCACCCCAAAGTTTGGAACTGCTCTGTTTACAAGAACCTCGTTTACAGTACAGGTTCAACATCGCAGAAAGTGAAAACTGGATAAAGAAGTTGTGGTATTTACTTACAAAGCAATATCACTCAGCAATGAAATCTGTGTCATCAGGCCCTTAGCAGCACAATGAGTGGATTCAGGTATGATGATTCTAACTGAAATAAGGCACACAGAAAAAGAAACATCATAAGATATCACTAATACACGGAATGTAAACTTGGCTACACAGGAACTGAATTCCAAAACAGAACAGGGTGTCAAATTTAGAAAACCAACTTATGCTTTCTTAAGGGGAAAGGTGAGTTGGGTTGCTGCATAAAACCAGAGATTGAAATGAGCACAGATAAAGTTCCTTAAGCCAAATATGGAATAGACAAGAGCTACTCCTTGCTCAACGAAATGGACTCAACACCGCATATTAAACGCCTAAGAATGTACCTGACTAGTAAGTATCTTAAAACCTATGGATTGCTATGTCTCCGAAAGAGAATCAAGCATGTGTACAGGGGCATAAACGCAGCAGTGATAGGATTGGAGAGGTTCGGTGAGCAAATGAAGACCCTTTGAAGTCATATTGCATGGTACCCATTCCACGGGTTTCAACTACCCAGGTTTAAGGTATTCTTCCTTCAGCTAAAACATGCATGTGGAACCTAGAGTATGATCAACCATGTGATCGGGAGACGTGTTCAAATATGTCTCAGTTTTCGGACCCTGGTACTAGGGTGCAACATTCCAGACGCTTTACTAACACTCTCCCAACTTGGAGAGTCAGTCCCTTTAACCTCCTGCTTGGCCCAGTTTGCAATTTCTGCGGAAGATGAACAGGAATAGCGAGAACCAATGAGAGACTAGCTGGAGGTGTCTGGACGGGCAAATTTAACTCTCATTTCCCACCAGGAAGAGGAATTAACCAAAGGCTCAGCGTGCCGGGCCAGAACCAGATTAGGGCCTGAAGCCATCCTGCGGTGTTGCGGCCAGGTCACAAGAAAGCGAGTTGAATAAAGGAGCTCAGGGGCACTGTAATTCACAAACCTGCAGAGTTATAAATGACAGCTATCGTCCAAAAATAGACTGAAGTAAGGCTGCCAAGAGGACTTGAAAGCGGGGCAGAATTGCAGGAAACCGATTTCAGGAGGTAGACTGGAATTGCATTGAAAGCATAGGAAAAGAGGCAGAACGTCCACAATGATGCACTTGGCCAAAAAGGGCGTATGCGTTTTTTCCTGAATATATTCAGGAAAAAACGCATACGCCCTTTTTGGCCAACCAAGCAAGCTTGCAAAGGAAATCTGCACTACAATGAAGTCTCACTTCCCCCCAGTCAAAAGGGCCATCTGAAAAAAGTGTAAAATCCAGAAAGGCAGGACAGGCCATGGAGAACTGGGAGCCTTGTTATGCTGATGGGCGGGATGTAAATTGCCAACAGACACTCGGGAGATGTGTATGGTGTTTCCTGAAACATCTAAAAAACAAAGCAACAGAGCCTAGGGCACTTCCACTTATGGTCCTATAGCTTAGGGAAATTAAAATCAAAAAGACACAGCCACCCCAAAGTTTGGAACTGCTCTGTTTACAAGAACCTCGTTTACAGTACAGGTTCAACATCGCAGAAAGTGAAAACTGGATAAAGAAGTTGTGGTATTTACTTACAAAGCAATATCACTCAGCAATGAAATCTGTGTCATCAGGCCCTTAGCAGCACAATGAGTGGATTCAGGTATGATGATTCTAACTGAAATAAGTCACACAGAAAAAGAAACATCATAAGATATCAGTAATACACGGAATGTAAACCTGGCTACACAGGAACTGAATTACAGAACAGAACAGGGTCTCAAATTTAGAAAACCAACTTATTCTTGCTTAAGGGTAAAGGGGAGTTGGGGTGCTGCATAAAACCAGAGATTGAAATGAGCACAGATAAAGTTCCTTAAGTCAAATATGGAATAGACAAGAGCTACTCCTTGCTCAACGAAATGGACTCAACACCGCATATTAAACGCCTAAGAATGTACCTGACTAGTAAGTATCTTAAAACCTATGGATTGCTATGTCTCCGAAAGAGAATCAAGCATGTGTACAGGGGCATAAACGCAGCAGTGATAGGATTGGAGAGGTTCGGTGAGCAAATGAAGACCCTTTGAAGTCATATTGCATGGTACCCATTACACGGGTCTTAACTCTCCAGGTTTAAGGTATTCTTCCTTCAGCTAAAACATGCATGTGGAACCCAAGTATGATCAACCATGTGAACGGGAGACGTGTTCCAATATGTCTCAGTTTTCGTACCCTGGTACTCGGGTGCAACATTCCAGACGCTTTACTAACACTCTCCCCACTTGGAGAGTCAGTCCCTTTAACCTCCTGTTTGGCCCAGTTTGCAAGTTCTGTGGAAGATGAACAGGAATAGCAAGAACCAATGAGAGGCTAGCTGGAGGTGTCTGGACGGGGAAATTTAACTCTCATTTCCCACCAGGAAGAGGAATTAACCAAAGGCTCAGCGTGCCATGACGGAACCAGATTAGGGCCTGAAGCCATCCTGCGGTGTTGCGGCCAGGTCACAAGAAAGCGAGTTGAAGAAAGGAGCTCAGGGGCACTGTAATTCACAAACCTGCAGAGTTATAAATGACAGCTATCGTCCAAAAATAGACTGAAGTAAGGCTGCCAAGAGGACTTGAAAGCGGGGCAGAATTGCAGGAAACCGATTTCAGGAGGTAGACTGGAATTGCATTGAAAGCATAGGAAAAGAGGCAGAACGTCCACAATGATGCACTTGGCCAAAAAGGGCGTATGCGTTTTTTCCTGAATATATTCAGGAAAAAACGCATACGCCCTTTTTGGCCAACCAAGCAAGCTTGCAAAGGAAATCTGCACTACAATGAAGTCTCACTTCCCCCCAGTCAAAAGGGCCATCTGAAAAAAGTGTAAAATCCAGAAAGGCAGGACAGGCCATGGAGAACTGGGAGCCTTGTTATGCTGATGGGCGGGATGTAAATTGCCAACAGACACTCGGGAGATGTGTATGGTGTTTCCTGAAACATCTAAAAAACAAAGCAACAGAGCCTAGGGCACTTCCACTTATGGTCCTATAGCTTAGGGAAATTAAAATCAAAAAGACACAGCCACCCCAAAGTTTGGAACTGCTCTGTTTACAAGAACCTCGTTTACAATACAGGTTCAACATCGCAGAAAGTGAAAACTGGATAAAGAAGTTGTGGTATTTACTTACAAAGCAATATCACTCAGCAATGAAATCTGTGTCATCAGGCCCTTAGCAGCACAATGAGTGGATTCAGGTATGATGATTCTAACTGAAATAAGTCACACAGAAAAAGAAACATCATAAGATATCAGTAATACACGGAATGTAAACTTGGCTACACAGGAACTGAATTACAGAACAGAACAGGGTCTCAAATTTAGAAAACCAACTTATTCTTGCTTAAGGGTAAAGGGGAGTTGGGGTGCTGCATAGAACCAGAGATTGAAATGAGCACAGATAAAGTTCCTTAAGTCAAATATGGAATAGACAAGAGCTACTCCTTGCTCAACGAAATGGACTCAACACCGCATATTAAACGCCTAAGAATGTACCTGACTAGTAAGTATCTTAAAACCTATGGATTGCTATGTCTCCGAAAGAGAATCAAGCATGTGTACAGGGGCATAAACGCAGCAGTGATAGGATTGGAGAGGTTCGGTGAGCAAATGAAGACCCTTTGAAGTCATATTGCATGGTACCCATTCCACGCGTTTCAACTACCCAGGTTTAAGGTATTCTTCCTTCAGCTAAAACATGCATGTGGAACCTAGAGTATGATCAACCATTTGATCGGGAGACTTGTTCAAATATGTCTCAGTTTTCGTACCCTGGTACTCGGGTGCAACATTCCAGACGCTTTACTAACACTCTCCCGACTTGGAGAGTCAGTCCCTTTAACCTCCTGTTTGGCCCAGTTTGCAATTTCTGCGGAAGATGAACAGGAATAGCGAGAACCAATGAGAGACTAGCTGGAGGTGTCTGAAAGGGCAAATTTAACTCTCATTTCCCACCAGGAAGAGGAATTAACCAAAGGGTCAGCGTGCCGGGCCAGAACCAGATTAGGGCCTGAAGCCATGCTGCGGTGTTTCGGCCAGGTCACAAGAAAGCGAGTTGAAGAAAGGAGCTCAGGGACACTGTAATTCACAAACCTGCAGAGTTATAAATGACAGCTATCGTCCAAAAATAAACTGAAGTAAGGCTGCCAAGAGGACTTGAAAGCGGGGCAGAATTGCAGGAAACCGATTTCAGGAGGTAGACTGGAATTGCATTGAAAGCATAGGAAAAGAGGCAGAACGTCCACAATGATGCACTTGGACAAAAAGGGCGTATGCGTTTTTTCCTGAATATATTCAGGAAAAAACGCATACGCACTTTTTGGCCAACCAAGCAAGCTTGCAAAGGAAATCTGCACTACAATGAAATCTCACTTCCCCCCGGTCAAAAGGGCCATCTGAAAAAAGTGTAAAATCCAGAAAGGCAGGACAGGCCATGGAGAACTGGGAGCCTTGTTATGCTGATGGGCGGGATGTAAATTGCCAACAGACACTCAGGAGAAGTGTATGGTGTTTCCTGAAACATCTAAAAAACAAAGCAACAGAGCCTAGGGCACTTCCACTTATGGTCCTATAGCTTAGGGAAATTAAAATCAAAAAGACACAACCACCCCAAAGTTTGGGACGCCTCTGTTTACAAGAATCTCGTTTACCGTACAAGTTCAATATCACAGAAAGTGAAAAATGGATAAAGAACTTGTGGTACTTACGTACAATGCAGTATCACTCAGCAATGAAATCTATGTCATCAGGCCTGTAGCAGCATAATGAGTAGATTCAGGTACGATGATTCTAACTGAAATAAGTCACACAGAAAAAGAAACATCATAAGATATCACTAATACACGGAATGTAAACTTGGCTACACAGGAACTGAATTCCAAAACAGAACAGGTTCTCAAATTTAGAAAACCAACTTATGCTTGCTTAAGGGGAAAGGTGAGTTGGGTTGCTGCATAAAACCAGAGATTGAAATGAGCACAGATAAAGTTCCTTAAGCCAAATATGGAATAGACAAGAGCTACTCCTTGCTCAACGAAATGGACTCAACACCGCATATTAAACGCCTAAGAATGTACCTCACTAGTAAGTATCTTAAAAGCTATGGATTGCTTTGTCTCCGAAAGAGAATCAAGCATGTGTACACGGGCATAAACGCAGCAGTGATAGGATTGGAGAGGTTCGGTGAGCAAATGAAGACCCTTTGAAGTCATATTGCATGGTACCCATTACACGGGTCTTAACTCTCCAGGTTTAAGGTATTCTTCCTTCAGCTAAAACATGCATGTGGAACCTAGAGTATGATCAACCATTTGATCGGGAGACGTGTTCAAATATGTCTCAGTTTTCGTACCCTGGTACTAGGGTGCAACATTCCAGACGCTTTACTAACACTCTCCCGACTTGGAGAGTCAGTCCCTTTAATCTCCTGTTTGGCCCAGTTTGCAATTTCTGCGGAAGATGAACAGGAATAGCGAGAACCAATGAGAGACTAGCTGGAGGTGTCTGGACGGGCAAATTTAACTCTCATTTCCCACCAGGAAGAGGAATTAACCAAAGGCTCAGCGTGCCGGGCCAGAACCACATTAGGGCCTGAAGCCATGCTGCGGTGTTTCGGCCAGGTCACAAGAAACCGAGGTGAAGAAAAGAGCTCAGGGGCACTGTAATTCACAAACCTGCAGAGTTATAAATGACAGCTATCGTCCAAAAATATACTGAAGTAAGGCTGCCAAGAGGACTTGAAAGCGGGGCAGAATTGCAGGAAAGCGATTTCAGGAGGTAGACAGGAATTGCATTGAAAGCATAGGAAAAGAGGCAGAACGTCCACAATGATGCACTTGGCCAAAAAGGGCGTATGCGTTTTTTCCTGAATATATTCAGGAAAAAACGCATACGCCCTTTTTGGCCAACCAAGCAAGCTTGCAAAGGAAATCTGCACTACAATGAAGTCTCACTTCCCCCCGGTCAAAAGGGCCATCTGAAAAAAGTGTAAAATCCAGAAAGGCAGGACAGGCCATGGAGAACTGGGAGCCTTGTTATGCTGATGGGCGGGATGTAAATTGCCAACAGACACTCGGGAGAAGTGTATGGTGTTTCCTGAAACATCTAAAAAACAAAGCAACAGAGCCTAGGGCACTTCCACTTATGGTCCTATAGCTTAGGGAAATTAAAATCAAAAAGACACAGCCACCCCAAAGTTTGGGACGCCTCTGTTTACAAGAATCTCGTTTACCGTACAAGTTCAATATCACAGAAAGTGAAAAATGGATAAAGAACTTGTGGTACTTACGTACAATGCAGTATCACTCAGCAATGAAATCTATGTCATCAGGCCCGTAGCAGCATAATGAGTAGATTCAGGTACGATGATTCTAACTGAAATAAGTCACACAGAAAAAGAAACATCATAAGATATCACTAATACACGGAATGTAAACTTGGCTACACAGGAACTGAATTCCAAAACAGAACAGGTTCTCAAATTTAGAAAACCAACTTATGCTTGCTTAAGGGTAAAGGTGAGTTGGGGTGCTGCATAAAACCAGAGATTGAAATGAGCACAGATAAAGTTCCTTAAGCCAAATATGGAATAGACAAGAGCTACTCCTTGCTCAACGAAATGGACTCAACACCGCATATTAAACGCCTAAGAATGTACCTGACTAGTAAGTATCTTAAAACCTATGGATTGCTATGTCTCCGAAAGAGAATCAAGCATGTGTACAGGGGCATAAACGCAGCAGTGATAGGATTGGAGAGGTTCGGTGAGCAAATGAAGACCCTTTGAAGTCATATTGCATGGTACCCATTCCACGCGTTTCAACTACCCAGGTTTAAGGTATTCTTCCTTCAGCTAAAACATGCATGTGGAACCTAGAGTATGATCAACCATTTGATCGGGAGACTTGTTCAAATATGTCTCAGTTTTCGTACCCTGGTACTCGGGTGCAACATTCCAGACGCTTTACTAACACTCTCCCGACTTGGAGAGTCAGTCCCTTTAACCTCCTGTTTGGCCCAGTTTGCAATTTCTGCGGAAGATGAACAGGAATAGCGAGAACCAATGAGAGACTAGCTGGAGGTGTCTGAACGGGCAAATTTAACTCTCATTTCCCACCAGGAAGAGGAATTAACCAAAGGCTCAGCGTGCCGGGCCAGAACCAGATTAGGGCCTGAAGCCATCCTGCGGTGTTTCGGCCAGGTCACAAGAAAGCGAGTTGAAGAAAGGAGCTCAGGGACACTGTAATTCACAAACCTGCAGAGTTATAAATGACAGCTATCGTCCAAAAATAAACTGAAGTAAGGCTGCCAAGAGGACTTGAAAGCGGGGCAGAATTGCAGGAAACCGATTTCAGGAGGTAGACTGGAATTGCATTGAAAGCATAGGAAAAGAGGCAGAACGTCCACAATGATGCACTTGGACAAAAAGGGCGTATGCGTTTTTTCCTAAATATATTCAGGAAAAAACGCATACGCCCTTTTTGGCCAACCAAGCAAGCTTGCAAAGGAAATCTGCACTACAATGAAATCTCACTTCCCCCCGGTCAAAAGGGCCATCTGAAAAAAGTGTAAAATCCAGAAAGGCAGGACAGGCCATGGAGAACTGGGAGCCTTGTTATGCTGATGGGCGGGATGTAAATTGCCAACAGACACTCGGGAGAAGTGTATGGTGTTTCCTGAAACATCTAAAAAACAAAGCAACAGAGCCTAGGGCACTTCCACTTATGGTCCTATAGCTTAGGGAAATTAAAATCAAAAAGACACAACCACCCCAAAGTTTGGGACGCCTCTGTTTACAAGAATCTCGTTTACCGTACAAGTTCAATATCACAGAAAGTGAAAAATGGATAAAGAACTTGTGGTACTTACGTACAATGCAGTATCACTCAGCAATGAAATCTATGTCATCAGGCCCGTAGCAGCATAATGAGTAGATTCAGGTACGATGATTCTAACTGAAATAAGTCACACAGAAAAAGAAACATCATAAGATATCACTAATACACGGAATGTAAACTTGGCTACACAGGAACTGAATTCCAAAACAGAACAGGTTCTCAAATTTAGAAAACCAACTTATGCTTGCTTAAGGGTAAAGGTGAGTTGGGGTGCTGCATAAAACCAGAGATTGAAATGAGCACAGATAAAGTTCCTTAAGCCAAATATGGAATAGACAAGAGCTACTCCTTGCTCAACGAAATGGACTCAACACCGCATATTAAACGCCTAAGAATGTACCTGACTAGTAAGTATCTTAAAACCTATGGATTGCTATGTCTCCGAAAGAGAATCAAGCATGTGTACAGGGGCATAAACGCAGCAGTGATAGGATTGGAGAGGTTCGGTGAGCAAATGAAGACCCTTTGAAGTCATATTGCATGGTACCCATTCCACGCGTTTCAACTACCCAGGTTTAAGGTATTCTTCCTTCAGCTAAAACATGCATGTGGAACCTAGAGTATGATCAACCATTTGATCGGGAGACTTGTTCAAATATGTCTCAGTTTTCGTACCCTGGTACTCGGGTGCAACATTCCAGACGCTTTACTAACACTCTCCCGACTTGGAGAGTCAGTCCCTTTAACCTCCTGTTTGGCCCAGTTTGCAATTTCTGCGGAAGATGAACAGGAATAGCGAGAACCAATGAGAGACTAGCTGGAGGTGTCTGAACGGGCAAATTTAACTCTCATTTCCCACCAGGAAGAGGAATTAACCAAAGGCTCAGCGTGCCGTGCCAGAACCAGATTAGGGCCTGAAGCCATCCTGCGGTGTTTCGGCCAGGTCACAAGAAAGCGAGTTGAAGAAAGGAGCTCAGGGACACTGTAATTCACAAACCTGCAGAGTTATAAATGACAGCTATCGTCCAAAAATAAACTGAAGTAAGGCTGCCAAGAGGACTTGAAAGCGGGGCAGAATTGCAGGAAACCGATTTCAGGAGGTAGACTGGAATTGCATTGAAAGCATAGGAAAAGAGGCAGAACGTCCACAATGATGCACTTGGACAAAAAGGGCGTATGCGTTTTTTCCTGAATATATTCAGGAAAAAACGCATACGCACTTTTTGGCCAACCAAGCAAGCTTGCAAAGGAAATCTGCACTACAATGAAATCTCACTTCCCCCCGGTCAAAAGGGCCATCTGAAAAAAGTGTAAAATCCAGAAAGGCAGGACAGGCCATGGAGAACTGGGAGCCTTGTTATGCTGATGGGCGGGATGTAAATTGCCAACAGACACTCGGGAGAAGTGTATGGTGTTTCCTGAAACATCTAAAAAACAAAGCAACAGAGCCTAGGGCACTTCCACTTATGGTCCTATAGCTTAGGGAAATTAAAATCAAAAAGACACAACCACCCCAAAGTTTGGGACGCCTCTGTTTACAAGAATCTCGTTTACCGTACAAGTTCAATATCACAGAAAGTGAAAAATGGATAAAGAACTTGTGGTACTTACGTACAATGCAGTATCACTCAGCAATGAAATCTATGTCATCAGGCCTGTAGCAGCATAATGAGTAGATTCAGGTACGATGATTCTAACTGAAATAAGTCACACAGAAAAAGAAACATCATAAGATATCACTAATACACGGAATGTAAACTTGGCTACACAGGAACTGAATTCCAAAACAGAACAGGTTCTCAAATTTAGAAAACCAACTTATGCTTGCTTAAGGGGAAAGGTGAGTTGGGTTGCTGCATAAAACCAGAGATTGAAATGAGCACAGATAAAGTTCCTTAAGCCAAATATGGAATAGACAAGAGCTACTCCTTGCTCAACGAAATGGACTCAACACCGCATATTAAACGCCTAAGAATGTACCTCACTAGTAAGTATCTTAAAAGCTATGGATTGCTTTGTCTCTGAAAGAGAATCAAGCATGTGTACAGGGGCATAAACGCAGCAGTGATAGGATTGGAGAGGTTCGGTGAGCAAATGAAGACCCTTTGAAGTCATATTGCATGGTACCCATTCCACGCGTTTCAACTACCCAGGTTTAAGGTATTCTTCCTTCAGCTAAAACATGCATGTGGAACCTAGAGTATGATCAACCATTTGATCGGGAGACTTGTTCAAATATGTCTCAGTTTTCGTACCCTGGTACTCGGGTGCAACATTCCAGACGCTTTACTAACACTCTCCCGACTTGGAGAGTCAGTCCCTTTAACCTCCTGTTTGGCCCAGTTTGCAATTTCTGCGGAAGATGAACAGGAATAGCGAGAACCAATGAGAGACTAGCTGGAGGTGTCTGAACGGGCAAATTTAACTCTCATTTCCCACCAGGAAGAGGAATTAACCAAAGGCTCAGCGTGCCGGGCCAGAACCAGATTAGGGCCTGAAGCCATCCTGCGGTGTTTCGGCCAGGTCACAAGAAAGCGAGTTGAAGAAAGGAGCTCAGGGACACTGTAATTCACAAACCTGCAGAGTTATAAATGACAGCTATCGTCCAAAAATAAACTGAAGTAAGGCTGCCAAGAGGACTTGAAAGCGGGGCAGAATTGCAGGAAACCGATTTCAGGAGGTAGACTGGAATTGCATTGAAAGCATAGGAAAAGAGGCAGAACGTCCACAATGATGCACTTGGACAAAAAGGGCGTATGCGTTTTTTCCTGAATATATTCAGGAAAAAACGCATACGCACTTTTTGGCCAACCAAGCAAGCTTGCAAAGGAAATCTGCACTACAATGAAATCTCACTTCCCCCCGGTCAAAAGGGCCATCTGAAAAAAGTGTAAAATCCAGAAAGGCAGGACAGGCCATGGAGAACTGGGAGCCTTGTTATGCTGATGGGCGGGATGTAAATTGCCAACAGACACTCGGGAGAAGTGTATGGTGTTTCCTGAAACATCTAAAAAACAAAGCAACAGAGCCTAGGGCACTTCCACTTATGGTCCTATAGCTTAGGGAAATTAAAATCAAAAAGACACAACCACCCCAAAGTTTGGGACGCCTCTGTTTACAAGAATCTCGTTTACCGTACAAGTTCAATATCACAGAAAGTGAAAAATGGATAAAGAACTTGTGGTACTTACGTACAATGCAGTATCACTCAGCAATGAAATCTATGTCATCAGGCCTGTAGCAGCATAATGAGTAGATTCAGGTACGATGATTCTAACTGAAATAAGTCACACAGAAAAAGAAACATCATAAGATATCACTAATACACGGAATGTAAACTTGGCTACACAGGAACTGAATTCCAAAACAGAACAGGTTCTCAAATTTAGAAAACCAACTTATGCTTGCTTAAGGGGAAAGGTGAGTTGGGTTGCTGCATAAAACCAGAGATTGAAATGAGCACAGATAAAGTTCCTTAAGCCAAATATGGAATAGACAAGAGCTACTCCTTGCTCAACGAAATGGACTCAACACCGCATATTAAACGCCTAAGAATGTACCTCACTAGTAAGTATCTTAAAAGCTATGGATTGCTTTGTCTCTGAAAGAGAATCAAGCATGTGTACACGGGCATAAACGCAGCAGTGATAGGATTGGAGAGGTTCGGTGAGCAAATGAAGACCCTTTGAAGTCATATTGCATGGTACCCATTCCACGCGTTTCAACTACCCAGGTTTAAGGTATTCTTCCTTCAGCTAAAACATGCATGTGGAACCTAGAGTATGATCAACCATTTGATCGGGAGATGTGTTCAAATATGTCTCAGTTTTCGTACCCTGGTACTAGGGTGCAACATTCCAGACGCTTTACTAACACTCTCCCCACTTGGAGAGTCAGTCCCTTTAACCTCCTGTTTGGCCCAGTTTGCAATTTTTGCGGAAGATGAACAGGAATAGCGAGAACCAATGAGAGACTAGCTGGAGGTGTCTGGACGGGCAAATTTAACTCTCATTTCCCACCAGGAAGAGGAATTAACCAAAGGCTCAGCGTGCCGTTCCGGAACCAGATTAGGGCCTGAAGCCATCCTGCGGTGTTGCGGCCAGGTCACAAGAAAGCGAGTTGAAGAAAGGAGCTCAGGGGCACTGTAATTCACAAACCTGCAGAGTTATAAATGACAGCTATCGTCCAAAAATAGACTGAAGTAAGGCTGCCAAGAGGACTTGAAAGCAGGGCAGAATTGCAGGAAACCGATTTCAGGAGGTAGACTGGAATTGCATTGAAAGCATAGGAAAAGAGGCAGAACGTCCACAATGATGCACTTGGCCAAAAAGGGCGTATGCGTTTTTTCCTGAATATATTCAGGAAAAAACGCATACGCCCTTTTTGGCCAACCAAGCAAGCTTGCAAAGGAAATCTGCACTACAATGAAGTCTCACTTCCCCCCGGTCAAAAGGGCCATCTGAAAAAAGTGTAAAATCCAGAAAGGCCGGACAGGCCATGGAGAACTGGGAGCCTTGTTATGCTGATGGGCGGGATGTAAATTGCCAACAAACACTCGGGAGAAGTGTATGGTGTTTCCTGAAACATCTAAAAAACAAAGCAACAGAGCCTAGGGCACTTCCACTTATGGTCCTATAGCTTAGGGAAATTAAAATCAAAAAGACACAGCCACCCCAAAGTTTGGGACGGCTCTGTTTACAAGAACCTCGTTTACAGTACAAATTCAACATCACAGAAAGTGAAAAATGGATAAAGAAGTTGTGGTATTTACTTACAAAGCAATATCACTCAGCAATGAAATCTGTGTCATCAGGCCCTTAGCAGCACAATGAGTGGATTCAGGTATGATGATTCTAACTGAAATAAGTCACACAGAAAAAGAAACATCATAAGATATCAGTAATACACGGAATGGAAACTTGGCTACACAGGAACTGAATTACAGAACAGAACAGGGTCTCAAATTTAGAAAACCAACTTATGCTTGCTTAAGGGGAAAGGTGAGTTGGGGTGCTGCATAAAACCAGAGATTGAAATGAGCACAGATAAAGTTCCTTAAGCCAAATATGGAATAGACAAGAGCTACTCCTTGCTCAACGAAATGGACTCAACACCGCATATTAAACGCCTAAGAATGTACCTGACTAGTAAGTATCTTAAAACCTATGGATTGCTATGTCTCCAAAAGAGAATCAAGCGTGTGTACAGGGGCATAAACGCAGCAGTGATAGGATTGGAGAGGTTCGGTGAGCAAATGAAGACCCTTTGAAGTCATATTGCATGGTACCCATTACACGGGTCTTAACTCTCCAGGTTTAAGGTATTCTTCCTTCAGCTAAAACATGCATGTGGAACCTAGAGTATGATCAACCATTTGATCGGGAGACGTGTTCAAATATGTCTCAGTTTTCGTACCCTGGTACTAGGGTGCAACATTCCAGACGCTTTACTAACACTCTCCCGACTTGGAGAGTCAGTCCCTTTAACCTCCTGTTTGGCCCAGTTTGCAATTTCTGCGGAAGATGAACAGGAATAGCGAGAACCAATGAGAGACTAGCTGGAGGTGTCTGGACGGGCAAATTTAACTCTCATTTCCCACCAGGAAGAGGAATTAACCAAAGGCTCAGCGTGCTGGGCCAGAACCAGATTAGGGCCTGAAGCCATCCTGCGGTGTTGCGGCCAGGTCACAAGAAAGCGAGTTGAAGAAAGGAGCTCAGGGGCACTGTAATTCACAAACCTGCAGAGTTATAAATGACAGCTATCGTCCAAAAATAGACTGAAGTAAGGCTGCCAAGAGGACTTGAAAGCGGGGCAGAATTGCAGGAAACCGATTTCAGGAGGTAGACAGGAATTGCATTGAAAGCATAGGAAAAGAGGCAGAACGTCCACAATGATGCACTTGGCCAAAAAGGGCGTATGCGTTTTTTCCTGAATATATTCAGGAAAAAACGCATATGCCCTTTTTGGCCAACCAAGCAAGCTTGCAAAGGAAATCTGCACTACAATGAAGTCTCACTTCCCCCCGGTCAAAAGGGCCATCTGAAAAAAGTGTAAAATCCAGAAAGGCAGGACAGGCCATGGAGAACTGGGAGCCTTGTTATGCTGATGGGCGGGATGTAAATTGCCAACAGACACTCTGGAGAAGTGTATGGTGTTTCCTGAAACATCTAAAAAACAAAGCAACAGAGCCTAGGGCACTTCCACTTATGGTCCTATAGCTTAGGGAAATTAAAATCAAAAAGACACAGCCACCCCAAAGTTTGGAACGGCTCTGTTTACAAGAACCTCGTTTACAGTACAAGTTCAACATCACAGAAAGTGAAAAATGGATAAAGAAGTTGTGGTATTTACTTACAAAGCAATATCACTCAGCAATGAAATCTGTGTCATCAGGCCCTTAGCAGCACAATGAGTGGATTCAGGTATGATGATTCTAACTGAAATAAGTCACACAGAAAAAGAAACATCATAAGATATCAGTAATACACGGAATGTAAACTTGGCTACACAGGAACTGAATTACAGAACAGAACAGGGTCTCAAATTTAGAAAACCAACTTATTCTTGCTTAAGGGTAAAGGTGAGTTGGGGTGCTGCATAAAACCAGAGATTGAAATGAGCACAGATAAAGTTCCTTAAGTCAAATATGGAATAGACAAGAGCTACTCCTTGCTCAACGAAATGGACTCAACACCGCATATTAAACGCCTAAGAATGTACCTGACTAGTAAGTATCTTAAAACCTATGGATTGCTATGTCTCCGAAAGAGAATCAAGCATGTGTACAGGGGCATAAACGCAGCAGTGATAGGATTGGAGACGTTCGGTGAGCAAATGAAGACCCTTTGAAGTCATATTGCATGGTACCCATTCCACGGGTTTCAACTACCCAGGTTTAAGGTATTCTTCCTTCAGCTAAAACATGCATGTGGAACCTAGAGTATGATCAACCATTTGATCGGGAGATGTGTTCAAATATGTCTCAGTTTTCGTACCCTGGTACTCGGGTGCAACATTCCAGACGCTTTACTAACACTCTCCCGACTTGGAGAGTCAGTCCCTTTAACCTCCTGTTTGGCCCAGTTTGCAATTTCTGCGGAAGATGAACAGGAATAGCGAGAACCAATGAGAGACTAGCTGGAGGTGTCTGAACGGGCAAATTTAACTCTCATTTCCCACCACGAAGAGGAATTAACCAAAGGCTCAGCGTGCCGGGCCAGAACCAGATTAGGGCCTGAAGCCATCCTGCGGTGTTGCGGCCAGGTCACAAGAAAGCGAGTTGAAGAAAGGAGCTCAGGGGCACTGTAATTCACAAACCTGCAGAGTTATAAATGACAGCTATCGTCCAAAAATAAACTGAAGTAAGGCTGCCAAGAGGACTTGAAAGCGGGGCAGAATTGCAGGAAACCGATTTCAGGAGGTAGACTGGAATTGCATTGAAAGCATAGGAAAAGAGGCAGAACGTCCACAATGATGCACTTGGACAAAAAGGGCGTATTCGTTTTTTCCTGAATATATTCAGGAAAAAACGCATACGCCCTTTTTGGCCAACCAAGCAAGCTTGCAAAGGAAATCTGCACTACAATGAAATCTCACTTCCCCCCGGTCAAAAGGGCCATCTGAAAAAAGTGTAAAATCCAGAAAGGCAGGACAGGCCATGGAGAACTGGGAGCCTTGTTATGCTGATGGGCGGGATGTAAATTGCCAACAACCACTGGGGAGAAGTGTATGGTGTTTCCTGAAACATCTAAAAAACAAAGCAACAGAGCCTAGGGCACTTCCACTTATGGTCCTATAGCTTAGGGAAATTAAAATCAAAAAGACACAGCCACCCCAAAGTTTGGGACGCCTCTGTTTACAAGAATCTCGTTTACCGTACAAGTTCAATATCACAGAAAGTGAAAAATGGATAAAGAACTTGTGGTACTTACGTACAATGCAGTATCACTCAGCAATGAAATCTATGTCATCAGGCCCGTAGCAGCATAATGAGTAGATTCAGGTACGATGATTCTAACTGAAATAAGTCACACAGAAAAAGAAACATCATAAGATATCACTAATACACGGAATGTAAACTTGGCTACACAGGAACTGAATTCCAAAACAGAACAGGTTCTCAAATTTAGAAAACCAACTTATGCTTGCTTAAGGGGAAAGGTGAGTTGGGTTGCTGCATAAAACCAGAGATTGAAATGAGCACAGATAAAGTTCCTTAAGCCAAATATGGAATAGACAAGAGCTACTCCTTGCTCAACGAAATGGACTCAACACCGCATATTAAACGCCTAAGAATGTACCTCACTAGTAAGTATCTTAAAACCTATGGATTGCTATGTCTCCGAAAGAGAATCAAGCATGTGTACAGGGGCATAAACGCAGCAGTGATAGGATTGGAGAGGTTCGTGAGCAAATGAAGACCCTTTGAAGTCATATTGCATGGTACCCATTACACGGGTCTCAACTCTCCAGGTTTAAGGTATTCTTCCTTCAGCTAAAACATGCATATGGAACCTAGAGTATGATCAACCATGTGAACGGGAGACGTGTTCAAATATATCTCAGTTTTCCCCCCCTGGTACTCGGGTGCAACATTCCAGACGCTTTACTAACACTCTCCCCACTTGGAGAGTCAGTCCCTTTAACCTCCTGTTTGGCCCAGTTTGCAATTTCTGCGGAAGATGAACAGGAATAGCGAGAACCAATGAGAGACTAGCTGGAGGTGTCTGGACGGGCAAATTTAACTCTCATTTCCCACCAGGAAGAGGAATTAACCAAAGGCTCAGCGTGCCGTGCCAGAACCAGATTAGGGCCTGAAGCCATCCTGCGGTGTTGCGGCCAGCTCAAAAGAAAGCGAGTTGAAGAAAGGAGCTCAGGGGCACTGTAATTCGCAAACCTGCAGAGTTATAAATGACAGCTATCGTCCAAAAATATACTGAAGTAAGGCTGCCAAGAGGACTTGAAAGCGGGGCAGAATTGCACGAAACCGATTTCAGGAGGTAGACTGGAATTGCATTGAAAGCACAGGAAAAGAGGCAGAACGTCCACAATGATGCACTTGGCCAAAAAGGGCGTATGCGTTTTTTCCTGAATATATTCAGGAAAAAACGCATACGCCCTTTTTGGCCAACCAAGCAAGCTTGCAAAGGAAATCTGCACTACAATGAAGTCTCACTTCCCCCGGTCAAAAGGGCCATCTGAAAAAAGTGTAAAATCCAGAAAGGCAGGACAGGCCATGGAGAACTGGGAGCCTTGTTATGCTGATGGGCGGGATGTAAATTGCCAACAAACACTCGGGAGAAGTGTATGGTGTTTCCTGAAACATCTAAAAAACAAAGCAACAGAGCCTAGGGCACTTCCACTTATGGTCCTATAGCTTAGGGAAATTAAAATCAAAAAGACACAGCCACCCCAAAGTTTCGAACGGCTCTGTTTACAAGAACCTCGTTTACAGTACAAATTCAACATCACAGAAAGTGAAAAATGGATAAAGAAGTTGTGGTATTTACTTACAAAGCAATATCACTCAGCAATGAAATCTGTGTCATCAGGCCCTTAGCAGCACAATGAGTGGATTCAGGTATGATGATTCTAACTGAAATAAGTCACACAGAAAAAGAAACATCATAAGATATCACTAATACACGGAATGTAAACTTGGCTACACAGGAACTGAATTACAGAACAGAACAGGGTCTCAAATTTAGAAAACCAACTTATGCTTGCTTAAGGGGAAAGGTGAGTTGGGGTGCTGCATAAAACCAGAGATTGAAATGAGCACAGATAAAGTTCCTTAAGCCAAATATGGAATAGACAAGAGCTACTCCTTGCTCAACGAAATGGACTCAACACCCCATATTAAACGCCTAAGAATGTACCTGACTAGTAAGTATCTTAAAACCTATGGATTGCTATGTCTCCGAAAGAGAATCAAGCATGTGTACAGGGACATAAACGCAGCAGTGATAGGATTGGAGAGGTTCGGTGAGCAAATGAAGACCCTTTGAAGTCATATTGCATGGTACCCATTACACGGGTCTCAACTCTCCAGGTTTAAGGTATTCTTCCTTCAGCTAAAACATGCATGTGGAACCCAAGTACGATCAACCATGTGAACGGGAGACGTGTTCAAATATGTCTCAGTTTTCCTCCCCTGGTACTCGGGTGCAACATTCCAGACGCTTTACTAACACTCTCTCCACTTGGAGAGTCAGTCCCTTTAACCTCCTGTTTGGCCCAGTTTGCAATTTCTGCGGAAGATGAACAGGAATAGCGAGAACCAATGATAGGCTAGCTGGAGGTGTCTGGACGGGCAAATTTAACTCTCATTTCCCACCAGGAAGAGGAAATAACCAAAGGCTCAGCGTGCCGTGCCGGAACCAGATTAGGGCCTGAAGCCATCCTGCGGTGTTGCGGCCAGCTCAAAAGAAAGCGAGTTGAAGAAAGGAGCTCAGGGGCACTGTAATTCACAAACCTGCAGAGTTATAAATGACAGCTATCGTCCAAAAATAGACTGAAGTAAGGCTGCCAAAAGGACTTGAAAGCGGGGCAGAATTGCAGGAAACTGATTTCAGGAGGTAGACTGGAATTGCATTGAAAGCATAGGAAAAGAGGCAGAACGTCCACAATGATGCACTTGGCCAAAAAGGGCGTATGCGTTTTTTCCTGAATATATTCAGGAAAAAACGCATACGCCCTTTTTGGCCAACCAAGCAAGCTTGCAAAGGAAATCTGCACTACAATGAAGTCTCACTTCCCCACAGTCAAAAGGGCCATCTGAAAAAAGTGTAAAATCCAGAAAGGCAGGACAGGCCATGGAGAACTGGGAGCCTTGTTATGCTGATGGGCGGGATGTAAATTGCCAACAACCACTCGGGAGAAGTGTATGGTGTTTCCTGAAACATCTAAAAAACAAAGCAACAGAGCCTAGGGCACTTCCACTTATGGTGCTATAGCTTAGGGAAATTAAAATCAAAAAGACACAGCCACCCCAAAGTTTGGAACGGCTGTGTTTACAAGAACCTCGTTTACAGTACAAGTTCAACATCGCAGAAAGTGAAAAATGGATAAAGAAGTTGTGGTATTTACTTACAAAGCAATATCACTCAGCAATGAAATCTGTGTCATCAGGCCCTTAGCAGCACAATGAGTGGATTCAGGTATGATGATTCTAACTGAAGTAAGTCACACAGAAAAAGAAACATCATAAGATATCAGTAATACACGGAATGTAAACTTGGCTACACAGGAACTGAATTACAGAACAGAACAGGGTCTCAAATTTAGAAAACCAACTTATGCTTGCTTAAGGGTAAAGGTGAGTTGGGGTGCTGCATAAAACCAGAGATTGAAATGAGCACAGATAAAGTTCCTTAAGTCAAATATGGAATAGACAAGAGCTACTCCTTGCTCAACGAAATGGACTCAACACCGCATATTAAACGCCTAAGAATGTACCTGACTAGTAAGTATCTTAAAACCTATGGATTGCTATGTCTCCGAAAGAGAATCAAGCATGTGTACAGGGGCATAAACGCAGCAGTGATAGGATTGGAGAGGTTCGGTGAGCAAATGAAGACCCTTTGAAGTCATATTGCATGGTACCCATTACACGGGTCTTAACTCTCCAGGTTTAAGATATTCTTCCTTCAGGTAAAACATGCATGTGGAACCCAAGTATGATCAACCATGTGAACGGGAGACGTGTTCAAATATGTCTCAGTTTTCCTCCGCTGGTACTCGGGTGCAACATTCCAGATGCTTTACTAACACTCTCCCAACTTGGAGAGTCAGTCCCTTTAACCTCCTGTTTGGCCCAGTTTGCAATTTCTGCGGAATATGAACAGGAATAACGAGAACCAATGAGAGGCTAGCTGGAGGTGTCTGGACGGGCAAATTTAACTCTCATTTCCCACCAGGAAGAGGAATTAACCAAAGGCTCAACGTGCCGGGCCGGAACCAGATTAGGGCCTGAAGCCATCCTGCGGTGTTGCGGCCAGGTCACAAGAAAGCGAGTTGAAGAAAGGAGCTCAGGGACACTGTAATTCACAAACCTGCAGAGTTATAAATGACAGCTATCGTCCAAAAATAGACTGAAGTAAGGCTGCCAAGAGGACTTGAAAGCGGGGCAGAATTGCAGGAAACCGATTTCAGGAGGTAGACTGGAATTGCATTGAAAGCATAGGAAAAGAGGCAGAACGTCCACAATGATACACTTGGCCAAAAAGGGCGTATGCGTTTTTTCCTGAATATATTCAGGAAAAAACGCATACGCCCTTTTTGGCCAACCAAGCAAGCTTGCAAAGGAAATCTGCACTACAATAAAGTCTCACTTCCCCCCGGTCAAAAGGGCCATCTGAAAAAAGTGTAAAATCCAGAAAGGCAACAGGCCATTGAGAACTGGGAGCCTTGTTATGCTGATGGGCGGGATGTAAATTGCCAACAGACACTCAGGAGAAGTGTATGGTGTTTCCTGAAACATCTAAAAAACAAAGCAACAGAGCCTACGGCACTGCCACTTATGGTCCTATAGCTTAGGGAAATTAAAATCAAAAAGACACAGCCACCCCAAAGTTTGGGACGCCTCAGTTTACAAGAACCTCGTTTACAGTACAAGTTCAACATCGCAGAAAGTGAAAAATGGATAAAGAAGTTGTGGTATTTCCTTACAAAGCAATATCACTCAGCAATGAAATCTATGTCATCAGGCCCTTAGCATCACAATGAGTGGATTCAGGTATGATGATTCTAACTGAAATAAGTCACACAGAAAAAGAAACATCATAAGATATCAGTAATACACGGAATGGAAACTTGGCTACACAGGAACTGAATTACAGAACAGAACAGGGTCTCAAATTTAGAAAACCAACTTATTCTTGCTTAAGGGTAAAGGTGAGTTGGGGTGCTGCATAAAACCAGAGATTGAAAGGAGCACAGATAAAGTTCCTTAAGTCAAATATGGAATAGACAAGAGCTACTCCTTGCTCAACGAAATGGACTCAACACCGCATATTAAACGCCTAAGAATGTACCTGACTAGTAAGTATCGTAAAACCTATGGATTGCTATGTCTCCAAAAGAGAATCAAGCATGTGTACAGGGCCATAAACGCAGCAGTGATAGGATTGGAGAGGTTCGGTGAGCAAATGAAGACCCTTTGAAGTCATATTGCATGGTACCCATTACACGGGTCTCAACTACCCAGGTTTAAGGTATTCTTCCTTCAGCTAAAACATGCATGTGGAACCCAAGTATGATCAACCATGTGAACGGGAGACGTGTTCAAATATGTCTCAGTTTTCCTCCCCTGGTACTCGGGTGCAACATTCCAGACGCTTTACTAACACTCTCCCCACTTGGAGAGTCAGCGCCTTTAACCTCCTGTTTGGCCCAGTTTGCAATTTCTGCGGAAGATGAACAGGAATAGCGAGAACCAATGAGATGCTAGCTGGAGGTGTCTGGACGGGCAAATTTAACTCTCATTTCCCACCAGGAAGAGGAAATAACCAAAGGCTCAGCGTGCCGTGCCGGAACCAGATTAGGGCCTGAAGCCATCCTGCGGTGTTGCGGCCAGCTCAAAAGAAAGCGAGTTGAAGAAAGGAGCTCAGGGGCACTGTAATTCACAAACCTGCAGAGTTATAAATGACAGCTATCGTCCAAAAATAGACTGAAGTAAGGCTGCCAAGAGGATTTGAAAGTGGGGCAGAATTGCAGGAAACCGATTTCAGGAGGTAGACTGGAATTGCATTGAAAGCATAGGAAAAGAGGCAGAACGTCCACAATGATGCACTTGGCCAAAAAGGGCGTATGCGTTTTTTCCTGAATATATTCAGGAAAAAACGCATACGCCCTTTTTGGCCAACCAAGCAAGCTTGCAAAGGAAATCTGCACTACAATGAAGTCTCACTTCCCCCCGGTCAAAAGGGCCATCTGAAAAAAGTGTAAAATCCAGAAAGGCAGGACAGGCCACGGAGAACTGGGAGCCTTGTTATGCTGATGGGCGGGATGTAAATTGCCAACAACCACTCGGGAGAAGTGTATGGTGTTTCCTGAAACATCTAAAAAACAAAGCAACAGAACCTAGGGCACTTCCACTTATGGTCCTATAGCTTAGGGAAATTAAAATCAAAAAGACACAGCCACCCCAAAGTTCGGAACGGCTCTGTTTACAAGAACCTCGTTTACAGTACAAGTTCAACATCACAGAAAGTGAAAAATGGATAAAGAAGTTGTGGTATTTACTTACAAAGCAATATCACTCAGCAATGAAATCTGTGTCATCAGGCCCTTAGCAGCACAATGAGTGGATTCAGGTATGATGATTCTAACTGAAGTAAGTCACACAGAAAAAGAAACATCATAAGATATCAGTAATACACGGAATGTAAACTTGGCTACACAGGAACTGAATTACAGAACAGAACAGGGTCTCAAATTTAGAAAACCAACTTATGCTTGCTTAAGGGTAAAGGTGAGTTGGGGTGCTGCATAAAACCAGAGATTGAAATGAACACAGATAAAGTTCCTTAAGTCAAATATGGAATAGACAAGAGCTACTCCTTGCTCAACGAAATGGACTCAACACCGCATATTAAACGCCTAAGAATGTACCTGACTAGTAAGTATCTTAAAACCTATTGATTGCTATGTCTCCAAAAGAGAATCAAGCATGTGTACAGGGGCATAAACGCAGCAGTGATAGGATTGGAGAGGTTCGGTGAGCAAATGAAGACCCTTTGAAGTCATATTGCATGGTACCCATTACACGGGTCTCAACTCTCCAGGCTTAAGGTATTCTTCCTTCAGCTAAAACATGCATGTGGAACCCAAGTATGATCAACCATGTGAACGGGAGCCGTGTTCAAATATGTCTCAGTTCTCCTCCCCTGGTACTCGGGTGCAACATTCCAGACGCTTTACTAACACTCTCCCGACTTGGAGAGTCAGTCCCTTTAACCTCCTGTTTGGCCCAGTTTGCAATTTCTGTGGAAGATGAACAGGAATAGCGAGAACCAATGAGAGACTAGCTGGAGGTGTCTGGACGGGCAAATTTAACTCTCATTTCCCACCAGGAAGAGGAAATAACCAAAGGCTCAGCGTGCCGTGCCGGAACCAGATTAGGGCATGAAGCCATCCAGCGGTGTTGCGGCCAGCTCACAAGAAAGCGAGTTGAAGAAAGGAGCTCAGGGGCACTGTAATTCACAAACCTGCAGAGTTATAAATGACAGCTATCGTCCAAAAATAGACTGAAGTAAGGCTGCCAAGAGGACTTGAAAGCGGGGCAGAATTGCAGGAAACCGATTTCAGGAGGTAGACTGGAATTGCATTGAAAGCATAGGAAAAGAGGCAGAACGTCCACAATGATGCACTTGGCCAAAAAGGGCGTATGCGTTTTTTCCTGAATATATTCAGGAAAAAACGCATACGCCCTTTTTGGCCAACCAAGCAAGCTTGCAAAGGAAATCTGCACTACAATGAAGTCTCACTTCCCCCCCGGTCAAAAGGGCCATCTGAAAAAAGTGTAAAATCCAGAAAGGCAGGACAGGCCATGGAGAACTGGGAGCCTTGTTATGCTGATGGGCGGGATGTAAATTGCCAACAGACACTCGGGAGAAGTGTATGGTGTTTCCTGAAACATCGAAAAAACAAAGCAACAGAGCCTAGGACACTGCCACTTATGGTCCTATAGCTTAGGGAAATTAAAATCAAAAAGACACAGCCACCCCAAAGTTTGGGACGCCTCTGTTTACAAGAACCTCGTTTACAGTACAAGTTCAACATCGCAGAAAGTGAAAAATGGATAAAGAAGTTGTGGTATTCACTTACAAAGCAATATCACTCAGCAATGAAATCTATGTCATCAGGCCCTTAGCATCACAATGAGTGGATTCAGGTATGATGATTCTAACTGAAATAAGTCACACAGAAAAAGAAACATCATAAGATATCAGTAATACACGGAATGTAAACTTGGCTACACAGGAACTGAATTACAGAACAGAACAGGGTCTCAAATTTAGAAAACCAACTTATGCTTGCTTAAGAGTAAAGGTGAGTTGGGGTGCTGCATAAAACCAGAGATTGAAAGCAGCACAGATAAAGTTCCTTAAGTCAAATATGGAATAGACAAGAGCTACTCCTTGCTCAACGAAATGGACTCAACACCCCATATTAAACGCCTAAGAATGTACCTGACTAGTAAGTATCGTAAAACCTATGGATTGCTATGTCTCCGAAAGTGAATCAAGCGTGTGTACAAGGGCATTAACGCAGCAGTGATAGGATTGGAGAGGTTCGGTGAGCAAATGAAGACCCTTTGAAGTCATATTGCATGGTACCCATTTCACGGGTCTTAACTCTCCAGGTTTAAGGTATTCTTCCTTCAGCTAAAACATGCATGTGGAACCTAGAGTATGATCAACCATGTGAACGGGAGACGTGTTCAAATATGTCTCAGTTTTCCTCCCCTGGTACTCGGGTGCAACATTCCAGACGCTTTACTAACACTCTCCCCACTTGGAGAGTCAGTCCCTTTAACCTCCTGTTTGGCCCAGTTTGCAATTTCTGCGGAAGATGAACAGGAATAGCGAGAACCAATGAGAGGCTAGCTGGAGGTGTCTGGACGGGCAAATTTAACTCTCATTTCCCACCAGGAAGAGGAAATAACCAAAGGCTCAGCATGCCGGGCCGGAACCAGATTAGGGCCTGAAGCCATCCTGCGGTGTTGCGGCCAGGTCACAAGAAAGCGAGTTGAAGAAAGGAGCTCAGGGGCACTGTAATTCACAAACCTGCAGAGTTATAAATGACAGCTATCGTCCAAAAATAGACTGAAGTAAGGCTGCCAAGAGGACTTGAAAGCGGGGCAGAATTGCAGGAAACCGATTTCAGGAGGTAGACTGGAATTGCATTGAAAGCATAGGAAAAGAGGCAGAACGTCCACAGTGATGCACTTGGCCAAAAAGGGCGTATGCGTTTTTTCCTGAATATATTCAGGAAAAAACGCATACGCCCTTTTTGGCCAACCAAGCAAGCTTGCAAAGGAAATCTGCACTACAATGAAGTCTCACTTCCCCCCGGTCAAAAGGGCCATCTGAAAAAAGTGTAAAACCCAGAAAGGCAGGACAGGCCATGGAGAACTGGGAGCCTTGTTATGCTGATGGGCGGGATGTAAATTGCCAACAAACACTCGGGAGAAGTGTATGGTGTTTCCTGAAACATCTAAAAAACAAAGAAACAGAACCTAGGGAACTTCCACTTATGGTCCTATAGCTTAGGGAAATTAAAATCAAAAAGACACAGCCACCCCAAAGTTCGGAACGGCTCTGTTTACAAGAACCTCGTTTACAGTACAAGTTCAACATCGCAGAAAGTGAAAAATGGATAAAGAAGTTGTGGTATTTACGTACAATGCAGTATCACTCAGCAATGAAATCTGTGTCATCAGGCCGTTAACAGCACAATGAGTGGATTCAGGTATGATGATTCTAACTGAAATAAGTCACACAGAAAAAGAAACATCATAAGATATCAGTAATACATGGAATGTAAACTCGGCTACACAGGAACTGAATTACAGAACAGAACAGGGTCTCAAATTTAGAAAACCAACTTATGCTTGCTTAAGGGGAAAGGTGAGTTGGGGTGCTGCATAAAACCAGAGATTGAAATGAGCACAGATAAAGTTCCTTAAGCCAAATATGGAATAGACAAGAGCTACTCCTTGCTCAACGAAATGGACTCAACACCGCATATTAAACGCCTAAGAATGTACCTGACTAGTAAGTATCGTAAAACCTATGGATTGCTATGTCTCCGAAAGTGAATCAAGCGTGTGTACAAGGGCATTAACGCAGCAGTGATAGGATTGGAGAGGTTCGGTGAGCAAATGAAGACCCTTTGAAGTCATATTGCATGGTACCCATTTCACGGGTCTTAACTCTCCAGGTTTAAGGTATTCTTCCTTCAGCTAAAACATGCATGTGGAACCTAGAGTATGATCAACCATGTGAACGGGAGACGTGTTCAAATATGTCTCAGTTTTCCTCCCCTGGTACTCGGGTGCAACATTCCAGACGCTTTACTAACACTCTCCCCACTTGGAGAGTCAGTCCCTTTAACCTCCTGTTTGGCCCAGTTTGCAATTTCTGCGGAAGATGAACAGGAATAGCGAGAACCAATGAGAGGCTAGCTGGAGGTGTCTGGACGGGCAAATTTAACTCTCATTTCCCACCAGGAAGAGGAAATAACCAAAGGCTCAGCATGCCGGGCCGGAACCAGATTAGGGCCTGAAGCCATCCTGCGGTGTTGCGGCCAGGTCACAAGAAAGCGAGTTGAAGAAAGGAGCTCAGGGGCACTGTAATTCACAAACCTGCAGAGTTATAAATGACAGCTATCGTCCAAAAATAGACTGAAGTAAGGCTGCCAAGAGGACTTGAAAGCGGGGCAGAATTGCAGGAAACCGATTTCAGGAGGTAGACTGGAATTGCATTGAAAGCATAGGAAAAGAGGCAGAACGTCCACAGTGATGCACTTTGCCAAAAGGGCGTATGCGTTTTTTCCTGAATATATTCAGGAAAAAACGCATACGCCCTTTTTGGCCAACCAAGCAAGCTTGCAAAGGAAATCTGCACTACAATGAAGTCTCACTTCCCCCCGGTCAAAAGGGCCATCTGAAAAAAGTGTAAAACCCAGAAAGGCAGGACAGGCCATGGAGAACTGGGAGCCTTGTTATGCTGATGGGCGGGATGTAAATTGCCAACAAACACTCGGGAGAAGTGTATGGTGTTTCCTGAAACATCTAAAAAACAAAGAAACAGAACCTAGGGAACTTCCACTTATGGTCCTATAGCTTAGGGAAATTAAAATCAAAAAGACACAGCCACCCCAAAGTTTGGAACGGCTCTGTTTACAAGAACCTCGTTTACAGTACAAGTTCAACATCGCAGAAAGTGAAAAATGGATAAAGAAGTTGTGGTATTTACGTACAATGCAGTATCACTCAGCAATGAAATCTGTGTCATCAGGCCGTTAACAGCACAATGAGTGGATTCAGGTATGATGATTCTAACTGAAATAAGTCACACAGAAAAAGAAACATCATAAGATATCAGTAATACACGGAATGTAAACTTGGCTACACAGGAACTGAATTACAGAACAGAACAGGGTCTCAAATTTAGAAAACCAACTTATGCTTGCTTAAGGGGAAAGGTGAGTTGGGGTGCTGCATAAAACCAGAGATTGAAATGAGCACAGATAAAGTTCCTTAAGCCAAATATGGAATAGACAAGAGCTACTCCTTGCTCAACGAAATGGACTCAACACCCCAAATTAAGCGCCTAAAATGTACCTGACTAGTGAGTATCTTAAAACCTATGGATTGCTATGTCTCCGAAAGAGAATCAAGCATGTGTACAGGGACATAAACGCAGCAGTGATAGGATTGGAGAGGTTCGGTGAGCAAATGAAGACCCTTTGAAGTCATATTGCATGGTACCCATTCCACGGGTTTCAACTACCCAGGTTTTAGGTATTCTTCCTTCAGCTAAAACATGCATGTGGAACCTAGAGTATGATCAACCATGTGATCGGGAGATGTGTTCAAATATGTCTCAGTTTTCGTACCCTGGTACTCGGGTGCAACATTCCAGACGCTTTACTAACTCTCCCGACTTGGAGAGTCAGTCCCTTTAACCTCCTGTTGGCCCAGTTTGCAATTTCTGCGGAAGATGAACAGGAATAGCGAGAACCAATGAGAGACTAGCTGGAGGTGTCTGGACGGGCAAATTTAACTCTCATTTCCCACCAGGAAGAGGAAATAACCAAAGGCTCAGCGTGCCGTGCCGGAACCAGATTAGGGCCTGAAGCCATCCTGCGGTGTTGCGGCCAGGTCACAAGAAAGCGAGTTGAAGAAAGGAGCTCAGGGGCACTGTAATTCACAAACCTGCAGAGTTATAAATGACAGCTATCGTCCAAAAATAGACTGAAGTAAGGCTGCCAAGAGGACTTGAAAGCGGGGCAGAATTGCAGGAAACCGATTTCAGGAGGTAGACTGGAATTGCATTGAAAGCATAGGAAAAGAGGCAGAACGTCCACAGTGATGCACTTTGCCAAAAGGGCGTATGCGTTTTTTCCTGAATATATTCAGTAAAAAACGCATACGCCCTTTTTGGCCAACCAAGCAAGCTTGCAAAGGAAATCTGCACTACAATGAAGTCTCACTTCCCCCCGGTCAAAAGGGCCATCTGATAAAAGTGTAAAATCCAGAAAGGCAGGACAGGCCATGGAGAACTGGGAGCCTTGTTATGCTGATGGGCGGGATGTAAATTGCCAACAAACACTCGGGAGAAGTGTATGGTGTTACCTGAAACATCTAAAAAACAAAGCAACAAGGCCTAGGGCACTTCCACTTATGGTCCTATAGCTTAGGGAATTTAAAATCAAAAAGACACAGCCACCCCAAAGTTTGGAACGGCTCTGTTTACAAGAACCTTGTTTACAGTACAAGTTCAACATCACAGAAAGTGAAAAATGGATAAAGAAGTTGTGGTATTTACTTACAAAGCAATATCACTCAGCAATGAAATCTGTGTCATCAGGCCCTTAGCAGCACAATGAGTGGATTCAGGTATGATGATTCTAACTGAAATAAGTCACACAGAAAAAGAAACATCATAAGATATCAGTAATACATGGAATGTAAACTCGGCTACACAGGAACTGAATTACAGAACAGAACAGGGTCTCAAATTTAGAAAACCAACTTATGCTTGCTTAAGGGGAAAGGTGAGTTGGGGTGCTGCATAAAACCAGAGATTGAAATGAGCACAGATAAAGTTCCTTAAGCCAAATATGGAATAGACAAGAGCTACTCCTTGCTCAACGAAATGGACTCAACACCGCATATTAAACGCCTAAGAATGTACCTGACTAGTAAGTATCGTAAAACCTATGGATTGCTATGTCTCCGAAAGTGAATCAAGCGTGTGTACAAGGGCATTAACGCAGCAGTGATAGGATTGGAGAGGTTCGGTGAGCAAATGAAGACCCTTTGAAGTCATATTGCATGGTACCCATTTCACGGGTCTTAACTCTCCAGGTTTAAGGTATTCTTCCTTCAGCTAAAACATGCATGTGGAACCTAGAGTATGATCAACCATGTGAACGGGAGACGTGTTCAAATATGTCTCAGTTTTCCTCCCCTGGTACTCGGGTGCAACATTCCAGACGCTTTACTAACACTCTCCCCACTTGGAGAGTCAGTCCCTTTAACCTCCTGTTTGGCCCAGTTTGCAATTTCTGCGGAAGATGAACAGGAATAGCGAGAACCAATGAGAGACTAGCTGGAGGTGTCTGGACGGGCAAATTTAACTCTCATTTCCCACCAGGAAGAGGAATTAACCAAAGGCTCAGCATGCCGGGCCGGAACCAGATTAGGGCCTGAAGCCATCCTGCGGTGTTGCGGCCAGGTCACAAGAAAGCGAGTTGAAGAAAGGAGCTCAGGGGCACTGTAATTCACAAACCTGCAGAGTTATAAATGACAGCTATCGTCCAAAAATAGACTGAAGTAAGGCTGCCAAGAGGACTTGAAAGCGGGGCAGAATTGCAGGAAACCGATTTCAGGAGGTAGACTGGAATTGCATTGAAAGCATAGGAAAAGAGGCAGAACGTCCACAATGATGCACTTGGCCAAAAAGGGCGTATGCGTTTTTTCCTGAGTATATTCAGGAAAAAACGCATACGTCCTTTTTGGCCAACCAAGCAAGCTTGCAAAGGAAATCTGCACTACAATGAAGTCTCACTTCCCCCCGGTCAAAAGGGCCATCTGAAAAAAGTGTAAAATCCAGAAAGGCCGGACAGGCCATGGAGAACTGGGTGCCTTGTTATGCTGATGGGCGGGATGTAAATTGCCAACAACCACTCGGGAGAAGTGTATGGTGTTTCCTGAAACATCTAAAAATCAAAGCAACAGAACCTAGGGCACTTCCACTTATGGTCCTATAGCTTAGGGAAATTAAAATCAAAAAGACACAGCCACGCCAAAGTTTGGAACGGCTCTGTTTACAAGAACCTCGTTTACAGTACAAGTTCAACATCGCAGAAAGTGAAAAATGGATAAAGAAGTTGTGGTATTTACTTACAAAGCAATATCACTCAGCAATGAAATCTGTGTCATCAGGCCCTTAGCAGCACAATGAGTGGATTCAGGTATGATGATTCTAACTGAAATAAGTCACACAGAAAAAGAAACATCATAAGATATCAGTAATACACGGAATGTAAACTTGGCTACAGAGGAACTGAATTACAGAACAGAACAGGGTCTCAAATTTAGAAAAACAACTTATGCTTGCTTAAGGGTAAAGGTGAGTTGGGGTGCTGCATAAAACCAGAGATTGAAATGAGCACAGATAAAGTTCCTTAAGTCAAATATGGAATAGACAAGAGCTACTCCTTGCTCAACGAAATGGACTCAACACCGCATATTAAACACCTAAGAATGTACCTGACTAGTAAGTATCTTAAAACCTATGGATTGCTATGTCTCCGAAAGAGAATCAAGCATGTGTACAGGGGCATAAACGCAGCAGTGATAGGATTGGAGAGGTTCGGTGAGCAAATGAAGACCCTTTGAAGTCATATTGCATGGTACCCATTCCACGGGTCTCAACTCTCCAGGGTAAGGTATTCTTCCTTCAGCTAAAACATGCATGTGGAACCCAGAGTATGATCAACCGTGTGATCGGGAGACGTGTTCAAATATGTCTCAGTTTTCATACCCTGGTACTCGGGTGCAACATTCCAGACGCTTTACTAACACTCTCCCCACTTGGACAGTCAGCGACTTTAACCTCCTGTTTGGCCCAGTTTGCAATTTCTGCGGAAGATGAACAGGAATAGCGAGAACCAATGAGAGGCTAGCTGGAGGTGTCTGGACGGGCAAATTTAACTCTCATTTCCCACCAGGAAGAGGAAATAACCAAAGGCTCAGCGTGCCGTACCGGAACCAGATTAGGGCCTGAAGCCATCCTGCGGTGTTGCGGCCAGCTCAAAAGAAAGCGAGTTGAAGAAAGGAGCTCAGGGGCACTGTAATTCACAAACCTGAAGAGTTATAAATGACAGCTATCGTCCAAAAATAGACTGAAGTAAGGCTGCCAAGAGGACTTGAAAGCGGGGCAGAATTGCAGGAAACCGATTTCAGGAGGTAGACTGGAATTGCATTGAAAGCATAGGAAAAGAGGCAGAACGTCCACAGTGATGCACTTTGCCAAAAGGGCGTATGCGTTTTTTCCTGAATATATTCAGGAAAAAACGCATACGCCCTTTTTGGCCAACCAAGCAAGCTTGCAAAGGAAATCTGCACTACAATGAAGTCTCACTTCCCCCCGGTCAAAAGGGCCATCTGAAAAAAGTGTAAAACCCAGAAAGGCAGGACAGGCCATGGAGAACTGGGAGCCTTGTTATGCTGATGGGCGGGATGTAAATTGCCAACAAACACTCGGGAGAAGTGTATGGTGTTTCCTGAAACATCTAAAAAACAAAGAAACAGAACCTAGGGAACTTCCACTTATGGTCCTATAGCTTAGGGAAATTAAAATCAAAAAGACACAGCCACCCCAAAGTTTGGAACGGCTCTGTTTACAAGAACCTCGTTTACAGTACAAGTTCAACATCGCAGAAAGTGAAAAATGGATAAAGAAGTTGTGGTATTTACGTACAATGCAGTATCACTCAGCAATGAAATCTGTGTCATCAGGCCGTTAAGAGCACAATGAGTGGATTCAGGTATGATGATTCTAACTGAAATAAGTCACACAGAAAAAGAAACATCATAAGATATCAGTAATACACGGAATGTAAACTTGGCTACATAGGAACTGAATTACAGAACAGAACAGGGTCTCAAATTTAGAAAACCAACTTATGCTTGCTTAAGGGGAAAGGTGAGTTGGGGTGCTGCATAAAACCAGAGATTGAAATGAGCACAGATAAAGTTCCTTAAGCCAAATATGGAATAGACAAGAGCTACTCCTTGCTCAACGAAATGGACTCAACACCCCAAATTAAACGCCTAAAAATGTACCTGACTAGTAAGTATCTTAAAACCTATGGATTGCTATGTCTCCGAAAGAGAATCAAGCATGTGTACAGGGACATAAACGCAGCAGTGATAGGATTGGAGAGGTTCGGTGAGCAAATGAAGACCCTTTGAAGTCATATTGCATGGTACCCATTCCACGGGTTTCAACTACCCAGGTTTTAGGTATTCTTCCTTCAGCTAAAACATGCATGTGGAACCTAGAGTATGATCAACCATGTGATCGGGAGATGTGTTCAAATATGTCTCAGTTTTCGTACCCTGGTACTCGGGTGCAACATTCCAGACGCTTTACTAACACTCTCCCGACTTGGAGAGTCAGTCCCTTTAACCTCCTGTTGGCCCAGTTTGCAATTTCTGCGGAAGATGAACAGGAATAGCGAGAACCAATGAGAGACTAGCTGGAGGTGTCTGGACGGGCAAATTTAACTCTCATTTCCCACCAGGAAGAGGAAATAACCAAAGGCTCAGCGTGCCGTGCCGGAACCAGATTAGGGCCTGAAGCCATCCTGCGGTGTTGCGGCCAGGTCACAAGAAAGCGAGTTGAAGAAAGGAGCTCAGGGGCACTGTAATTCACAAACCTGCAGAGTTATAAATGACAGCTATCGTCCAAAAATAGACTGAAGTAAGGCTGCCAAGAGGACTTGAAAGCGGGGCAGAATTGCAGGAAACCGATTTCAGGAGGTAGACTGGAATTGCATTGAAAGCATAGGAAAAGAGGCAGAAGGTCCACAGTGATGCACTTTGCCAAAAGGGCGTATGCGTTTTTTCCTGAATATATTCAGGAAAAAACGCATACGCCCTTTTTGGCCAACCAAGCAAGCTTGCAAAGGAAATCTGCACTACAATGAAGTCTCACTTCCCCCCGGTCAAAAGGGCCATCTGAAAAAAGTGTAAAACCCAGAAAGGCAGGACAGGCTATGGAGAACTGGGAGCCTTGTTATGCTGATGGGCGGGATGTAAATTGCCAACAACCACTCCGGAGAAGTGTATGGTGTTTCCTGAAACATCTAAAAAACAAAGAAACAGAACCTAGGGAACTTCCACTTATGGTCCTATAGCTTAGGGAAATTAAAATCAAAAAGACACAGCCACCCCAAAGTTTGGAACAGCTCTGTTTACAAGAACCTAGTTTACAGTACAAGTTCAACATCGCAGAAAGTGAAAAATGGATAAAGAAGTTGTGGTATTTACTTACAAAGCAATATCACTCAGCAATGAAATCTGTGTCACAAGGCCCTTAGCAGCACAATGAGTGGATTCAGGTATGATGATTCTAACTGAAATAAGTCATACAGAAAAAGAAACATCATAAGATATCAGTAATACACGGAATGTAAACTTGGCTACACAGGAACTGAATTACAGAACAGAACAGGGTCTCAAATTTAGAAAACCAACTTATGCTTGCTTAAGGGGAAAGGTGAGGTGGGGTGCTGCATAAAACCAGAGATTGAAATGAGCACAGATAAAGTTCCTTAAGTCAAATATGGAATAGACTAGAGCTACTCCTTGCTCAACGAAATGGACTCAACACCGCATATTAAACGCCTAAGAATGTACCTGACTAGTAAGTATCTTAAAACCTATGGATTGCTATGTCTCCAAAAGAGAATCAAGCATGTGTACAGGGGCATAAATGCAGCAGTGATAGGATTGGAGAGGTTCGGTGAGCAAATGAAGACCCTTTGAAGTCATATTGCATGGTACCCATTTCACGGGTCTTAACTCTCCAGGTTTAAGGTATTCTTCCTTCAGCTAAAACATGCATGTGGAACCTAGAGTATGATCAACCATGTGAACGGGAGACGTGTTCAAATATGTCTCAGTTTTCCTCCCCTGGTACTCGGGTGCAACATTCCAGACGCTTTACTAACACTCTCCCCACTTGGAGAGTCAGTCCCTTTAACCTCCTGTTTGGCCCAGTTTGCAATTTCTGCGGAAGATGAACAGGAATAGGGAGAACCAATGAGAGGCTAGCTGGAGGTGTCTGGACGGGCAAATTTAACTCTCATTTCCCACCAGGAAGAGGAATTAACCAAAGGCTCAGCATGCCGGGCCGGAACCAGATTAGGGCCTGAAGCCATCCTGCGGTGTTGCGGCCAGGTCACAAGAAAGCGAGTTGAAGAAAGGAGCTCAGGGGCACTGTAATTCACAAACCTGCAGAGTTATAAATGACAGCTATCGTCCAAAAATAGACTGAAGTAAGGCTGCCAAGAGGACTTGAAAGCGGGGCAAAATTTCAGGAAACCGATTTCAGGAGGTAGATTGGAATTGCATTGAAAGCATAGGAAAAGAGGCAGAACGTCCACAATGATGCACTTGGCCAAAAAGGGCGTATGCGTTTTTTCCTGAATATATTCAGGAAAAAACGCATACGCCCTTTTTGGACAACCAAGCAAGCTTGCAAAGGAAATCTGCACTACAATGAAGTCTCACTTCCCCCCGGTCAAAAGGGCCATCTGAAAAAAGTGTAAAATCCAGAAAGGCCGGACAGGACATGGAGAACTGGGAGCCTTGTTATGCTGATGGGCGGGATGTAAATTGCCAACAAACACTCGGGAGAAGTGTATGGTGTTACCTAAAACATCTAAAAAACAAAGCAACAAGGCCTAGGGCACTTCCACTTATGGTCCTATAGCTTAGGGAATTTAAAATCAAAAAGACACAGCCACCCCAAAGTTTGGAACGGCTCTGTTTACAAGAACCTCGTTTACAGTACAAGTTCAACATCGCAGAAAGTGAAAAATGGATAAAGAAGTTGTGGTATTTACTTACAAAGCAATATCACTCAGCAATTAAATCTGTGTCATCAGGCCCTTAGCAGCACAATGAGTGGATTCAGGTATGATGATTCTAACTGAAATAAGTCACACAGAAAAAGAAACATCATAAGATATCAGTAATACATGGAATGTAAACTTGGCTACACAGGAACTGAATTACAGAACAGAACAGGGTCTCAAATTTAGAAAACCAACTTATGCTTGCTTAAGGGGAAAGGTGAGTTGGGGTGCTGCATAAAACCAGAGATTGAAATGAGCACAGATAAAGTTCCTTAAGCCAAATATGGAATAGACAAGAGCTACTCCTTGCTCAACGAAATGGACTCAACACCGCATATTAAACGCCTAAGAATGTACCTGACTAGTAAGTATCTTAAAACCTATGGATTGCTATGTCTCCAAAAGAGAATCAAGCATGTGTACAGGGGCATAAACGCAGCAGTGATAGGATTGGAGAGGTTCGGTGAGCAAATGAAGACCCTTTGAAGTCATATTGCATGGTACCCATTGCACGGGTCTCAACTCTCCAGGTTTAAGGTATTCTTCCTTCAGCTAAAACATGCATGTGGAACCCAGAGTATGATCAACCATGTGAACGGGAGACGTGTTCAAATATGTCTCAGTTTTTGTACCCTGGTACTAGCGTGCAACATTCCAGACGCTTTACTAACACTCTCCCGACTTGGAGAGTCAGTGCCTTTAACCTCCTGTTTGGCCCAGTTTGCAATTTCTGCGGAAGATGAACAGGAATAGCGAGAACCAATGAGAGACTAGCTGGAGGTGTCTGGACGGGCAAATTTAACTCTCATTTCCCACCAGGAAGAGGAATTAACCAAAGGCTCAGCATGCCGGGCCGGAACCAGATTAGGGCCTGAAGCCATCCTGCGGTGTTGCGGCCAGGTCACAAGAAAGCGAGTTGAAGAAAGGAGCTCAGGGGCACTGTAATTCACAAACCTGCAGAGTTATAAATGACAGCTATCGTCCAAAAATAGACTGAAGTAAGGCTGCCAAGAGGACTTGAAAGCAGGGCAGAATTGCAGGAAACCGATTTCAGGAGGTAGACTGGAATTGCATTGAAAGCATAGGAAAAGAGGCAGAACGTCCACAATGATGCACTTGGCCAAAAAGGGCGTATGCGTTTTTTCCTGAGTATATTCAGGAAAAAACGCATACGTCCTTTTTGGCCAACCAAGCAAGCTTGCAAAGGAAATCTGCACTAAAATGAAGTCTCACTTCCCCCCGGTCAAAAGGGCCATCTGAAAAAAGTGTAAAATCCAGAAAGGCCGGACAGGCCATGGAGAACTGGGTGCCTTGTTATGCTGATGGGCGGGATGTAAATTGCCAACAACCACTCGGGAGAAGTGTATGGTGTTTCCTGAAACATCTAAAAATCAAAGCAACAGAACCTAGGGCACTTCCACTTATGGTCCTATAGCTTAGGGAAATTAAAATCAAAAAGACACAGCCACGCCAAAGTTTGGAACGGCTCTGTTTACAAGAACCTCGTTTACAGTACAAGTTCAACATCGCAGAAAGTGAAAAATGGATAAAGAAGTTGTGGTATTTACTTACAAAGCAATATCACTCAGCAATGAAATCTGTGTCATCAGGCCCTTAGCAGCACAATGAGTGGATTCAGGTATGATGATTCTAACTGAAATAAGTCACACAGAAAAAGAAACATCATAAGATATCAGTAATACACGGAATGTAAACTTGGCTACAGAGGAACTGAATTACAGAACAGAACAGGGTCTCAAATTTAGAAAAACAACTTATGCTTGCTTAAGGGTAAAGGTGAGTTGGGGTGCTGCATAAAACCAGAGATTGAAATGAGCACAGATAAAGTTCCTTAAGTCAAATATGGAATAGACAAGAGCTACTCCTTGCTCAACGAAATGGACTCAACACCGCATATTAAACGCCTAAGAATGTACCTGACTAGTAAGTATCTTAAAACCTATGGATTGCTATGTCTCCGAAAGAGAATCAAGCATGTGTACAGGGGCATAAACGCAGCAGTGATAGGATTGGAGAGGTTCGGTGAGCAAATGAAGACCCTTTGAAGTCATATTGCATGGTACCCATTCCACGGGTCTCAACTCTCCAGGGTAAGGTATTCTTCCTTCAGCTAAAACATGCATGTGGAACCCAGAGTATGATCAACCGTGTGATCGGGAGACGTGTTCAAATATGTCTCAGTTTTCATACCCTGGTACTCGGGTGCAACATTCCAGACGCTTTACTAACACTCTCCCCACTTGGACAGTCAGCGACTTTAACCTCCTGTTTGGCCCAGTTTGCAATTTCTGCGGAAGATGAACAGGAATAGCGAGAACCAATGAGAGGCTAGCTGGAGGTGTCTGGACGGGCAAATTTAACTCTCATTTCCCACCAGGAAGAGGAAATAACCAAAGGCTCAGCGTGCCGTACCGGAACCAGATTAGGGCCTGAAGCCATCCTGCGGTGTTGCGGCCAGCTCAAAAGAAAGCGAGTTGAAGAAAGGAGCTCAGGGGCACTGTAATTCACAAACCTGAAGAGTTATAAATGACAGCTATCGTCCAAAAATAGACTGAAGTAAGGCTGCCAAGAGGACTTGAAAGCGGGGCAGAATTGCAGGAAACCGATTTCAGGAGGTAGACTGGAATTGCATTGAAAGCATAGGAAAAGAGGCAGAACGTCCACAGTGATGCACTTTGCCAAAAGGGCGTATGCGTTTTTTCCTGAATATATTCAGGAAAAAACGCATACGCCCTTTTTGGCCAACCAAGCAAGCTTGCAAAGGAAATCTGCACTACAATGAAGTCTCACTTCCCCCCGGTCAAAAGGGCCATCTGAAAAAAGTGTAAAACCCAGAAAGGCAGGACAGGCCATGGAGAACTGGGAGCCTTGTTATGCTGATGGGCGGGATGTAAATTGCCAACAAACACTCGGGAGAAGTGTATGGTGTTTCCTGAAACATCTAAAAAACAAAGAAACAGAACCTAGGGAACTTCCACTTATGGTCCTATAGCTTAGGGAAATTAAAATCAAAAAGACACAGCCACCCCAAAGTTTGGAACGGCTCTGTTTACAAGAACATCGTTTACAGTACAAGTTCAACATCGCAGAAAGTGAAAAATGGATAAAGAAGTTGTGGAATTTACGTACAATGCAGTATCACTCAGCAATGAAATCTGTGTCATCAGGCCGTTAACAGCACAATGAGTGGATTCAGGTATGATGATTCTAACTGAAATAAGTCACACAGAAAAAGAAACATCATAAGATATCAGTAATACACGGAATGTAAACTTGGCTACATAGGAACTGAATTACAGAACAGAACAGGGTCTCAAATTTAGAAAACCAACTTATGCTTGCTTAAGGGGAAAGGTGAGTTGGGGTGCTGCATAAAACCAGAGATTGAAATGAGCACAGATAAAGTTCCTTAAGCCAAATATGGAATAGACAAGAGCTACTCCTTGCTCAACGAAATGGACTCAACACCCCAAATTAAACGCCTAAAAATGTACCTGACTAGTAAGTATCTTAAAACCTATGGATTGCTATGTCTCCGAAAGAGAATCAAGCATGTGTACAGGGACATAAAACCAGCAGTGATAGGATTGGAGAGGTTCGGTGAGCAAATGAAGACCCTTTGAAGTCATATTGCATGGTACCCATTCCACGGGTTTCAACTACCCAGGTTTTAGGTATTCTTCCTTCAGCTAAAACATGCATGTGGAACCTAGAGTATGATCAACCATGTGATCGGGAGATGTGTTCAAATATGTCTCAGTTTTCGTACCCTGGTACTCGGGTGCAACATTCCAGACGCTTTACTAACACTCTCCCGACTTGGAGAGTCAGTCCCTTTAACCTCCTGTTGGCCCAGTTTGCAATTTCTGCGGAAGATGAACAGGAATAGCGAGAACCAATGAGAGACTAGCTGGAGGTGTCTGGACGGGCAAATTTAACTCTCATTTCCCACCAGGAAGAGGAAATAACCAAAGGCTCAGCGTGCCGTGCCGGAACCAGATTAGGGCCTGAAGCCATGCTGCGGTGTTGCGGCCAGGTCACAAGAAAGCGAGTTGAAGAAAGGAGCTCAGGGGCACTGTAATTCACAAACCTGCAGAGTTATAAATGACAGCTATCGTCCAAAAATAGACTGAAGTAAGGCTGCCAAGAGGACTTGAAAGCGGGGCAGAATTGCAGGAAACCGATTTCAGGAGGTAGACTGGAATTGCATTGAAAGCATAGGAAAAGAGGCAGAAGGTCCACAGTGATGCACTTTGCCAAAAGGGCGTATGCGTTTTTTCCTGAATATATTCAGGAAAAAACGCATACGCCCTTTTTGGCCAACCAAGCGAGCTTGCAAAGGAAATCTGCACTACAATGAAGTCTCACTTCCCCCCGGTCAAAAGGGCCATCTGAAAAAAGTGTAAAACCCAGAAAGGCAGGACAGGCTATGGAGAACTGGGAGCCTTGTTATGCTGATGGGCGGGATGTAAATTGCCAACAACCACTCGGGAGAAGTGTATGGTGTTTCCTGAAACATCTAAAAAACAAAGAAACAGAACCTAGGGAACTTCCACTTATGGTCCTATAGCTTAGGGAAATTAAAATCAAAAAGACACAGCCACCCCAAAGTTTGGAACAGCTCTGTTTACAAGAACCTAGTTTACAGTACAAGTTCAACATCGCAGAAAGTGAAAAATGGATAAAGAAGTTGTGGTATTTACTTACAAAGCAATATCACTCAGCAATGAAATCTGTGTCACAAGGCCCTTAGCAGCACAATGAGTGGATTCAGGTATGATGATTCTAACTGAAATAAGTCATACAGAAAAAGAAACATCATAAGATATCAGTAATACACGGAATGTAAACTTGGCTACACAGGAACTGAATTACAGAACAGAACAGGGTCTCAAATTTAGAAAACCAACTTATGCTTGCTTAAGGGGAAAGGTGAGGTGGGGTGCTGCATAAAACCAGAGATTGAAATGAGCACAGATAAAGTTCCTTAAGTCAAATATGGAATAGACTAGAGCTACTCCTTGCTCAACGAAATGGACTCAACACCGCATATTAAACGCCTAAGAATGTACCTGACTAGTAAGTATCTTAAAACCTATGGATTGCTATGTCTCCAAAAGAGAATCAAGCATGTGTACAGGGGCATAAATGCAGCAGTGATAGGATTGGAGAGGTTCGGTGAGCAAATGAAGACCCTTTGAAGTCATATTGCATGGTACCCATTTCACGGGTCTTAACTCTCCAGGTTTAAGGTATTCTTCCTTCAGCTAAAACATGCATGTGGAACCTAGAGTATGATCAACCATGTGAACGGGAGACGTGTTCAAATATGTCTCAGTTTTCCTCCCCTGGTACTCGGGTGCAACATTCCAGACGCTTTACTAACACTCTCCCCACTTGGAGAGTCAGTCCCTTTAACCTCCTGTTTGGCCCAGTTTGCAATTTCTGCGGAAGATGAACAGGAATAGGGAGAACCAATGAGAGGCTAGCTGGAGGTGTCTGGACGGGCAAATTTAACTCTCATTTCCCACCAGGAAGAGGAATTAACCAAAGGCTCAGCATGCAGGGCCGGAACCAGATTAGGGCCTGAAGCCATCCTGCGGTGTTGCGGCCAGGTCACAAGAAAGCGAGTTGAAGAAAGGAGCTCAGGGGCACTGTAATTCACAAACCTGCAGAGTTATAAATGACAGCTATCGTCCAAAAATAGACTGAAGTAAGGCTGCCAAGAGGACTTGAAAGCGGGGCAAAATTTCAGGAAACCGATTTCAGGAGGTAGATTGGAATTGCATTGAAAGCATAGGAAAAGAGGCAGAACGTCCACAATGATGCACTTGGCCAAAAAGGGCGTATGCGTTTTTTCCTGAATATATTCAGGAAAAAACGCATACGCCCTTTTTGGACAACCAAGCAAGCTTGCAAAGGAAATCTGCACTACAATGAAGTCTCACTTCCCCCCGGTCAAAAGGGCCATCTGAAAAAAGTGTAAAATCCAGAAAGGCCGGACAGGACATGGAGAACTGGGAGCCTTGTTATGCTGATGGGCGGGATGTAAATTGCCAACAAACACTCGGGAGAAGTGTATGGTGTTACCTGAAACATCTAAAAAACAAAGCAACAAGGCCTAGGGCACTTCCACTTATGGTCCTATAGCTTAGGGAATTTAAAATCAAAAAGACACAGCCACCCCAAAGTTTGGAACGGCTCTGTTTACAAGAACCTCGTTTACAGTACAAGTTCAACATCGCAGAAAGTGAAAAATGGATAAAGAAGTTGTGGTATTTACTTACAAAGCAATATCACTCAGCAATGAAATCTGTGTCATCAGGCCCTTAGCAGCACAATGAGTGGATTCAGGTATGATGATTCTAACTGAAATAAGTCACACAGAAAAAGAAACATCATAAGATATCAGTAATACATGGAATGTAAACTTGGCTACACAGGAACTGAATTACAGAACAGAACAGGGTCTCAAATTTAGAAAACCAACTTATGCTTGCTTAAGGGGAAAGGTGAGTTGGGGTGCTGCATAAAACCAGAGATTGAAATGAGCACAGATAAAGTTCCTTAAGCCAAATATGGAATAGACAAGAACTACTCCTTGCTCAACGAAATGGACTCAACACCGCATATTAAACGCCTAAGAATGTACCTGACTAGTAAGTATCTTAAAACCTATGGATTGCTATGTCTCCAAAAGAGAATCAAGCATGTGTACAGGGACATAAACGCAGCAGTGATAGGATTGGAGAGGTTCGGTGAGCAAATGAAGACCCTTTGAAGTCATATTGCATGGTACCCATTGCACGGGTCTCAACTCTCCAGGTTTAAGGTATTCTTCCTTCAGCTAAAACATGCATGTGGAACCCAGAGTATGATCAACCATGTGAACGGGAGACGTGTTCAAATATGTCTCAGTTTTTGTACCCTGGTACTAGCGTGCAACATTCCAGACGCTTTACTAACACTCTCCCGACTTGGAGAGTCAGTCCCTTTAACCTCCTGTTTGGCCCAGTTTGCAATTTCTGCGGAAGATGAACAGGAATAGCGAGAACCAATGAGAGACTAGCTGGAGGTGTCTGGACGGGCAAATTTAACTCTCATTTCCCACCAGGAAGAGGAATTAACCAAAGGCTCAGCATGCCGGGCCGGAACCAGATTAGGGCCTGAAGCCATCCTGCGGTGTTGCGGCCAGGTCACAAGAAAGCGAGTTGAAGAAAGGAGCTCAGGGGCACTGTAATTCACAAACCTGCAGAGTTATAAATGACAGCTATCGTCCAAAAATAGACTGAAGTAAGGCTGCCAAGAGGACTTGAAAGCAGGGCAGAATTGCAGGAAACCGATTTCAGGAGGTAGACTGGAATTGCATTGAAAGCATAGGAAAAGAGGCAGAACGTCCACAATGATGCACTTGGCCAAAAAGGGCGTATGCGTTTTTTCCTGAGTATATTCAGGAAAAAACGCATACGTCCTTTTTGGCCAACCAAGCAAGCTTGCAAAGGAAATCTGCACTAAAATGAAGTCTCACTTCCCCCCGGTCAAAAGGGCCATCTGAAAAAAGTGTAAAATCCAGAAAGGCTGGACAGGCCATGGAGAACTGGGTGCCTTGTTATGCTGATGGGCGGGATGTAAATTGCCAACAACCACTCGGGAGAAGTGTATGGTGTTTCCTGAAACATCTAAAAATCAAAGCAACAGAACCTAGGGCACTTCCACTTATGGTCCTATAGCTTAGGGAAATTAAAATCAAAAAGACACAGCCACGCCAAAGTTTGGAACGGCTCTGTTTACAAGAACCTCGTTTACAGTACAAGTTCAACATCGCAGAAAGTGAAAAATGGATAAAGAAGTTGTGGTATTTACTTACAAAGCAATATCACTCAGCAATGAAATCTGTGTCATCAGGCCCTTAGCAGCACAATGAGTGGATTCAGGTATGATGATTCTAACTGAAATAAGTCACACAGAAAAAGAAACATCATAAGATATCAGTAATACACGGAATGTAAACTTGGCTACAGAGGAACTGAATTACAGAACAGAACAGGGTCTCAAATTTAGAAAAACAACTTATGCTTGCTTAAGGGTAAAGGTGAGTTGGGGTGCTGCATAAAACCAGAGATTGAAATGAGCACAGATAAAGTTCCTTAAGTCAAATATGGAATAGACAAGAGCTACTCCTTGCTCAACGAAATGGACTCAACACCGCATATTAAACGCCTAAGAATGTACCTGACTAGTAAGTATCTTAAAACCTATGGATTGCTATGTCTCCGAAAGAGAATCAAGCATGTGTACAGGGGCATAAACGCAGCAGTGATAGGATTGGAGAGGTTCGGTGAGCAAATGAAGACCCTTTGAAGTCATATTGCATGGTACCCATTCCACGGGTCTCAACTCTCCAGGGTAAGGTATTCTTCCTTCAGCTAAAACATGCATGTGGAACCTAGAGTATGATCAACCATGTGATCGGGAGATGTGTTCAAATATGTCTCAGTTTTCGTACCCTGGTACTCGGGTGCAATATTCCAGACGCTTTACTAACACTCTCCCGACTTGGAGAGTCAGTCCCTTTAAACTCCTGTTTGGCCAAGTTTGCAATTTCTGCGGAAGATGAACAGGAATAGCGAGAACCAATGAGAGGCTAGCTGGAGGTTTCTGGACGGGCGAATTTAACTCTCATTTCCCACCAGGAAGAGGAATTAACCAAAGGCTCAGCGTGCCGTGCCGGAACCAGATTAGGGCCTGAAACCATCCTGCGGTGTTGCGGCCAGCTCAAAAGAAAGCGAGTTGAAGAAAGGAGCTCAGGGGCACTGTAATTCACAAACCTGCAGAGTTATAAATGACAGCTATCGTCCAAAAATAGACTGAAGTAAGGCTGCCAACAGGACTTGAAAGCGGGGCAGAATTGCAGGAAACCGATTTCAGGAGGTAGACTGGAATTGCATTGAAAGCATAGGAAAAGAGGCAGAACGTCCACAATGATGCACTTGGCCAAAAAGGGCGTATGCGTTTTTTCCTGAATATATTCAGGAAAAAACGCATACGCCCTTTTTGGCCAACCAAGCAAGCTTGCAAAGGAAATCTGCACTACAATGAAGTCTCACTTCCCCCCGGTCAAAAGGGCCATCTGAAAAAAGTGTAAAATCCAGAAAGGCAGGACAGGCCATGGAGAACTGGGAGCCTTGTTATGCTGATGGGCGGGATGTAAATTGCCAACAACCACTCGGGAGAAGTGTATGGTGTTTCCTGAAACATCTAAAAAACAAAGCAACAGAGACTAGGGCACTGCCACTTATGGTCCTATAGCTTAGGGAAATTAAAATCAAAAAGACACAGCCACCCCAAAGTTTGGAACGGCTCTGTTTACAAGAACCTCGTTTACAGTACAAGTTCAACATCGCAGAAAGTGAAAAATGGATAAAGAAGTTGTGGTATTTACTTACAAAGCAATAACACTCAGCAATGAAATCTGTGTCATCAGGCCCTTAGCAGCACAATGAGTGGATTCAGGTATGATGATTCTAACTGAAATAAGTCACACAGAAAAAGAAACATCATAAGATATCAGTAATACACGGAATGTAAACTTGGCTACACAGGAACTGAATTACAGAACAGAACAGGGTCTCAAATTTAGAAAACCAACTTATGCTTGCTTAAGGGGAAAGGTGAGTTGGGGTGCTGCATAAAACCAGAGATTGAAATGAGCACAGATAAAGTTCCTTAAGCCAAATATGGAATAGACAAGAGCTACTCCTTGCTCAACGAAATGGACTCAACACCCCATATTAAACGCCTAAGAATGTACCTGACTAGTAAGTATCTTAAAACCTATGGATTGCTATGTCTCCGAAAGAGAATCAAGCATGTGTACAGGGGCATAAACGCAGCAGTGATAGGATTGGAGAGGTTCGTGAGCAAATGAAGACCCTTTGAAGTCATATTCCATGGTACCCATTACACGGGTTTCAACTACCCAGGTTTAAGGTATTCTTCCTTCAGCTAAAACATGCATGTGGAACCCAGAGTATGATCAACCATGTGAACGGGAGACGTGTTCAAATATGTCTCAGTTTTCGTACCCTGGTACTCGGGTGCAACATTCCAGACGCTTTACTAACACTCTCCCCACTTGGAGAGTCAGTCCCTTTAACCTCCTGTTTGGCCCAGTTTGCAATTTCTGGAAGATGAACAGGAATAGCGAGAACCAATGAGAGACTAGCTGGAGGTGTCTGGACGGGCAAATTTAACTCTCATTTCCCACCAGGAAGAGGAATTAACCAAAGGCTCAGCATGCCGGGCCGGAACCAGATTAGGGCCTGAAGCCATCCTGCGGTGTTGCGGCCAGGTCACAAGAAAGCGAGTTGAAGAAAGGAGCTCAGGGGCACTGTAATTCACAAACCTGCAGAGTTATAAATGACAGCTATCGTCCAAAAATAGACTGAAGTAAGGCTGCCAAGAGGACTTGAAAGCGGGGCAGAATTGCAGGAAACCGATTTCAGGAGGTAGACTGGAATTGCATTGAAAGCATAGGAAAAGAGGCAGAACGTCCACAGTGATGCACTTTGCCAAAAGGGCGTATGCGTTTTTTCCTGAATATATTCAGGAAAAAACGCATACGCCCTTTTTGGCCAACCAAGCAAGCTTGCAAAGGAAATCTGCACTACAATGAAGTCTCACTTCCCTCCGGTCAAAAGGGCCATCTGAAAAAAGTGTAAAACCCAGAAAGGCAGGACAGGCCATGGAGAACTGGGAGCCTTGTTATGCTGATGGGCGGGATGTAAATTGCCAACAGACACTAGGGAGAAGTGTATGGTGTTTCCTGAAACATCTAAAAAACAAAGCAACAGAGCCTAGGGCACTTCCACTTATGGTCCTATAGCTTAGGGAAATTAAAATCAAAACGACACAACCACCCCAAAGTTTGGGACGCCTCTGTTTACAAGAACCTCGTTTACTGTACAAGTTCAATATCACAGAAAGTGAAAAATGGATAAAGAACTTGTGGTACTTACGTACAATGCAGTATCACTCAGCAATGAAATCTATGTCATCAGGCCCGTAGCAGCATAATGAGTGGATTCAGGTACGATGATTCTGAATGAAATAAGTCACACAGAAAAAGAAACATCATAAGATGTCACTAATACACGGAATGTGAACTTGGCTACACAGGAACTGAATTACAGAACAGAACAGGGTCTCAAGTTTAGAAAACCAACTTATGCCTGCTTAAGGGGGAAGGTGAGTTGGGGTGCTGCATAAAAGCAGAGTTTGAAATTAGCACAGATACCGTTCCATAAGCCAAATATGGAATAGACAAGAGCTACCCCTTGCTCAACGAAATGGATTCAACAATGAGGTATCACCTCACACCTGGTAGAATAGGCGTCATTGAAAATCTACAAACAAAAAATGCTGGAAAGGGTGTGGAGAAAAGGAACCCTCTCCCACTATTGTTGGGAATATAAATTGATACAGTCATTTTGGAGAACAATATGGAATTTCTTAAGAAACTAACAATAGAATTACCATATGATACAGCAATCCCAGTACTGGACATATACCCAGACAAAACCATAAATCAAAAAGAGTCATTCACCGCAATGTTCATTGCATCACTATTTACAATATCGAGGTAATGGAAGCAACCTAAATGCCCACAGACAGACGAATGCATAAAGCTGTGGTACATATATAAAATGGAATATTACTAAGCCATGAAAAGGAATGAAATTGGGTCATTTGTAGAGACGTCGATGGATCTAGAGACTGTCATACAGAGTGAAGTAAGTCAGAAAGAGAAAAACAAATCTTGTATATTCATGCATATATGTGAAACCTAGAAAAACTGTACAGATTAACCATTTTGCAAGGCATAAATAGAGCAACAGATGTAGACAACAAACGTATGGACAACAAGGGGGGAAAGCTGTTGGGGGGTGGTGGTGGGAGGAGTTGAGAGACTGGGATTGGCATGTATACATTTATATGTATAAAATAGATAACCAATAAGAACCTGCTGTATAAAAATATAAAATAAAATTCAAAATTAAAAAGAAATAAAATTTAAAAAATAAAACAGAAAAAACAATTATTCCCTGCACATACATGTATTTATATGAATAAATTATTTCCATGCTTATATCTGTAAATACAAAAAAGAGGAATAAAATCTACCTTGAACCAAAAACGAAAAAGAGAAAAAAAACACAGAACCCACCAGTTACACAGAGGAAAACCGTATCAGGGCACTTGCTCCAGTTGTAAACAATTCTGAAGTTGGTCAGTGGTGGGGAATCGTCTCCCATTCAGCCAGCAGCCCCCACGCAACAAGCGTCCTCATTGCAAAGCTGGGGCACCGTGCCGAGGCATCTGTGAGTAAACGTGAGCTGAGCCCCAGGCCAGTTGCTGCTGATCTATTCCCACCCGTCCCAGGTAAAACACCTGAATATATACAAGGACTTGAAAGCCTAGAGGAAGGGCCATAGAGCCACACGAGTGACAGCATGCCGGCCGACTTGGTGCCTGCAGGCCAGCCAGGATGGTCCTGGCCCTGGGTGCTCTTCTGGAAGATTTCCATTTCCCTGCCTGAGATACCCGTCCTGTCCCTGCCCCCACTGCTTTTTTCCTTCCTCACCTCTGCCCAGGGAGAAATTCCAGCAGCAGGTATGGGTGACACATCCTCTTCTTTAGCAGGTGGCAGCCTGGCAACTGCTGCAGAAAGTCCAGCAGAGCCCCACTCACACTGGGCCACCCACAAAGCCGTGGCCTCTCACTCCCTCCCACCAGCCCAGCCCCGAGACTGCTGACAGGGCAGAGAAAATGGCGTCAGGCACGGCTGCAGGGGCTCTTGCTGCCTGGAGTGGTATTTATATTGATCTCAACCCAGGCACACCTGGGGAGGGCTGGCCGGCACGGTAAGGCTGCCCAGGTCAGCCAATCATCACCCCTCAGGGGCTCACAGTTGCAGAAAATGGAACTTGCTGAACCGGCCAGGTCCAAGGAACAGGTGTGGGCTCCTGAGAGTCAGGATAGACAAGGGGCTGCAGCTTTGGCTTGTTTTCTAATCATTTTATCTGGCCCATGAGTGGGAGACAACTTCAAGAAAACCCTCTCCTAATGAGAGGAACCCAGGAGTCAGGGAGAGGAGGGGTGGGTGGTGGTTGGAGACAGAGGCCTGGTGCCCCGGGTGCAGTGGAAGTCTCTGGAAGACCAGGTGGAGGGAGGCCTCACGGAGTGATGCCCAGGGTCACAGACCTGTCGCAGCTGCTGTTTGTTAGTTCAAGTCCTGCTCTGAGGTGCTCTGTGTCAGCTCTGAGCGACAGGTGAGCTGGGGGTGCTCTGCAATGAGGGCTATGTGCACGGTTCCTGTGTGCCCAGCCCTGCCACGGTACCTGCAAGGGTAGCTCTGTATCCTGGGAGGGGCCTGACCACGAGAGCCCCGTGGGCTGGGGTGGGGGTGGGGTACCTGCCCAGGTGAGCTCCATATTCTGGGATTGGTCTGACCACGAGAGCCCCATGGGCTGCTGGGGACCTGGTAAAGGATGTCAGGACAGTCAGTGAAGCCACCGAGGATATACCTCCAGTTGCTCCTAATTCCTACACCCTGCTGGTCATTCTACCAACCACCAGGACATGGTATTCTGTATTAGTCTTCAATGATGCCTTCTTTTGTATTCCATTAGTCCCAGAGTCACAAGAAATTTTGGCTTGTGAGTGGCAGGACTCAACATACAACTAAAACAATACTTCCGGGCCGTCTGGCCCCAAGGGTGCAAAAATTCCCACACCATCTTTGGGGAAAGCTTAGCTAAAGACCTAAAAGTTCTACCTCTGGAAAAGGAAACCCTCCTTCAATATGCAGACGACATTCTGATCACCAGCCCTACTAAGGAGGCCTCTGAACTACCAAGCCAATAAAGGATAGAAGTTGTCCAAGAAAAAGCTCAAATATCACAGACTGCGGTGACCTGCCTGGGCTTCATTCTCACAGAAGGTCAGAGAAGCCCATCCCAGGAAAGGGAAGAAACCATTTTCAGCCTTACCCCTTTCTAAAACTAGAAGACAGCTTAGGGGTTCCTGGGGAGGCCAGGGTTTGCTGCTTCTGGATCCCTAGCTACAGTCTACTAGCTGGGCCTCTATATGAAACACTGAAAGGAAAAGATGATGATCCTTTTGAATAGAATCCAGAAGTGGCCTTTCAAGAATGGAAAGAGCAGTCAATTCAGACCCTTGCCCTGGAACTCCCTAATTTAGCTAAACCCTTTGACCTTTACATTCCCGGTGAAAGGTGAATCGCCATTGGAGAATTAGTGCAAAAACTGGGACCACTTGAAATGGAACAATGCAAGAATGCCATCCAGGTAGGATAAACTACGGTCACTAAGGGGCTTGGCCCACTGCCACATCTGGCCAAGATACTGGCGGTATCTAAAAACCTGGAAATCAGCAGCCCAAAAGGCCACCTCCCTCCTAAGGGAAAAGGACCCCACGTGGTGATCCTAACCACCAACCATGCCCTGAAGTTGCAGGGTTCGCTCCGTGGGCACACCGACCTCGAGTGAGGAGGCCCTCCAACTCCAACATCCAGAGAGATAACCGGGGGCAACAGGGCACCATGACGACTCGTGTGAACATCACTTGACCTGGAGTTTCTCTCATAAAACAACAAGAGTGTGTCCCAAAAGAGTAGACTACTGCTTGCAGGACTTACTGCACCCAGAGGGGAGCTAATAATCTTGGCGGGGGAACAGTATACCACACTGTCACCATAGAAAAGCCTACAGACACCGTGATGATGGTGGCCAATAAGACCGGCTGGACTCCTGTTTACTTCAAAAGGCTGTTGACTCAGTAGCCATCATGGTCCTTGATCACCACTGACCCTGGACTGTCTGGGAGTTGAGCGGGCAGGGCTCTGACACCTGGTGCTGTTTGTACGTTAATTCAGGGGCCTAATTGAAGAAAGTGCAGACTACTGGTCAGAGCATCTAGGCTGGCAGAGACGGTCAGCCTAAGGTGGCCGAACAAATGTGGGGCGGGGTGAAACCGGCCCCCACAGCGTCTCTGCACATCTCTTTCCTGGACCCTTAAAGGTCATTAGAATCTATAACACTTCCAATGCTGGTGCTCAGGTGGACGAGCAGGGAGGCAGGGGTCCTGGGGACAATCAACGTCACCGGGAGGCTGCTGGGGAGAAGCTCTGACCCTCGCCCCAGGGTATGAGGGCTCCCAACTCAGCACTCAGCAGTTACAGAAGAAGGGTCTGCACCCTCAGCACTCCAAGAATGAGGAATGGGACAAAAGGCAGAGGAGGGGTTTGTCCCCAGCAAAGCCCATTAAAAATCCCTGGGAGATAAAAATAGAATCTGGGCAATAAAGTCAAGTCTAACCTTCTTATCCTTTGTGCTTTGTCTAATTTCACGTGCTCCTAGGGTCCCGCATGCAGAGGTTCCACACCCGGCACTTCAGACCAGATTTCCTAGTGCAGAATGGCTGGGTCAACACCTCAGCTCCTGGGGCCCAGTGCAGACTCCACGATATAGAGCCTGAGCTACAGCCAACCCAGCCCTCGAGAGCTCCGCCGCCTCCCTCCCTCCCACTGACTCTGACAGGATCTCTACACAGCAGCCCAGCCCACAGCCCACGGGGTAGTGCATGCTCTCACCTCTCCATTCTCTGATCAAAATATAAAGTTTCCTTTGCTTGTGAACCAAACTCAGTCTCGATCTGTTGGCCCCAATGACACTGGGCAGGGGGACACTTGTTGGGGTCCACTCTGGAGGATCAGTAACAGAAATTGAGACTATTGTAACCTCAATGAACAGATGTGTGAGCCAAACTGTAGTTAACATAGAACAGTGTATAAGGCTCGGGTAAAATAAGATGTTTTTAACACTTCCATTTGATATTTCCATCACTTTTTATAAGCAAGTTCAGTGAAAAGGTTTGTCTTATTTGTCAGGTCAATATTAGAGAAACGAAGTGATTTCTTTCCAAGGATGTACATCTAATAATCTTGGTTAAACCTTCAATCTTGTTTTAAATGCTTTTCCATTGAAAATGATACCTCTCTTTCAGCTCCCCCATTTCTGAGAAGTATAAAATCTTATAATTTATTATTACCAAAGGGGAAAGGTGGGAGGAGGGATAAATTAACAGTTTGGAATGAACACATACACACTGCTATGTATAAAATAGATCATCAACAAGGAACTACTGTATAGCACAGGGAACTACACTCAACATTTTGCAATAACCTATAAGGGGAAATAATCTGAAAAAGAATAGATATTTTTATTGACATCATCTATCGATGACAGTTAAAGTGTAGCCTAAGGGAAGCTGGTGGTGAGTGCTTCTGACCCTGAAGACTTCAATCATCTAAAGTTTGGACTCTGCCTACTTCCCAAGGCCCTTAATGAACATATGTGTAGCTGTAGCTTAAAAAATTCCCCAGTTTGGGTTTCGGGGAGACACTGATTTTGAAAAAGCCCTGGTGTTCTCCTTACATGAATGGGACTCTTCCTACTGCTAAAACATGTCTGTCACACCCAGAGGATGGTATACCGTCTGATCGGGAAGAGTTTGGAAAAGGCATCTCATCTCCTCATCTCCTGGTGCTCGGGTTCACCCCTCCAGCATCTTTACTAACAGTCTCCCCACTTGGAGATGTCAGCACTGTCAACATCCTGTTGCGTACAGTTTGGAATTTGTCCAGAGGATGAAGCGGAAGGATGAGGAACAATGAGAGACAAGTCCTAGGTGTTCAGACAGGCACATGTCACTCTAATTTCCAATCAGGAAGACGAATTGACCAAAGGCTAGGGTTGCCCATGGAAACAGTATAGGGCTTGAGGAAATCCCGCTGCTTTGTGGCCAGTTCCCATAAACACAAGTTGAACAATGGAACTCAGGGGCAGTAAAATTCACAAAACTGCAGAGTTGAAAATATCCATCACTGAAAAATGTCTTGAGGAGAGTCAGAGAAAAGGACTTGTAAGCAAGGGAGAATGGCAGGAAAGGGATTTGAGGAGGTAGAAAGGACTCGCCATTAAGCACAAGAAAAGGAGCTGAACATTGCCAACATTGCAGTTGGCCAAAAAGGGTGTATGCGTTCTTTTCTGTATATATTCAAGAAAAGGGCATACACTTTTTTAGCCAACCAAACAGGTGGGCACTGGAAGTCAATACTACAAAAGACATCACTTCGCATCAGTCAGAAGAGCCATCCTCATAAAGCGTAAACAACAGAAATGCAGGACAGGGCAACGAGAAGAGGGAGCCCTGTGAGACTTATAGTGGAAATGTATATTGCCAACGGCCATTCTGGAGAAGTGTATTGTGTTTACTAAAGCATCTAAAAAATGAGCTACAGAGCATAGGGCACTTGCACTCATGGGCGTATATCTTGGGAAAAACAAAAATCGAGAGGACACAGGCACCCCAATGTTTACCCCCTCTCTGTTTAAAAGATCCTCGACTAGGATATAACTTAAATGTCTCTGGAGGGAAAAAATGGATAGAGATGTGGTACTTAGGTAGAGTGGAATATTATTCAGCCTGGAAATCAATGAAATATGGCCAGTTGTAACAACTCCGGAGGAGTTACGTATGATCATTCTAAGTGACAGAATTCAAAAAGAAAAAGACACATATCATAAGATATCACTTAAAGGTGGAATCCAAAATGGCTACACATGAAATAAATTACAAAACAAAAACATAGTCCAATATGTAGAAAACACGCATAAGGCTGCTAAACGGGAAAGGTGGGGAGGGGTGAGGCATCATCCAGGAGGTTGAAATTAGCAAAGATACCATTCCAAATACCAAACTGATAATCAACAAGGCCTACACGGTAGCTAAAAGAACTGCACTCAGCACACTCAAGTCACCGGAAAAGAATATATACGACTGGTAAGAATCTGAAAAAGAATTTATTGATGTCTCTCTGTACGTGAATCAAGTGGATGTACAGCAGCAAGAAACAGAGCTTTGAAAATCAGCTGTAACCAATATAGTAATAAATTGAAAAAAATAAACGACAGAGAGACAGAGAAAACCTCTTACAACTTTTCCTCAGGGACGGTGATGCAACATGGATTGAACACATCTAGACCCACAGCAGGATGAGACATAAGGCTGGAAACTGTTTGCGCTAAGAGAAATGTGAGGTTGGGTGAGGAAATGCACACCCTTTAAAGTAATACTACCTGGTACCCATTCAATGGGTCCCAAATCTGCAGGTTCAAGGGATCTTCCTACAGCTAAAACATGCATGGAAAACCCAGAGGACTGTACACCATGTGATCGGGAGATGTGTCTAAAATGCACCTCATTTATCCTCTCCTGGTGCTCCTGTTCACCATTCCAGCCACGCTACTTAGAATCTCCCCACTTGGAGAATCAGCACATTTAAACTTCTGTTTCACACATTTTGCAAATTGTGAGGAGGATGAACGGGAAGAGGGGGAACCAATGAGAGAAGAGTTGTAGGGGTTTGGACGGGCACATATCACTCTAATTTCCCATTAAGAATAAGAATTAAAGAAAGGCTCAGCCTGCCTCGCCAGAGCCAAAATAGGGCCTGAAGCAATCCTGCGGGTTTGAGGCCAGCTCACAAAAGAGCAACTTAAAAAATGGAGCTCAGGGTCACTGCAATTCACAAACCTGCAGAGTTATAAATGAAAACTAACGTCCAAAAATATGTTGAGGTAAGGCAAAGAAGAGGATCTGAATGCAAGACAGAATTGCAAGAAACAGATTTCAAGAGATAGATTGGACTCGTCTTTAACGCACATGAAAAGCGGCAGAATTTCGACAATGATGCAGTTGGCCCAAAAGGGCGTATGCATTTTTTCCTGATTATATCCAGGAAAAAACGCATACGCACTTTATGGGCAACGAAGCAAGCAAGCAATGCAAATGTGCACAACAAAGAAGTCTCACTTCCCCCCGGTCAAAAGGGCCATCCTAAAAAATTGTAAAAACCAGAAATGCAGGACAGGCCATGGAGAACAGGGAGCCTTTATACGCTGATGGGCAGTGTGTGAACTGCCGAGAGCCACTCTGGAGAAGTGTATGGTGGTTCCTAAATCATCTAAAAAACAGAGCTACAGAGCATAGGACACTTCCAATCATGGGAGTATATCTAGGGAAGTCTAAAAATCAACAAGACACAAGCACACCACAGTTTAGGGCTACTCTGTTTACAAGAACCTCAACTTCAGTACACCTTAAATATCCCAGGAAAGAGAACAATGGATAAAGAAGATGTGGTACTTATGTACAATGGAATATCTCTTCACCATGAAATCAATGTAATAAGGCTAGTAGAAGGATAAAGAGTGGATTTAGGTCCGATAATACTACTTGAAATAAGTCAAACAGAAAAAGAAACATATCATAAGATATCACTTATAGAGGGAGGGTAAATATGGCTGCACAAGAAATGAATTACAGAACAGAACAGTGTCTCACATTTAGAAAACACACTTATGTCAGCTTAAGGGGAAAGGAGAGGTGGGGTGATGCATAAAACCAGAGTTTGAAAGTAGCACAGATACCGTTCAATAAACCAAATAGGTATTAGACAAGATCTACACCTTGCTCAATGAACAGGCCTCAACACACCCTATACACCGCAGAGAAATATATCTGAGGAATAAGAATCTTAAAACCCATGTATTGATATATCTCCATAAGGGAATCAAGTGTGTGCAGAGCGGCACAAACACAGCAGTGAAAAGGAGCTAAACCCCATTATAGAAATAAATTTTAAAAACAAAACGCTGAAACAATGAAAGAGAGAAAAATTCTTACAAAATTCGCTCAGGGGCTGTGATGCAACCTGGATTGACCACATATAAACCCACAGCTGGATAAGACATAAGGCTGGACACTTGGGGCTGAGAGGATTGGTGAGCTTTGGTGAGCAACTGCCGAAAGTTTAATGCAATACTTCATGCTACTCATTCCAAGGGTCCCAACACTCCAGGTTGAAGGGAATCTTCCTACAGCTAAACCATGCTTGGGAAACCCAGCGACTGGTATACCATATGATCGGGAAAGGTTTCTAAAACGCACCTCATTTTTCCTCTCCTGGGGCTCCGGATCGACATTCCAGCCGCTTTACTAACAACATCCCCACATGGAGTCAATGCCTTTAAGATCTGGTATCGCACAGTCTGCAGTTAGTGCAGAGGATGAATGGGAATAGGGGGAACCAGTGAGAAACAGGCTGTAGCGGTTTCAATGGGCACATGTCACTCTAATATCACATCAGTAAGAAGAATTAACCAAAGGCACAGCAAGGTGCCCCAGAAGAAAAATAGGGCTTCAAGGAATCCTGTGGTTATGGGGCAAGACCACAAAAATAAGAGCTAAAAAATGGAGCTAAGGGCCACTGCAATTCAAAAACCTGCAGAGTTATAAAGGCCACTATTTTTTAAAAATATATTGAGGTAAGGCTATGAAGAGGCATTGAAAGCAAGGCAGAATTGCAGGAAACCGATTTCAGGAGGTAGACTGGAATTGCATTGAAAGCATACGAAGAGAGTCAGAAACTCGACAATGATGCACTTGGCCAAAAAGGGCGTATGCGTTTTTTCCTGAATATATTCAGGAAAAAACGCATACACCCTTTTTGGCCAACCAAGCAAGCTTGCAAAGGAAATCTGCACTACAATGAAGTCTCACTTCCCCCCGGTCAAAAGGGCCATCTGAAAAAGTGTAAAATCCAGAAAGGCAGGACAGGCCATGGAGAACTGGGAGCCTTGTTATGCTGATGGGCGGGATGTAAATTGCCAACAGACACTCGGGAGAAGTGTATGGTGTTTCCTGAAACATCTAAAAAACAAAGCAACAGAGCCTAGGGCACTGCCACTTATGGTCCTATAGCTTAGGGAAATTAAAATCAAAAAGACACAGCCACCCCAAAGTTTGGGACGCCTCTGTTTACAAGAACCTCGTTTACAGTACAAGTTCAACATCGCAGAAAGTGAAAAATGGATAAAGAAGTTGTGGTATTTACTTACAAAGCAATATCACTCAGCAATGAAATCTGTGTCATCAGGCCCTTAGCAGCACAATGAGTGTGTTCAGGTATGATGATTCTAACTGAAATAAGTCACACAGAAAAAGAAACATCATAAGATATCACTAATACACGGAATGTAAACTTGGCTATATAGGAACTGCATTCCAAAACTGAACAGGGTCTCAAATTTAGAAAACCAACTTATGCTTGCTTAAGGGGAAAGGTGAGTTGGGGTGCTGCATAAAACCAGAGATTGAAATGAGCACAGATAAAGTTCCTTAAGCCAAATATGGAATAGACAAGAGCTACTCCTTGCTCAACGAAATGGACTCAAAACCCCATATTAAACGCCTAAGAATGTACCTGACTAGTAAGTATCTTAAAACCTATGGATTGCTATGTCTCCAAAAGAGAATCAAGCGTGTGTACAGGGGCATAAACGCGGCAATGATAGGATTGGAGAGGTTCGGTGAGCAAATGAAAACCCTTTGAAGTCATATTGCATGGTACCCATTCCACGGGTTTCAACTACGCAGGTTTAAGGTATTCTTCCTTCAGCTAAAACATGCATGTGGAACCTAGAGTATGATCAACCATGTGATCGGGAGACGTGTTCAAATATGTCTCAGTTTTAGTACCCTGGTACTCGGGTGCAACATTCCAGACGCTTTACTAACACTCTCCCGACTTGGAGAGTCAGTCCCTTTAACCTCCTGTTTGGCCCAGTTTGCAATTTCTGCGGAAGATGAACAGGAATAGCGAGAACCAATGACAGACTAGCTGGAGGTGTCTGGACGGGCAAATTTAACTCTCATTTCCCACCAGGAAGAGGAATTAACCAAAGGCTCAGCATGCCGGGCCAGAACCAGATTAGGGCCTGAAGCCATCCTGCGGTGTTGCGGCCAGGTCACAAGAAAGCGAGTTGAAGAAAGGAGCTCAGGGGCACTGTAATTCACAAACCTGCAGAGTTATAAATGACAGCTATCGTCCAAAAATATACTGAAGTAAGGTTGCCAAGAGGACTTGAAAGCGGGGCAGAATTGCAGGAAACCGATTTCAGGAGGTAGACTGGAATTGCATTGAAAGCATACGAAGAGAGTCAGAAACTCGACAATGATGCACTTGGCCAAAAAGGGCGTATGCGTTTTTTCCTGAATATATTCAGGAAAAAACGCATACGCCCTTTTTGGCCAACCAAGCAAGCTTGCAAAGGAAATCTGCACTACAATGAAGTCTCACTTCCCCCCGGTCAAAAGGGCCATCTGAAAAAGTGTAAAATCCAGAAAGGCAGGACAGGCCATGGAGAACTGGGAGCCTTGTTATGCTGATGGGCGGGATGTAAATTGCCAACAGACACTCGGGAGAAGTGTATGGTGTTTCCTGAAACATCTAAAAAACAAAGCAACAGAGCCTAGGGCACTTCCACTTATGGTCCTATAGCTTAGGGAAATTAAAATCAAAAAGACACAGCCACCCCAAAGTTTGGGACGCCTCTGTTTACAAGAACCTCGTTTACAGTACAAGTTCAACATCGCAGAAAGTGAAAAATGGATAAAGAAGTTGTGGTATTTACTTACAAAGCAATATCACTCAGCAATGAAATCTGTGTCATCAGGCCCTTAGCAGCACAATGAGTGTGTTCAGGTATGATGATTCTAACTGAAATAAGTCACACAGAAAAAGAAACATCATAAGATATCACTAATACACGGAATGTAAACTTGGCTACATAGGAACTGCATTCCAAAACAGAACAGGGTCTCAAATTTAGAAAACCAACTTATGCTTGCTTAAGGGGAAAGGTGAGTTGGGGTGCTGCATAAAACCAGAGATTGAAATGAGCACAGATAAAGTTCCTTAAGCCAAATATGGAATAGACAAGAGCTACTCCTTGCTCAACGAAATGGACTCAACACCCCATATTAAACGCCTAAGAATGTACCTGACTAGTAAGTATCTTAAAACCTATGGATTGCTATGTCTCCAAAAGAGAATCAAGCGTGTGTACAGGGGCATAAACGCAGCAGTGATAGGATTGGAGAGGTTCGGTGAGCAAATGAAAACCCTTTGAAGTCATATTGCATGGTACCCATTCCACGGGTTTCAACTACGCAGGTTTAAGGTATTCTTCCTTCAGCTAAAACATGCATGTGGAACCTAGAGTATGATCAACCATGTGATCGGGAGACGTGTTCAAATATGTCTCAGTTTTAGTACCCTGGTACTCGGGTGCAACATTCCAGACGCTTTACTAACACTCTCCCGACTTGGAGAGTCAGTCCCTTTAACCTCCTGTTTGGCCCAGTTTGCAATTTCTGCGGAAGATGAACAGGAATAGCGAGAACCAATGACAGACTAGCAGGAGGTGTCTGGACGGGCAAATTTAACTCTCATTTCCCACCAGGAAGAGGAATTAACCAAAGGCTCAGCATGCCGGGCCAGAACCAGATTAGGGCCTGAAGCCATCCTGCGGTGTTGCGGCCAGGTCACAAGAAAGCGAGTTGAAGAAAGGAGCTCAGGGGCACTGTAATTCACAAACCTGCAGAGTTATAAATGACAGCTATCGTCCAAAAATATACTGAAGTAAGGTTGCCAAGAGGATTTGAAAGCGGGGCAGAATTGCAGGAAACCAATTTCAGGAGGTAGACTGGAATTGCATTGAAAGCATAGGAAAAGAGGCAGAACGTCCACAATGATGCACTTGGACAAAAAGGGCGTATGCGTTTTTTCCTGAATATATTGAAGAAAAAACGCATACGCACTTTTTGGCCAACCAAGCAAGCTTGCAAAGGAAATCTGCACTAAAATGAAGTCTCACTTCCCCCCGGTCAAAAGGGCCATCTGAAAAAAGTGTAAAATCCAGAAAGGCAGAACAGGCCATGGAGAACTGGGAGCCTACTTATGCTGATGAGCGGGATGTAAATTCCCAACAGCCACTCTGGAGAAGTGTATGGTGTTTCCTGAAACATCTAAAAAACAAAGCAACAGAGCCTAGGGCACTTCCACTTATGGTCCTATAGCTTAGGGAAATTAAAATCAAAAAGACACAGCCACCCCAAAGTTTGGGACGCCTCTGTTTACAAGAACCTCGTTTACGGTACAAGTTCAATATCGCAGAAAGTGAAAAATGGATAAAGAACTTGTGTTACTTACGTACAATGCAATATCACTCAGCAATGAAATCTATGTCATCAGGCCCGTAGCAGCATAATGAGTGGATTCAGGTATGATGATTCGAACTGAAATAAGTCACACAGAAAAGTAACATCATAAGGTATCACTAATACACAGAATGTGAACTTGGCTACACATGAACTAAATTACAAAACAGAACAGTGTCTCAAGTTTAGAAAACCAACTTACGCTTGCTTAAGGGGGAAGGTGAGTTGGGGTGCTGCATAAAACCAGAGATTGAAATGAGCACAGATAAAGTTCCTTAAGCCAAATATGGAATAGACAAGAGCTACTCCTTGCTCAACGAAATGGACTCAACACCGCATATTAAACGCCTAAGAATGTACCTGACTAGTAAGTATCTAAAAACCTATGGATTGCTATCTCTCCAAAAGAGAATCAAGCGTGTGTACAGGGGCATAAACGCAGCAGTGATAGGATTGGAGAGGTTCGGTGAGCAAATGAAGACCCTTTGAAGTCATATTGCATGGTACCCATAACACGGGTCTCAACTCTCCAGGTTTAAGGTATTCTTCCTTCAGCTAAAACATGCATGTGGAACCCCGAGTATGATCAACCGTGTGAACGGGAGACGTGTTCAAATATGTCTCAGTTTTCCTCCCCTGGTACTTGGGTGCAACATTCCAGACCCTTTACTAACACTCTCCCGACTTGGAGAGTCAGCGCCTTTAACCTCCTGTTTGGCCCAGTTTGCAATTTCTGCGGAAGATGAACAGGAAGAGCGAGAACCAATGAGAGGCTAGCTGGAGGTGTCTGGACGGGCAAACTTAACTCTCATTTCCCACCAGGAAGAGGAAATAACGAAAGGCTCAGCGTGCCGTGCCGGAACCAGATTAGGGCCTGAAGCCATCCTGCGGTGTTGCGGCCAGGTCACAAGAAAGCGAGTTGAAGAAAGGAGCTCAGGGGCACTGTAATTCACAAACCTGCAGAGTTATAAATGACAGCTATCGTCCAAAAATAGACTGAAGTAAGGCTGCCAAGAGGACTTGAAAGCGGGGCAGAATTGCAGGAAACCGATTTCAGGAGGTAGACTGGAATTGCATTGAAAGCATAGGAAAAGAGGCAGAACGTCCACAATGATGCACTTGGCCAAAAAGGGCGTATGCGTTTTTTCCTGAATATATTCAGGAAAAAACGCATACGCCCTTTTTGGCCAACCAAGCAAGCTTGCAAAGGAAATCTGCACTACAATGAAGTCTCACTTCCCCCCGGTCAAAAGGGCCATCTGAAAAAAGTGTAAAATTCAGAAAGGCAGGACAGGCCATGGAGAACCGGGAGCCTTGTTATGCTGATGGGCGGGATGTAAATTGCCAACAACCACTCGGGACAAGTGTATGGTGTTTCCTGAAACATCTAAAAAACAAAGCAAGAGAACCTAGGGCACTTCCACTTATGGTCCTATAGCTTAGGGAAATTAAAATCAAAAAGACACAGCCACCCCAAAGTTTGGAACAGCTCTGTTTACAAGAACCTCGTTTACAGTACAAGTTCAACATCGCAGAAAGTGAAAAATGGATAAAGAAGTTGTGGTATTTACTTACAAAGCAATATCACTCAGCAATGAAATCTGTGTCATCAGGCCCTTAGCAGCACAATGAGTGGATTCAGGTATGATGATTCTAACTGAAATAAGTCACACAGAAAAAGAAACATCATAAGATATCAGTAATACACGGAATGGAAACTTGGCTACACAGGAACTGAATTACAGAACAGAACAGGGTCTCAAATTTAGAAAACCAACTTATGCTTGCTTAAGGGTAAAGGTGAGTTGGGTGCTGCATAAAACCAGAGATTGAAATGAGCACAGATAAATTTCCTTAAGCCAAATATGGAATAGACAAGAGCTACTCCTTGCTCAACGAAATGGACTCAACACCGCATATTAAATGCCTAAGAATGTACCTGACTAGTAAGTATCTTAAAACCTATGGATTGCTATGTCTCCGAAAGAGAATCAAGCATGTGTACAGGGGCATAAACGCAGCAGTGATAGGATTGGAGAGGTTCGGTGAGCAAATGAAGACCCTTTGAAGTCATATTGCATGGTACCCATTACACGGGTCTCAACTCTCCAGGTTTAAGGTATTCTTCCTTCAGCTAAAACATGCATGTGGAACCTAGAGTATGATCAACCATGTGATCGGGAGACGTGTTCAAATATGTCTCAGTTTTCGTACCCTGGTACTCGGGTGCAACATTCCAGACGCTTTACTAACACTCTCCCCACTTGGAGAGTCAGTCCCTTTAACCTCCTGTTTGGCCCAGTTTGCAATTTCTGATAGCGAGAACCAATGAGAGGCTAGCTGGAGGTGTCTGGACGGGCAAATTTAACTCTCATTTCCCACCAGGAAGAGGAATTAACCAAAGGCTCAGCGTGCCGTGCCGGAACCAGATTAGGGCCTGAAGACATCCTGCGGTGTTGCGGCCAGCTCAAAAGAAAGCGAGTTGAAGAAAGGAGCTCAGGGGCACTGTAATTCACAAACCTGCAGAGTGATAAATGACAGCTATCGTCCAAAAATAGACTGAAGTAAGGCTGCCAAGAGGACTTGAAAGCGGGGCAGAATTGCAGGAAACCGATTTCAGGAGGTAGACTGGAATTGCATTGAAAGCATAGGAAAAGAGGCACAACGTCCACAATGATGCACTTGGCCAAAAAGGGCATATGCGTTTTTTCCTGAATATATTCAGGAAAAAACGCATATGCCCTTCTTGGCCAACCAAGCAAGCTTGCAAAGGAAATCTGCACTACAATGAAGTCTCACTTCCCCCCGGTCAAAAGGGCCATTTGAAAAAAGTGTAAAATCCAGAAAGGCAGGACAGGCCATGGAGAACTGGGAGGCTTGTTATGCTGATGGGCGGGATGTAAATTGCCAACAGACACTCGGGAGAAGTGTATGGTGTTTCCTGAAACATCTAAAAAACAAAGCAACAGAGCCTAGGGCACTGCCAATTATGGTCCTATAGCTTAGGGAAATTAAAATCAAAAAGACACAGCCACCCCAAAGATTGGGACGCCTCTGTTTACAAGAACCTCGTTTACAGTACAAGTTCAACATCGCAGAAAGTGAAAAATGGATAAAGAAGTTGTGGTATTTACTTACAAAGCAATATCACTCAGCAATGAAATCTGTGTCATCAGGCCCTTAGCAGCACAATGAGTGGATTCAGGTATGATGATTCTAACTGAAATAAGTCACACAGAAAAGAAACATCATAAGATATCAGTAATACACGGAATGTAAACTTGGCTACACAGGAACTGAATTACAGAACAGAACAGGGTCTCAAATTTAGAAAACCAACTTATGCTTGCTTAAGGGTAAAGGTGAGTTGGGGTGCTGCATAAAACCAGAGATTGAAATAGCACAGATAAAGTTCCTTAAGTCAAATATGGAATAGACAAGAGCTACTCCTTGCTCAACGAAATGGACTCAACACCGCATATTAAACGCCTAAGAATGTACCTGACTAGTAAGTATCGGAAAACCTATGGATTGCTATGTCTCCAAAAGAGAATCAAGCATGTGTACAGGGGCATAAACGCAGCAGTGATAGGATTGGAGAGGTTCGGTGAGCAAATGAAGACCCTTTGAAGTCATATTGCATGGTACCCATTACACGGGTCTCAACTCTCCAGGTTTAAGGTATTCTTCCTTCAGCTAAAACATGCATGTGGAACCCAAGTATGATCAACCATGTGAACGGGAGACGTGTTCAAATATGTCTCAGTTTTCGTACCCTGGTACTCGGGTGCAACATTCCAGACCCTTTACTAACACTCTCCCCACTTGGAGAGTCAGCGCCTTTAACCTCCTGTTTGGCCCAGTTTGCAATTTCTGCGGAAGATGAACAGGAATAGCGAGAACCAATGAGAGGCTAGCTGGAGGTGTCTGGACGGGCAAATTTAACTCTCATTTCCCACCAGGAAGAGGAATTAAACAAAGGCTCAGTGTTCCGTGACGGAACCAGATTAGGGCCTGAAGACATCCTGCGGTGTTGCAGCTAGCTCACAAGAAAGCGAGTTGAACAAAGGAGCTCAGGGGCACTGTAATTCACAAACCTGCAGACTTATAAATGACAGCTATCGTCCAAAAATAGACTGAAGTAAGGCTGCCAAGAGGACTTGAAAGCGGGGCAGAATTGCAGGAAACCGATTTCAGGAGGTAGACTGGAATTGCATTGAAAGCATAGGAAAAGAGGCAGAACGTCCACAATGATGCACTTGGCCAAAAAGGGCGTATGCGTTTTTTCCTGAATATATTCAGGAAAAAACGCATACGCCCTTTTTGGCCAACCAAGCAAGCTTACAAAGGAAATCTGCACTACAATGAAGTCTCACTTACCCCCGGTCAAAAGGGCCATCTGATAAAAGTGTAAAATCCAGAAAGGCAGGACAGGCCATGGAGAACTGGGAGCCTTGTTATGCTGATGGGCGGGATGTAAATTGCCAACAACCACTCGGGAGAAGTGTATGGTGTTTCCTGAAACATCTAAAAAACAAAGCAACAGAACCTAGGGCACTTCCACTTATGGTCCTATAGCTTAGGGAAATTAAAATCAAAAAACACAGCCACCCCAAAGTTTGGAACGGCTCTGTTTACAAGAACCTCGTTTACAGTACAAGTTCAACATCGCAGAAAGTGAAAAATGGATAAAGAAGTTGTGGTATTTACGTACAATGCAGTATCACTCAGCAATGAAATCTGTGTCATCAGGCCGTTAACAGCACAATGAGTGGATTCAGGTATGATGATTCTAACTGAAATAAGTCACACAGAAAAAGAAACATCATAAGATATCAGTAATACACGGAATGTAAACTTGGCTACACAGGAACTGAATTACAGAACAGAACAGGGTCTCAAATTTAGAAAACCAACTTATGCTTCCTTAAGGGGAAAGGTGAGTTGGGGTGCTGCATAAAACCAGAGATTGAAATGAGCACAGATAAAGTTCCTTAAGCCAAATATGGAATAGACAAGAGCTATTCCTTGCTCAACGAAATGGACTCAACACCGCATATTAAACGCCTAAGAATGTACCTGACTAGTAAGTATCTTAAAACCTATGGATTGCTATGTCTCCGAAAGAGAATCAAGCATGTGTACAGGGACATAAACGCAGCAGTGATAGGATTGGAGAGGTTCGGTGAGCAAATGAAGACCCTTTGAAGTCATATTGCATGGTACCCATTCCACGGTTTTCAACTACCCAGGTTTAAGGTATTCTTCCTTCAGCTAAAACATGCATGTGGAACCTAGAGTATGATCAACCATGTGATCGGGAGACGTGTTCAAATATGTCTCATTTTCGTACCCTGGTACTCGGGTGCAATATTCCAGATGCTTTACTAACACTCTCCCGACTTGGAGAGTCAGCGCCTTTAACCTCCTGTTTGGCCCAGTTTGCAATTTCTGCGGAAGATGAACAGGAATAGCGAGAACCAATGAGAGACTAGCTGGAGGGGTCTGGACAGGCAAATTTAACTCTCATTTCCCACCAGGAAGAGGAATTAACCAAAGGCTCAGCGTGCCGTGCCGGAACCAGATTAGGGCCTGAAGCCATCCTGTGGTGTTGCGGCCAGCTCACAAGAAAGCGAGTTGAAGAAAGGAGCTCAGGGTCACTGTAATTCACAAACCTGCAGAGTTATAAATGACAGCTATCGTCCAAAAATATACTGAAGTAAGGCTGCCAAGAGGACTTGAAAGCAGGGCAGAATTGCAGGAAACCGATTTCAGGAGGTAGACTGGAATTGCATTGAAAGCATAGGAAAAGAGGCAGAACGTCCACAATGATGCACTTGGCTAAAAAGGGCGTATGCGTTTTTTCCTGAATATATTCAGGAAAAAACGCATACGCCCTTTTTGGCCAACCAAGCAAGCTTGCAAAGGAAATCTGCACTACAATGAAGTCTCACTTCCCCCCGGTCAAAAGGGCCATCTGAAAAAAGTGTAAAATCCAGAAAGGCAGGACAGGCCATGGAGAACTGGGAGCCTTGTTATGCTGATGGGCGGGATGTAAATTGCCAACAGACACTCGGGAGAAGTGTATGGTGTTTCCTGAAACATCTAAAAAACAAAGCAACAGAGCCTAGGGCACTTCCACTTATGGTCCTATAGCTTAGGGAAATTAAAATCAAAAAGACACAGCCACCCCAAAGTTTGGGACGCCTCTGTTTACATGAACCTCGTTTACCATACAAGTTCAATATCACAGAAAGTGAAAAATGGATAAAGAACTTGTGGTACTTACGTACAATGCAGTATCACTCAGCAATGAAATCTATGTCATCAGGCCCGTAGCAGCACAATGAGTGGATTCAGGTATGATGATTCTAACTGAAATAAGTCACACAAAAAAGAAACATCATAAGATATCACTAATACACGGAATGTAAACTTGGCTACACAGGAACTGAATTCCAAAACAGAACAGGGTCTCAAATTTAGAAAAACAACTTATGCTTGCTTAAGGGGAAAGGTGAGTTGGGGTGCTGCATAAAACCAGAGATTGAAATGAGCACAGATAAAGTTCCTTAAGCCAAATATGGAATAGACAAGAGCTACTCCTTGCTCAACGAAATGGACTCAACACCCCATATTAAACGCCTAAGAATGTACCTGACTAGTAAGTATCTTAAAACCTATGGATTGCTATGTCTCCAAAAGAGAATCAAGCGTGTGTACAGGGGCATAAACGCAGCAGTGATAGGATTGGAGAGGTTCGGTGAGCAAATGAAGACCCTTTGAAGTCATATTGCATGGTACCCATGACACGGGTCTCAACTCTCCAGGTTTAAGGTATTCTTCCTTCAGCTAAAACATGCATGTGGAACCCAGAGTATGATCAACCGTGTGAACGGGAGACGTGTTCAAATATGTCTCAGTTTTCCTCCCCTGGTACTCGGGTGCAACATTCCAGATGCTTTACTAACACTCTCCCTACTTGGAGAGTCAGTGCCTTTAACCTCCTGTTTACCCCAGTTTGCAATTTCTGCGGAAGATGAACAGGAATAGTGAGAACCAATGAGAGACAACCTGGAGGTGTCTGAACGGGCAAATTTAACTCTCATTTCCCACCAGGAAGAGGAATTAACCAAAGCCTCAGCGTGCCATGCCGGAACCACATTATGGCCTGAAGACATCCTGCGGTGTTGCGGCCAGCTCACAAGAAAGCGAGTTGAAGAAAGGAGCTCAGGGGCACTGTGATTCACAAACCTGCAGAGTTATAAATGACAGCTATCGTCCAAAAATAGACTGAAGTAAGGCTGCCAAGAGGACTTGAAAGCGGGGCAGAATTGCAGGAAACTGATTTCAGGAGGTAGACAGGAATTGCATTTCAAGCATAGGAAAAGAGGCAGAACGTCCAAAGTGATGCACTTGGCCAAAAAGGGCGTATGCGTTTTTTCCTGAATATATTCAGGAAAAAACGCATACGCCCTTTTTGGCCAACCAAGCAAGCTTGCAAAGGAAATCTGCACTACAATGAAGTCTCACTTCCCCCCGGTCAAAAGGGCCATCTCAAAAAAGTGTAAAATCCAGAAAGGCAGGACAGGACATGGAGAACTGGGAGCCTTGTTATGCTGATGGGCGGGATGTAAATTGCCAACAGCCACTCCGGAGAAGTGTATGGTGTTTCCTGAAACATCTAAAAAACAAAGCAACAGAGCCTAGTGCACTTCCACTTATGGTCCTATAGCTTAGGGAAATTAAAATCAAAAAGACACAGCCACCCCAATGTTTGGGACGCCTCTGTTTACAAGAAACTCGTTTACCGTACAAGTTCAATATCACAGAAAGTGAAAAATGGATAAAGAAGTTGTGGTTCTCATGTACAATGCAATATCACTCAGCAATGAAATCTATGTCACCAGCCCCATAGCAGCATTATGAGTGGATTCGGGTACGGTGATTCTAACTGAAATAAGTCACACAGAAAAAGAAACATCAAAAAATATCACTAATACATGGAATTTAAACTTGGCTACAGAGGAACTGCATTACAAAACAGAACAGGGTCTCAAATTTAGAAAACCAACTTATGCTTGCTTAAGTGGAAAGGTGAGTTGGGGTGCTGCATAAAACCAGAGATTGAAATGAGCACAGATAAAGTTCCTTAAGCCAAATATGGAATAGACAAGAGCTACTCCTTGCTCAAAGAAATGGACTCAACACCCCATATTAAACGCCTAAGAATATACCTGACTAGTAAGTATCTTAAAACCTGTGGATTGCTATGTCTCCAAAAGAGAATCAAGCATGTGTACAATGGTCATAAACGCAGCAGTGATAGGATTGGAGAGATTCGGTGAGCAAATGAAGACCCTTTGAAGTCATATTGCATGGTACCCATTCCACGGGTCTCAACTCTCCAGGTTTAAGGTATTCTTTCTTCAGCTAAAACATGCATGTGGAACCCAGAGTATGATCAACCGTGTGATCGGGAGACGTGTTCAAATATGTCTCAGTTTTCGTACCCTGGTACTTCAGTGCAACATTCCAGACGCTTTACTAACACTCTCCCCACTTGGAGAGTCAGTGCCTTTAACCTCCTGTTTGGCCCAGTTTGCAATTTCTGCGGAAGATGTACAGGAATAGGGAGATCCAATGAGAGACAAGCGGGAGGTGTCTGGACGGGCAAATTTAACTCTAATTTCCCACCAGGATGAGGAATTAACCAAAGCCTCAGCGTGCCGTGCCGGAACCAGATTAGGGCCTGAAGCCATCCTGCGGTGTTGCAGCCAGCTCACAAGAAAGCGAGTTGAAGAAAGGAGATCAGGGGCACTGTAATTCACAAACCTGCAGTGTTATAAATGACAGCTATCGTCCAAAAATATACTAAAGTAAGGCTGCCAAGAGGACTTGAAAGCGGGGCAGAATTCCAGGAAACCGATTTCAAGAGGTAGACTGGAATTGCATTGAAAGCATAGGAAAAGAGGCAGAACGTCCACAATGATGCACTTGGCCAAAAAGGGCGTATGCGTTTTTTCTTGAATATATTCAGGAAAAAACGCATACGCCCTTTTTGGCCAACCAAGCAAGCTTGCAAAGGAAATCTGCACTACAATGAAGTCTCACTTCCCCCCCGGTCAAAAGGGCCATCTGAAAAAAGTGTAAAATCCAGAAAAGCAGGACAGGCCATGGAGAACTGGGAGCCTTATTATGCTGATGGGCGGGATGTAAATTGCCAACAGACACACGGGAGAAGTGTATGGTGTTTCCTGAAACATCTAAAAAACAAAGCAACAGAGCCTAGGGCACTTCCACTTATGGTCCTATAGCTTAGGGAAATTAAAATCAAAAAGACACAGCCACCCCAAAGTTTGCGACGCCTCTGTTTACAAGAACCTCGTTTACCGTACAAGTTAAATATCACAGAAAGTGAAAAATGGATAAAGAAGTTGTGGTACTCATGTACAATGCAATATCACTCAGCAATGAAATCTATGTCATCAGGCCCGTAGCAGCATAATGAGTGGATTCAGGTACGATGATTCTAACTGAAATAAGTCACACAGAAAAAGAAACATCAAAAGATATCACTAATACACGGAATGTAAACTTGGCTACACAGGAACTGAATTCCAAAACAGAACAGGGTCTCAAATTTAGAAAAGCAACTTATGCTTGCTTAAGGGGAAAGGTGAGTTGGGGTGCTGCATAAAACCAGAGATTGAAATGAGCACAGATAAAGTTCCTTAAGTCAAATATGGAACAGACAAGAGCTACTCCTTGCTCAACGAAATGGACTCAACACCCCATATTAAACGCCTAAGAATGTACCTGACTAGTAAGTATCTTAAAACCTAGGGATTGCTATGTCTCCGAAAGAGAATCAAGCGTGAGTACTGGGGCATCAATGCAGAAGTGATAGGATTGGAGAGGTTCGGTGAGCAAATGAAGACCCTTTGAAGTCATATTGCATGGTACCCATTCCACGGGTCTCAACTCTCCAGGGTAAGGTATTCTTCCTTCAGCTAAAACATGCATGTGGAACCCAGAGTATGATCAACCGTGTGAACGGGAGACGTGTTCAAATATGTCTCAGTTTTCATACCCTGGTACTCGGGTGCAACATTCCAGACGCTTTACTAACACTCTCCCGACTTGGACAGTCAGTGCCTTTAACCTCCTGTTTGGCCCAGTTTGCAATTTCTGCGGAAGATGAACAGGAATAGGGAGAACCAATGAGAGACTAGCTGGAGGTGTCTGGACGGGCAAATTTAACTCTCATTTCCCACCAGGAAGAGGAAATAACCAAAGGCTCAGCGTGCCGTGCCGGAACCAGATTAGGGCCTGAAGCCATCCTGCGGTGTTGCGGCCAGCTCACAAGAAAGCGAGTTGAAGAAAGGAGCTCAGGGGCTCTGTAATTCACAAACCTGCAGAGTTATAAATGACAGCTATCGTCCAAAAATATACTGAAGTAAGGCTGCCAAGAGGACTTGAAAGCGGGGCAGAATTGCAGGATACCGATTTCAGGAGGTAGACTGGAATTGCATTGAAAGCATAGGAAAAGAGGCAGAACGTCCACAATGATGCACTTTGCCAAAAGGGCGTATGCGTTTTTTCCTGAATATATTCAGGAAAAAACGCATACGCCCTTTTTGGCCAACCAAGCAAGCTTGCAAAGGAAATCTGCACTACAATGAAGTCTCACTTCCCCCCGGTCAAAAGGGCCATCTGAAAAAAGTGTAAAACCCAGAAAGGCAGGACAGGCCATGGAGAACTGGGAGCCTTGTTATGCTGATGGGCGGGATGTAAATTGCCAACAGACACTGGGGAGAAGTGTATGGTGTTTCCTGAAACATCTAAAAAACAAAGCACCAGAGCCTAGGGCACTTCCACTTATGGTCCTATAGCTTAGGGAAATTAATATCAAAAAGACACAGCAACCCCAAAATTTGGGACGGCTCTTTTTACAGAAATCTCTTCTACGGCACAAGTTAAATATCCCAGAGAGCAAATAATGGATAAAGAAGTTGCGGTACTTATGTACAACAGAATACCACTCAGCAATGAAATCTATGTCACCAGGCCCATACCAGCATAATGAGTGGATTGAGGCACGATGATTCTAAGTGAAATAAGTCACACAGAAAGAGAAACATCATAAGGTATCACTAATACACGGAATGTGAACTTGGCTACACATGAACTGAATTACAAAACAGAACAGGGTCTCAAGTTTAGAAAACCAACTTATGCCTGCTTAAGGGGGAAGGTGAGTTGGGGTGCTGCATAAAACCAGAGATTGAAATGAGCACAGATAAAGGTCCTTAAGCCAAATATGGAATAGACAAGAGCTACTCCTTGCTCAACGAAATGGACTCAACACCCCATATTAAACGCCTAAGAATATACCTGACTAGTAAGTATCTTAAAACCTATGGATTGCTATGTCTCCAAAAGAGAATCAAGCGTGTGTACAAGGGTCATAAACGCAGCAGTGATAGGATTGGAGAGATTCGGTGAGCAAATTAAGACTCTTTGAAGTCATATTGCATGGTACCCATTCCACGGGTCTCAACTCTCCAGGTTTAAGGTATTCTTCCTTCAGCTAAAGCATGCATGTGGAACCCAGAGTATGATCAACCGTGTGATCGGGAGACGTGTTCAAATATGTCTCAGTTTTCGTCCCCTGGTACTTCAGTGCAACATTCCAGACGCTTTACTAACACTCTCCCCACTTGGAGAGTCAGTGCCTTTAACCTCCTGTTTGACCCAGTTTGCAATTTCTGCGGAAGATGTACAGGAATAGGGAGAACCAATGAGAGACAACCTGGAGGTGTCTGAACGGGCAAATTTAACTCTCATTTCCCACCAGGAAGAGGAATTAACCAAAGCCTCAGCGTGCCATTCCGGAACCACATTAGGGCCTGAAGACATCCTGCGGTGTTGCGGCCAGCTCACAAGAAAGCGAGTTGAAGAAAGGAGCTCAGGGGCACTGTAATTCACAAACCTGCAGAGTTATAAATGACAGCTATCGTCCAAAAATATACTGAAGTAAGGCTGCCAAGAGGACTTGAAAGCGGGGCAGAATTGCAGGAAACCGATTTCAGGAGGTAGACTGGAATTGCATTGAAAGCATAGGAAAAGAGGCAGAACGTCCACAATGATGCACTTGGCCAAAAAGGGCGTATGCGTTTTTTCCTGAATATATTCAGGAAAAAACGCATACGCCCTTTTTGGCCAACCAAGCAAGCTTGCAAAGGAAATCTGCACTACAATGAAGTCTCACTTCCCCCCGGTCAAAAGGGCCATCTGAAAAAAGTGTAAAATCCAGAAAGGCAGGACAGGCCATGGAGAACTGGGAGCCTTGTTATGCTGATGGGCGGGATGTAAATTGCCAACAGACACTCAGGAGAATTGTATGGTGTTTCCTGAAACATCTAAAAAACAAAGCAACAGAGCCTAGGGCACTTCCACTTATGGTCCTATAGCTTAGGGAAATTAAAATCAAAAAGACACAGCCACCCCAAAGTTTGGGACGCCTCTGTTTACATGAACCTCGTTTACCATACAAGTTCAATATCACAGAAAGTGAAAAATGGATAAAGAACTTGTGGTACTTACGTACAATGCAGTATCACTCAGCAATGAAATCTATGTCATCAGGCCCGTAGCAGCATAATGAGTGGATTCAGGTATGATGATTCTAACTGAAATAAGTCACACAGAAAAAGAAACATCATAAGATATCACTAATACACGGAATGTAAACTTGGCTACACAGGAACTGAATTCCAAAACAGAACAGGGTCTCAAATTTAGAAAAACAACTTATGCTTGCTTAAGGGGAAAGGTGAGTTGGGGTGCTGCATAAAACCACAGATTGAAATGAGCACAGATAAAGTTCCTTAAGCCAAATATGGAATAGACAAGAGCTACTCCTTGCTCAACGAAATGGACTCAACACCCCATATTAAACGCCTAAGAATGTACCTGACTAGTAAGTATCTTAAAACCTATGGATTGCTATGTCTCCAAAAGAGAATCAAACGTGTGTACAGGGGCATAAACGCAGCAGTGATAGGATTGGAGAGGTTTGGTAAACAAATGAAGACCCTTTGATGTCATATTGCATGGTACCCATTACACGGGTCTCAACTCTCCAGGTTTAAGGTATTCTTCCTTCAGCTAAAACATGCATGTGGAACCCAGAGTATGCTCAACCGTGTGAACGGGAGACGTGTTCAAATATGTCTCAGTTTTCCTCCCCTGGTACTCGGGTGCAACATTCCAGATGCTTTACTAACACTCTCCCTACTTGGAGAGTGAGTGCCTTTAATCTCCTGTTTACCCCAGTTTGCAATTTCTGCGAAAGATGAACAGGAATAGTGAGAACCAATGAGAGACAACCTGGAGGTGTCTGAACGGGCAAATTTAACTCTCATTTCCCACCAGGAAGAGGAATTAACCAAAGCCTCAGCGTGCCATGCCGGAACCACATTATGGCCTGAAGACATCCTGCGGTGTTGCGGCCAGCTCACAAGAAAGCGAGTTGAAGAAAGGAGCTCAGGGGCACTGTGATTCACAAACCTGCAGAGTTATAAATGACAGCTATCGTCCAAAAATAGACTGAAGTAAGGCTGCCAAGAGGACTTGAAAGCGGGGCAGAATTGCAGGAAACTGATTTCAGGAGGTAGACAGGAATTGCATTTCAAGCATAGGAAAAGAGGCAGAACGTCCAAAGTGATGCACTTGGCCAAAAAGGGCGTATGCGTTTTTTCCTGAATATATTCAGGAAAAAACGCATACGCCCTTTTTGGCCAACCAAGCAAGCTTGCAAAGGAAATCTGCACTACAATGAAGTCTCACTTCCCCCCGGTCAAAAGGGCCATCTGAAAAAAGTGTAAAATCCAGAAAGGCAGGACAGGCCATGGAGAACTGGGAGCCTTGTTATGCTGATGGGCGGGATGAAAATTGCCAACAGACAATCGGGAGAAGTGTATGGTGTTTCCTGAAACATCTAAAAAACAAAGCAACAGAGCCTAGTGCACTTCCACTTATGGTCCTATAGCTTAGGGAAATTAAAATCAAAAAGACACAGCCACCCCAAAGTTTGGGACGCCTCTGTTTACAAGAACCTCGTTTACCGTACAAGTTCAATATCACAGAAAGTGAAAAATGGGTAAAGAAGTTGTGGTTCTCATGTACAATGCAATATCACTCAGCACTGAAATCTATGTCACCAGCCCCATAGCAGCATAATGAGTGGATTCGGGTATGGTGATTCTAACTTAAATAAGTCACACAGAAAAAGAAACATCAAAAAATATCACTAATACATGGAATTTAAACTTGGCTACAGAGGAACTGCATTACAAAACAGAACAGGGTCTCAAATTTAGAAAACCAACTTATGCTTGCTTAAGTGGAAAGGTGAGTTGGGGTGCTGCATAAAACCAGAGATTGAAATGAGCACAGATAAAGTTCCTTAAGCCAAATATGGAATAGACAAGAGTTACTCCTTGCTCAAAGAAATGGACTCAACACCCCATATTAAACGCCTAAGAATATACCTGACTAGTAAGTATCTTAAAACCTGTGGATTGCTATGTCTCCAAAAGAGAATCAAGCATGTGTACAATGGTCATAAACGCAGCAGTGATAGGATTGGAGAGATTCGGTGAGCAAATGAAGACCCTTTGAAGTCATATTGCATGGTACCCATTCCACGGGTCTCAACTCTCCAGGTTTAAGGTATTCTTTCTTCAGCTAAAACATGCATGTGGAACCCAGAGTATGATCAACCGTGTGATCGGGAGACGTGTTCAAATATGTCTCAGTTTTCGTACCCTGGTACTTCAGTGCAACATTCCAGACGCTTTACTAACACTCTCCCCACTTGAAGAGTCAGCGCCTTTAACCTCCTGTTTGGCCCAGTTTGCAATTTCTGCGGAAGATGTACAGGAATAGGGAGATCCAATGAGAGACAAGCGGGAGGTGTCTGGACGGGCAAATTTAACTCTAATTTCCCACCAGGATGAGGAATTAACCAAAGGCTCAGCGTGCCCTGCCGGAACCAGATTAGGGCCTGAAGCCATCCTGCGGTGTTGCAGCCAGCTCAAAAGAAAGCGAGTTGAAGAAAGGAGCTCAGGGGCACTGTAATTCACAAACCTGCAGAGTTATAAATGACAGCTATCGTCCAAAAATATACTAAAGTAAGGCTGCCAAGAGGACTTCAAAGCGGGGCAGAATTCCAGGAAACCGATTTCAAGAGGTAGACTGGAATTGCATTGAAAGCATAGGAAAAGAGGCAGAACGTCCACAATGATGCACTTGGCCAAAAAGGGCGTATGCGTTTTTTCCTGAATATATTCAGGAAAAAACGCATACGCCCTTTTTGGCCAACCAAGCAAGCTTGCAAAGGAAATCTGCACTACAATGAAGTCTCACTTCCCCCCCGGTCAAAAGGGCCATCTGAAAAAAGTGTAAAATCCAGAAAGGCAGGACAGGCCATGGAGAACAGGGAGCCTTATTATGCTGATGGGCGGGATGTAAATTGCCAACAGACACTGGGGAGAAGTGTATGGTGTTTCCTGAAACATCTAAAAAACAAAGCAACAGAGCCTAGGGCACTTCCACTTATGGTCCTATAGCTTAGGGAAATTAAAATCAAAAAGACACAGCCACCACAATGTTTGGGACGCCTCTGTTTACAAGAACCTCGTTTACCGTACAAGTTAAATATCACAGAAAGTGAAAAATGGATAAAGAAGTTGTGGTACTCATGTACAATGCAATATCACTCAGCAATGAAATCTATGTCATCAGGCCCGTAGCAGCATAATGAGTGGATTCAGGTACGATGATTCTAACTGAAATAAGTCACACAGAAAAAGAAACATCATAAGATATCAGTAATACACGGAATGTAAACTTGGCTACACAGGAACTGAATTACAGAACAGAACAGGGTCTCAAATTTAGAAAACCAACTTATGCTTGCTTAAGGGGAAAGGTGAGTTGGGGTGCTGCATAAAACCAGAGATTGAAATGAGCACAGATAAATTTCCTTAAGCCAAATATGGAATAGACAAGAGCTACTCCTTGCTCAACGAAATGGACTCAACACCCCATATTAAATGCCTAAGAATGTACCTGACTAGTAAGTATCTTAAAACCTATGGATTGCTATGTCTCCGAAAGAGAATCAAGCATGTGTACAGGGGCATAAACGCAGCAGTGATAGGATTGGAGAGGTTCGTGAGCAAATGAAGACCCTTTGAAGTCATATTGCATGGTACCCATTACACGGGTCTCAACTCTCCAGGTTTAAGGTATTCTTCCTTCAGCTAAAACATGCATGTAGAACCCAGAGTATGATCAACCATGTGAACGGGAGACGTGTTCAAATATGTGTCAGTTTTCCCCCCCTGGTACTCGGGTGCAACATTCCAGATGCTTTACTAACACTCTCCCGACTTGGAGAGTCAGTCCCTTTAACCTCCTGTTGGCACAGTTTGCAATTTCTGCGGAAGATGAACAGGAATAGTGAGAACCAATGAGAGGCTAGCTGGAGGTGTCTGGACCGGCAAATTTAACTCTCATTTCCCACCAGGAAGAGGAATTAACCAAAGGCTCAGCATGCCAGGCCGGAACCAGATTAGGGCCTGAAGCCATCCTGCGGTGTTGCGGCCAGCTCACAAGAAAACGAGTTGAAGAAAGGAGCTCAGGGGCACTGTAATTCACAAACCTGCAGAGTTATAAATGACAGCTATCGACCAAAAATAGACTGAAGTAAGGCTGCCAAGAGGACTTGAAAGCGGGGCAGAATTGCAGGAAATCGATTTCAGGAGGTAGACTGGAATTGCATTGAAAGCATAGGAAAAGAGGCAGAACGTCCACAATGATGCACTTGGCCAAAAAGGGCGTATGCGTTTTTTCCTGAATATATTCATTTTCCTGAATATTCAGGAAAAAACGCATACGCCCTTTTTGGCCAACCAAGCAAGCTTGCAAAGGAAATCTGCACTACAATGAAGTCTCACTTCCCCCCGGTCAAAAGGGCCATCTGAAAAAAGTGTAAAATCCAGAAAGGCAGGACAGGCCATGGAGAACTGGGAGCCTTGTTATGCTGATGGGCGGGATGTAAATTGCCAACAGACACTCGGGAGAAGTGTATGGTGTTTCCTGAAACATCTAAAAAACAAAGCAACAGAGACTAGGGCACTGCCACTTATGGTCCTATAGCTTAGGGAAATTAAAATCAAAAAGACACAGCCACCCCAAAGTTTGGGACGCCTCTGTTTACAAGAACCTCGTTTACAGTACAAGTTCAACATCGCAGAAAGTGAAAATGGATAAAGAAGTTGTGGTATTTACTTACAAAGCAATAACACTCAGCAATGAAATCTGTGTCATCAGGCCCTTAGCAGCACAATGAGTGGATTCAGGTATGATGATTCTAACTGAAATAAGTCACACAGAAAAAGAAACATCATAAGATATCAGTAATACACGGAATGTAAACTTGGCTACACAGGAACTGAATTACAGAACAGAACAGGGTCTCAAATTTAGAAAACCAACTTATGCTTGCTTAAGGGGAAAGGTGAGTTGGGGTGCTGCATAAAACCAGAGATTAAAATGAGCACAGATAAAGTTCCTTAAGCTAAATATGGAATAGACAAGAGCTACTCCTTGCTGAACGAAATGGACTCAACACCCCATATTAAACGCCTAAGAATGTACCTGACTTGTAAGTATCTTAAAACCTATGGATTCCTATGTCTCCGAAAGAGAATCAAGCATGTGTACAGGGACATAAACGCAGCAGTGATAGGATTGGAGAGGTTCGTGAGCAAATGAAGACCCTTTGAAGTCATATTGCATGGTACCCATTCCACGGGTTTCAACTATCCAGGTTTTAGGTATTCTTCCTTCAGCTAAAACATGCATGTGGAACCTAGAGTATGATCAACCATGTGATCGGGAGATGTGTTCAAATATGTCTCAGTTTTCGTACCCTGGTACTCGGGTGCAATATTCCAGACGCTTTACTAACACTCTCCCGACTTGGAGAGTCAGTCCCTTTAAACTCCTGTTTGGCCAAGTTTGCAATTTCTGCGGAAGATGAACAGGAATAGCGAGAACCAATGAGAGGCTAGCTGGAGGTGTCTGGACGGGCAAATTTAACTCTCATTTCCCACCAGGAAGAGGAATTAACCAAAGGCTCAGCGTGCCGTGCCGGAACCAGATTAGGGCCTGAAGCCATCCTGCGGTGTTGCGGCCAGGTCACAAGAAAGCGAGTTGAAGAAAGGAGCTCAGGGGCACTGTAATTCACAAACCTGCAGTGTTATAAATGACAGCTATCGTCCAAAAATAAACTGAAGTAAGGCTGCCAAGAGGACTTGAAAGCGGGGCAGAATTGCAGGAAACCGATTTCAGGAGGTAGACTGGAATTGCATTGAAAGCATAGGAAAAGAGGCAGAACGTCCACAATGATGCACTTGGCCAAATAGGGCGTATGCGTTTTTTCCTGAATATATTCAGGAAAAAACGCATACGCCCTTTTTGGCCAACCAAGCAAGCTTGCAAAGGACATCTGCACTACAATGAAGTCTCACTTCCCCCCGGTCAAAAGGGCCATCTGAAAAAAGTGTAAAATCCAGAAAGGCCGGACAGGCCATGGAGAACTGGGTGCCTTGTTATGCTGATGTTCGGGATGTAAATTGCCAACAACCACTCGGGAGAAGTGTATGGTGTTTCCTGAAACATCTAAAAAACAAAGCAACAGAACCTAGGGCACTTCCACTTATGGTCCTATAGCTTAGTGAAATTAAAATCAAAAAGACACAGCCACGCCAAAGTTTGGAACGGCTCTGTTTACAAGAACCTCGTTTACAGTACAAGTTCAACATCGCAGAAAGTGAAAAATGGATAAAGAAGTTGTGGTATTTACTTACAAAGCAATATCACTCAGCAATGAAATCTGTGTCATCAGGCCCTTAGCAGCACAATGAGTGGATTCAGGTATGATGATTCTAACTGAAATAAGTCACACAGAAAAAGAAACATCATAAGATATCAGTAATACACGGAATTGAAACTTGGCTACACAGGAACTGAATTACAGAACAGAACAGGGTCTCAAATTTAGAAAAACAACTTATGCTTGCTTAAGTGTAAAGGTGAGTTGGGGTGCTGCATAAAACCAGAGATTGAAATGAGCACAGATAAAGTTCCTTAAGTCAAATATGGAATAGACAAGAGCTACTCCTTGCTCAACGAAATGGACTCAACACCGCATATTAAACGCCTAAGAATGTACCTGACTAGTAAGTATCTTAAAACCTATGGATTGCTATGTCTCCGAAAGAGAATCAAGCATGTGTACAGGGGCATAAACGCAGCAGTGATAGGATTGGAGAGGTTCGGTGAGCAAATGAAGACCCTTTGAAGTCATATTGCATGGTACCCATTACACGGGTCTCAACTCTCCAGGTTTAAGGTATTCTTCCTTCAGCTAAAACATGCATGTGGAACCTAGAGTATGATCAACCATGTGATCGGGAGACGTGTTCAAATATGTCTCAGTTTTCGTACCCTGGTACTCGGGTGCAACATTCCAGACGCTTTACTAACACTCTCCCCACTTGGAGAGTCAGTCCCTTTAACCTCCTGTTTGGCAGAGTTTGCAATTTCTGCGGAAGATGAACAGGAATAGCGAGAACCAATGAGAGACTAGCTGGAGGTGTCTGGACGGGCAAATTTAACTCTCATTTCCCACCAGGAAGAGGAATTAACCAAAGGCTCAGCGTGCCGTGCCGGAACCAGATTAGGGCCTGAAGCCATCCTGCGGTGTTGCGGCCACCTCACAAGAAAGCGAGTTGAAGAAAGGAGCTCAGGGGCACTGTAATTCACAAACCTGCAGAGTTATAAATGACAGCTATCGTCCAAAAATAGACTGAAGTAAGGCTGCCAAGAGGACTTGAAAGCGGGGCAGAATTGCAGGAAACCGATTTCAGGAGGTAGACCGAAATTGCATTGAAAGCATAGGAAAAGAGGCAGAACGTCCACAATGATGCACTTGGCCAAAAAGGGCGTATGCGTTTTTTCCTGAATATATTCAGGAAAAAACGCATACGCCCTTTTTGGCCAACCAAGCAAGCTTGCAAAGGAAATCTGCACTACCATGAAGTCTCACTTCCCCCCGGTCAAAAGGGCCATCTGAAAAAAGTGTAAAATCCAGAAAGGCAGGACAGGCCATGGAGAACTGGGAGCCTTGTTATGCTGATGGGCGGGATGTAAATTGCCAACAGACACTCGGGAGAAGTGTATGGTGTTTCCTGAAACATCTAAAAAACAAAGCAACAGAGCCTAGGGCACTTCCACTTATGGTCCTATAGCTTAGGGAAATTAAAATCAAAAAGACACAGCCACCCCAAAGTTTGGGACGCCTCTGTTTACAAGAACCTCGTTTACAGTACAAGTTCAACATCGCAGAAAGTGAAAAATGGATAAAGGACTTGTGGTATTTACTTACAATGCAGTATCACTCAGCAATGAAATCTATGTCATCAGGCCCGTAGCAGCATAATGAGTGGATTCAGGTACGATGATTCTAACTGAAATAAGTCACACAGAAAAAGAAACATCGTAAGATATCACTAATACACGGAATGTAAACTTGGCTACACAGGAACTGCATTCCAAAACAGAACAGGGTCTCAAATTTAGAAAACCAACTTATGCTTGCTTAAGGGTAAAGGTGAGTTGGGGTGCTGCATAAAACCAGAGATTGAAATGAGCACAGATAAAGTTCCTTAAGTCAAATATGGAATAGACAAGAGCTACTCCTTGCTCAACGAAATGGACTCAACACCGCATATTAAACGCCTAAGAATGTACCTGACTAGTAAGTATCGTAAAACCTATGGATTGCTATGTCTCCAAAAGAGAATCAAGCGTGTGTACAGGGGCATAAACGCAGCAGTGATAGGATTGGAGAGGTTCAGTGAGCAAATGAAGACCCTTTGAAGTCATATTGCATGGTACCCATTGCACGGGTCTCAACTCTCCAGGTTTAAGGTATTCTTCCTTCAGCTAAAACATGCATGTGGAACCCAACTATGATCAACCATGTGAACGGGAGACGTGTTCAAATATGTCTCAGTTTTCCTCCCCTGGTACTCGGGTGCAACATTCCAGACGCTTTACTAACACTCTCCCCACTTGGAGAGTCAGCGCCTTTAACCTCCTGTTTGGCTCAGTTTGCAATTTCTGCGGAAGATGAACAGGAATAGCGAGAACCAATGAGAGGCTAGCTGGAGGTGTCTGTACGGGTAAATTTATCTCTCATTTCCCACCAGGAAGAGGAAATAACCAAAGGCTCAGTGTGCCGTGCCAGACCAGATTAGGGCCTGAAGCCATCCTGCGGTGTTGAGGCCAGCTCAAAAGAAAGCGAGTTGAAGAAAGGAGCTCAGGGGCACTGTAATTCACAAACCTGCAGAGTTATAAATGACAGCTATCGTCCAAAAGTAGACTGAAGTAAGGCTGCCAAGAGGACTTGAAAGCGGGGCAGAATTGCAGGAAACCGATTTCAGGAGGTAAACTGGAATTGCATTGAAAGCATAGGAAAAGAGGCAGAACGTCCACAATGATGCACTTGGCCAAAAAGTGCGTATGCGTTTTTTCCTGAATATATTCAGGAAAAAACGCATACGCCCTTTTTGGCCAACCAAGCAAGCTTGCAAAGGAAATCTGCACTACAATGAAGTCTCACTTTCCCCCGGTCAAAAGGGCCATCTGAAAAAAGTGTAAAATCCAGAAAGGCAGGACAGTCCATGGAGAACTGGGAGCCTTGTTATGCTGATGGGCGGGATGTAAATTGCCAACAACCACTCGGGAGAAGTGTATCGTGTTTCCTGAAACATCTAAAAAACAAAGCAACAGAACCTAGGGCAGTTCCACTTATGGTCCTATAACTTAGGGAAATTAAAATCAAAAAGACACAGCCACCCCAAAGTTTGGAACGGCTCTGTTTACAAGAACCTCGTTTACAGTACAAGTTCAACATCGCAGAAAGTGAAAAATGGATAAAGAAGTTGTGGTATTTACTTACAAAGCAATATCACTCAGCAATGAAATCTGTGTCATCAGGCCCTTAGCAGCACAATGAGTGGATTCAGGTGTGATGATTCTAACTGAAATAAGTCACACAGAAAAAGAAACATCATAAGATATCAGTAATACACGGAATGGAAACTTGGCTACACAGGAACTGAATTACAGAACAGAACAGGGTCTCAAATTTAGAAAAACAACTTATGCTTGCTTAAGGGTAAAGGTGAGTTGGGGTGCTGCATAAAACCAGAGATTGAAATGAGCACAGATAAAGTTCCTTAAGCCAAATATGGAATAGACAAGAGCTACTCCTTGCTCAACGAAATGGACTCAACACCGCATATTAAACGCTTAAGAATGTACCTGACTAGTAAGTATATTAAAAGATATGGATTGCTATGTCTCCGAAAGAGAATCAAGCATGTGTACAGGGGCATAAACGCAGCAGTGATAGGATTGGAGAGGTTCGGTGAGCAAATGAAGACCCTTTGAAGTCATATTGCATGGTACCCATTCCACGGGTTTCAAGTACCCAGGTTTAAGGTATTCTTCCTTCAGCTAAAACATGCATGTGGAACCCAGAGTATGATCAACCATGTGATCGGGAGACGTGTTCAAATATGTCTCAGTTTTCATACCCTGGTACTCGGGTGCAACATTCCAGATGCTTTACTAACACTCTCCCGACTTGGAGAGTCAGTCCCTTTAACCTTCTGTTTGGCCCAGTTTGCAATTTCTGCAGAAGATGAACAGGAATAGCGAGAACCAATGAGAGACTAGCTGGAGGTGTCTGGACGGGCAAATTTAACTCTCATTTCCCACCAGGAAGAGGAATTAACCAAAGGCTCAGCGTGCCGTGCCGGAACCAGATTAGGGCCTGAAGCCATCCTGCGGTGTTGCGGCCACCTCACAAGAAAGCGAGTTGAAGAAAGGAGCTCAGGGGCACTGTAATTCACAAACCTGCAGAGTTATAAATGACAGCTATCGTCCAAAAATAGACTGAAGTAAGGCTGCCAAGAGGACTTGAAAGCGGGGCAGAATTGCAGGAAACCGATTTCAGGAGGTAGACCGAAATTGCATTGAAAGCATAGGAAAAGAGGCAGAACGTCCACAATGATGCACTTGGCCAAAAAGGGCGTATGCGTTTTTTCCTGAATATATTCAGGAAAAAACGCATACGCCCTTTTTGGCCAACCAAGCAAGCTTGCAAAGGAAATCTGCACTACAATGAAGTCTCACTTCCCCCCGGTCAAAAGGGCCATCTGAAAAAAGTGTAAAATCCAGAAAGGCAGGACAGGCCATGGAGAACTGGGAGCCTTGTTATGCTGATGGGCGGGATGTAAATTGCCAACAGACACTCGGGAGAAGTGTATGGTGTTTCCTGAAACATCTAAAAAACAAAGCAACAGAGCCTAGGGCACTTCCACTTATGGTCCTATAGCTTAGGGAAATTAAAATCAAAAAGACACAGCCACCCCAAAGTTTGGGACGCCTCTGTTTACAAGAACCTCGTTTACAGTACAAGTTCAACATCGCAGAAAGTGAAAAATGGATAAAGGACTTGTGGTATTTACTTACAATGCAGTATCACTCAGCAATGAAATCTATGTCATCAGGCCCGTAGCAGCATAATGAGTGGATTCAGGTACGATGATTCTAACTGAAATAAGTCACACAGAAAAAGAAACATCGTAAGATATCACTAATACACGGAATGTAAACTTGGCTACACAGGAACTGCATTCCAAAACAGAACAGGGTCTCAAATTTAGAAAACCAACTTATGCTTGCTTAAGGGTAAAGGTGAGTTGGGGTGCTGCATAAAACCAGAGATTGAAATGAGCACAGATAAAGTTCCTTAAGTCAAATATGGAATAGACAAGAGCTACTCCTTGCTCAACGAAATGGACTCAACACCGCATATTAAACGCCTAAGAATGTACCTGACTAGTAAGTATCGTAAAACCTATGGATTGCTATGTCTCCAAAAGAGAATCAAGCGTGTGTACAGGGGCATAAACGCAGCAGTGATAGGATTGGAGAGGTTCAGTGAGCAAATGAAGACCCTTTGAAGTCATATTGCATGGTACCCATTGCACGGGTCTCAACTCTCCAGGTTTAAGGTATTCTTCCTTCAGCTAAAACATGCATGTGGAACCCAACTATGATCAACCATGTGAACGGGAGACGTGTTCAAATATGTCTCAGTTTTCCTCCCCTGGTACTCGGGTGCAACATTCCAGACGCTTTACTAACACTCTCCCCACTTGGAGAGTCAGCGCCTTTAACCTCCTGTTTGGCTCAGTTTGCAATTTCTGCGGAAGATGAACAGGAATAGCGAGAACCAATGAGAGGCTAGCTGGAGGTGTCTGGACGGGCAAATTTAACTCTCATTTCCCACCAGGAAGAGGAAATAACCAAAGGCTCAGTGTGCCGTGCCAGACCAGATTAGGGCCTGAAGCCATCCTGCGGTGTTGAGGCCAGCTCAAAAGAAAGCGAGTTGAAGAAAGGAGCTCAGGGGCACTGTAATTCACAAACCTGCAGAGTTATAAATGACAGCTATCGTCCAAAAGTAGACTGAAGTAAGGCTGCCAAGAGGACTTGAAAGCGGGGCAGAATTGCAGGAAACCGATTTCAGGAGGTAGACTGGAATTGCATTGAAAGCATAGGAAAAGAGGCAGAACGTCCACAATGATGCACTTGGCCAAAAAGGGCGTATGCGTTTTTTCCTGAATATATTCAGGAAAAAACGCATACGCCCTTTTTGGCCAACCAAGCAAGCTTGCAAAGGAAATCTGCACTACAATGAAGTCTCACTTTCCCCCGGTCAAAAGGGCCATCTGAAAAAAGTGTAAAATCCAGAAAGGCAGGACAGTCCATGGAGAACTGGGAGCCTTGTTATGCTGATGGGCGGGATGTAAATTGCCAACAACCACTCGGGAGAAGTGTATCGTGTTTCCTGAAACATCTAAAAAACAAAGCAACAGAACCTAGGGCAGTTCCACTTATGGTCCTATAACTTAGGGAAATTAAAATCAAAAAGACACAGCCACCCCAAAGTTTGGAACGGCTCTGTTTACAAGAACCTCGTTTACAGTACAAGTTCAACATCGCAGAAAGTGAAAAATGGATAAAGAAGTTGTGGTATTTACTTACAAAGCAATATCACTCAGCAATGAAATCTGTGTCATCAGGCCCTTAGCAGCACAATGAGTGGATTCAGGTATGATGATTCTAACTGAAATAAGTCACACAGAAAAAGAAACATCATAAGATATCAGTAATACACGGAATGTAAACTTGGCTACACAGGAACTGAATTACAGAACAGAACAGGGTCTCAAATTTAGAAAACCAACTTATGCTTGCTTAAGGGTAAAGGTGAGTTGGGGTGCTGCATAAAACCAGAGATTGAAATGAGCACAGATAAAGTTCCTTAAGCCAAATATGGAATAGACAAGAGCTACTCCTTGCTCAACGAAATGGACTCAACACCGCATATTAAACGCTTAAGAATGTACCTGACTAGTAAGTATATTAAAAGATATGGATTGCTATGTCTCCGAAAGAGAATCAAGCATGTGTACAGGGGCATAAACGCAGCAGTGATAGGATTGGAGAGGTTCGGTGAGCAAATGAAGACCCTTTGAAGTCATATTGCATGGTACCCATTCCACGGGTTTCAAGTACCCAGGTTTAAGGTATTCTTCCTTCAGCTAAAACATGCATGTGGAACCCAGAGTATGATCAACCATGTGATCGGGAGACGTGTTCAAATATGTCTCAGTTTTCATACCCTGGTACTCGGGTGCAACATTCCAGATGCTTTACTAACACTCTCCCGACTTGGAGAGTCAGTCCCTTTAACCTTCTGTTTGGCCCAGTTTGCAATTTCTGCAGAAGATGAACAGGAATAGCGAGAACCAATGAGAGACTAGCTGGAGGTGTCTGGACGGGCAAATTTAACTCTCATTTCCCACCAGGAAGAGGAATTAACCAAAGGCTCAGCGTGCCGTGCCGGAACCAGATTAGGGCCTGAAGCCATCCTGCGGTGTTGCGGCCACCTCACAAGAAAGCGAGTTGAAGAAAGGAGCTCAGGGGCACTGTAATTCACAAACCTGCAGAGTTATAAATGACAGCTATCGTCCAAAAATAGACTGAAGTAAGGCTGCCAAGAGGACTTGAAAGCGGGGCAGAATTGCAGGAAACCGATTTCAGGAGGTAGACCGAAATTGCATTGAAAGCATAGGAAAAGAGGCAGAACGTCCACAATGATGCACTTGGCCAAAAAGGGCGTATGCGTTTTTTCCTGAATATATTCAGGAAAAAACGCATACGCCCTTTTTGGCCAACCAAGCAAGCTTGCAAAGGAAATCTGCACTACAATGAAGTCTCACTTCCCCCCGGTCAAAAGGGCCATCTGAAAAAAGTGTAAAATCCAGAAAGGCAGGACAGGCCATGGAGAACTGGGAGCCTTGTTATGCTGATGGGCGGGATGTAAATTGCCAACAGACACTCGGGAGAAGTGTATGGTGTTTCCTGAAACATCTAAAAAACAAAGCAACAGAGCCTAGGGCACTTCCACTTATGGTCCTATAGCTTAGGGAAATTAAAATCAAAAAGACACAGCCACCCCAAAGTTTGGGACGCCTCTGTTTACAAGAACCTCGTTTACAGTACAAGTTCAACATCGCAGAAAGTGAAAAATGGATAAAGGACTTGTGGTATTTACTTACAATGCAGTATCACTCAGCAATGAAATCTATGTCATCAGGCCCGTAGCAGCATAATGAGTGGATTCAGGTACGATGATTCTAACTGAAATAAGTCACACAGAAAAAGAAACATCGTAAGATATCACTAATACACGGAATGTAAACTTGGCTACACAGGAACTGCATTCCAAAACAGAACAGGGTCTCAAATTTAGAAAACCAACTTATGCTTGCTTAAGGGTAAAGGTGAGTTGGGGTGCTGCATAAAACCAGAGATTGAAATGAGCACAGATAAAGTTCCTTAAGTCAAATATGGAATAGACAAGAGCTACTCCTTGCTCAACGAAATGGACTCAACACCGCATATTAAACGCCTAAGAATGTACCTGACTAGTAAGTATCGTAAAACCTATGGATTGCTATGTCTCCAAAAGAGAATCAAGCGTGTGTACAGGGGCATAAACGCAGCAGTGATAGGATTGGAGAGGTTCAGTGAGCAAATGAAGACCCTTTGAAGTCATATTGCATGGTACCCATTGCACGGGTCTCAACTCTCCAGGTTTAAGGTATTCTTCCTTCAGCTAAAACATGCATGTGGAACCCAACTATGATCAACCATGTGAACGGGAGACGTGTTCAAATATGTCTCAGTTTTCCTCCCCTGGTACTCGGGTGCAACATTCCAGACGCTTTACTAACACTCTCCCCACTTGGAGAGTCAGCGCCTTTAACCTCCTGTTTGGCTCAGTTTGCAATTTCTGCGGAAGATGAACAGGAATAGCGAGAACCAATGAGAGGCTAGCTGGAGGTGTCTGGACGGGCAAATTTAACTCTCATTTCCCACCAGGAAGAGGAAATAACCAAAGGCTCAGTGTGCCGTGCCAGACCAGATTAGGGCCTGAAGCCATCCTGCGGTGTTGAGGCCAGCTCAAAAGAAAGCGAGTTGAAGAAAGGAGCTCAGGGGCACTGTAATTCACAAACCTGCAGAGTTATAAATGACAGCTATCGTCCAAAAGTAGACTGAAGTAAGGCTGCCAAGAGGACTTGAAAGCGGGGCAGAATTGCAGGAAACCGATTTCAGGAGGTAGACTGGAATTGCATTGAAAGCATAGGAAAAGAGGCAGAACGTCCACAATGATGCACTTGGCCAAAAAGGGCGTATGCGTTTTTTCCTGAATATATTCAGGAAAAAACGCATACGCCCTTTTTGGCCAACCAAGCAAGCTTGCAAAGGAAATCTGCACTACAATGAAGTCTCACTTTCCCCCGGTCAAAAGGGCCATCTGAAAAAAGTGTAAAATCCAGAAAGGCAGGACAGTCCATGGAGAACTGGGAGCCTTGTTATGCTGATGGGCGGGATGTAAATTGCCAACAACCACTCGGAAGAAGTGTATCGTGTTTCCTGAAACATCTAAAAAACAAAGCAACAGAACCTAGGGCAGTTCCACTTATGGTCCTATAACTTAGGGAAATTAAAATCAAAAAGACACAGCCACCCCAAACTTTGGAACGGCTCTGTTTACAAGAACCTCGTTTACAGTACAAGTTCAACATCGCAGAAAGTGAAAAATGGATAAAGAAGTTGTGGTATTTACTTACAAAGCAATATCACTCAGCAATGAAATCTGTGTCATCAGGCCCTTAGCAGCACAATGAGTGGATTCAGGTATGATGATTCTAACTGAAATAAGTCACACAGAAAAAGAAACATCATAAGATATCAGTAATACACGGAATGTAAACTTGGCTACACAGGAACTGAATTACAGAACAGAACAGGGTCTCAAATTTAGAAAACCAACTTATGCTTGCTTAAGGGTAAAGGTGAGTTGGGGTGCTGCATAAAACCAGAGATTGAAATGAGCACAGATAAAGTTCCTTAAGCCAAATATGGAATAGACAAGAGCTACTCCTTGCTCAACGAAATGGACTCAACACCGCATATTAAACGCTTAAGAATGTACCTGACTAGTAAGTATATTAAAAGATATGGATTGCTATGTCTCCGAAAGAGAATCAAGCATGTGTACAGGGGCATAAACGCAGCAGTGATAGGATTGGAGAGGTTGGGTGAGCAAATGAAGACCCTTTGAAGTCATATTGCATGGTACCCATTCCACGGGTTTCAAGTACCCAGGTTTAAGGTATTCTTCCTTCAGCTAAAACATGCATGTGGAACCCAGAGTATGATCAACCATGTGATCGGGAGACGTGTTCAAATATGTCTCAGTTTTCATACCCTGGTACTCGGGTGCAACATTCCAGATGCTTTACTAACACTCTCCCGACTTGGAGAGTCAGTCCCTTTAACCTCCTGTTTGGCCCAGTTTGCAATTTCTGCGGAAGATGAACAGGAATAGCGAGAACCAATGAGAGACTAGCTGGAGGTGTCTGGACGGGCAAATTTAACTCTCATTTCCCACCAGGAAGAGGAATTAACCAAAGGCTCAGCGTGCCGTGCCGGAACCAGATTAGGGCCTGAAGCCATCCTGCAGTGTTGCGGCCACCTCACAAGAAAGCGAGTTGAAGAAAGGAGCTCAGGGGCACTGTAATTCACAAACCTGCAGAGTTATAAATGAGAGCTATCGTCCAAAAATAGACTGAAGTAAGGCTGCCAAGAGGACTTGAAAGCGGGGCAGAATTGCAGGAAACCGATTTCAGGAGGTAGACCGAAATTGCATTGAAAGCATAGGAAAAGAGGCAGAACGTCCACAATGATGCACTTGGCCAAAAAGGGCGTATGCGTTTTTTCCTGAATATATTCAGGAAAAAACGCATACGCCCTTTTTGGCCAACCAAGCAAGCTTGCAAAGGAAATCTGCACTACAATGAACTCTCACTTCCCCCCGGTCAAAAGGGCCATCTGAAAAAAGTGTAAAATTCAGAAAGGCAGGACAGGCCATGGAGAACTGGGAGCCTTGTTATGCTGATGGGCGGGATGTAAATTGCCAACAGACACTCGGGAGAAGTGTATGGTGTTTCCTGAAACATCTAAAAAACAAAGCAACAGAGCCTAGGGCACTTCCACTTATGGTCCTATAGCTTAGGGAAATTAAAATCAAAAAGACACAGCCACCCCAAAGTTTGGGACGCCTCTGTTTACAAGAACCTCGTTTACAGTACAAGTTCAACATCGCAGAAAGTGAAAAATGGATAAAGGACTTGTGGTATTTACTTACAATGCAGTATCACTCAGCAATGAAATCTATGTCATCAGGCCCGTAGCAGCATAATGAGTGGATTCAGGTACGATGATTCTAACTGAAATAAGTCACACAGAAAAAGAAACATCGTAAGATATCACTAATACACGGAATGTAAACTTGGCTACACAGGAACTGAATTACAGAACAGAACAGGGTCTCAAATTTAGAAAACCAACTTATGCTTGCTTAAGGGGAAAGGTGAGTTGGGGTGCTGCATAAAACCAGAGATTGAAATGAGCACAGATAAAGTTCCTTAAGTCAAATATGGAATAGACAAGAGCTACTCCTTGCTCAACGAAATGGACTCAACACCGCATATTAAACGCCTAAGAATGTACCTGACTAGTAAGTATCGTAAAACCTATGGATTGCTATGTCTCCAAAAGAGAATCAAACGTGTGTACAGGGGCATAAACGCAGCAGTGATAGGATTGGAGAGGTTCAGTGAGCAAATGAAGACCCTTTGAAGTCATATTGCATGGTACCCATTGCACGGGTCTCAACTCTCCAGGTTTAAGGTATTCTTCCTTCAGCTAAAACATGCATGTGGAACCCAAGTATGATCAACCATGTGAACGGGAGACGTGTTCAAATATGTCTCAGTTTTCTTCCCCTGGTACTCGGGTGCAACATTCCAGACGCTTTACTAACACTCTCCCCACTTGGAGAGTCAGCGCCTTTAACCTCCTGTTTGGCTCAGTTTGCAATTTCTGCGGAAGATGAACAGGAATAGCGAGAACCAATGAGAGGCTAGCTGGTGGTGTCTGTACGGGTAAATTTATCTCTCATTTCCCACCAGGAAGAGGAAATAACCAAAGGCTCAGTGTGCCGTGCCAGACCAGATTAGGGCCTGAAGCCATCCTGCGGTGTTGAGGCCAGCTCAAAAGAAAGCGAGTTGAAGAAAGGAGCTCAGGGGCACTGTAATTCACAAACCTGCAGAGTTATAAATGACAGCTATCGTCCAAAAATAGACTGAAGTAAGGCTGCCAAGAGGACTTGAAAGCGGGGCAGAATTGCAGGAAACCGATTTCAGGAGGTAGACTGGAATTGCATTGAAAGCATAGGAAAAGAGGCAGAACGTCCACAATGATGCACTTGGCCAAAAAGGGCGTATGCGTTTTTTCCTGAATATATTCAGGAAAAAACGCATACGCCCTTTTTGGCCAACCAAGCAAGCTTGCAAAGGAAATCTGCACTACAATGAAGTCTCACTTTCCCCCGGTCAAAAGGGCCATCTGAAAAAAGTGTAAAATCCAGAAAGGCAGGACAGTCCATGGAGAACTGGGAGCCTTGTTATGCTGATGGGCGGGATGTAAATTGCCAACAACCACTCGGGAGAAGTGTATCGTGTTTCCTGAAACATCTAAAAAACAAAGCAACAGAACCTAGGGCAGTTCCACTTATGGTCCTATAACTTAGGGAAATTAAAATCAAAAAGACACAGCCACCCCAAACTTTGGAACGGCTCTGTTTACAAGAACCTCGTTTACAGTACAAGTTCAACATCGCAGAAAGTGAAAAATGGATAAAGAAGTTGTGGTATTTACTTACAAAGCAATATCACTCAGCAATGAAATCTGTGTCATCAGGCCCTTAGCAGCACAATGAGTGGATTCAGGTATGATGATTCTAACTGAAATAAGTCACACAGAAAAAGAAACATCATAAGATATCAGTAATACACGGAATGTAAACTTGGCTACACAGGAACTGAATTACAGAACAGAACAGGGTCTCAAATTTAGAAAACCAACTTATGCTTGCTTAAGGGTAAAGGTGAGTTGGGGTGCTGCATAAAACCAGAGATTGAAATGAGCACAGATAAAGTTCCTTAAGCCAAATATGGAATAGACAAGAGCTACTCCTTGCTCAACGAAATGGACTCAACACCGCATATTAAACGCTTAAGAATGTACCTGACTAGTAAGTATATTAAAAGATATGGATTGCTATGTCTCCGAAAGAGAATCAAGCATGTGTACAGGGGCATAAACGCAGCAGTGATAGGATTGGAGAGGTTCGGTGAGCAAATGAAGACCCTTTGAAGTCATATTGCATGGTACCCATTCCACGGGTTTCAAGTACCCAGGTTTAAGGTATTCTTCCTTCAGCTAAAACATGCATGTGGAACCCAGAGTATGATCAACAATGTGATCGGGAGACGTGTTCAAATATGTCTCAGTTTTCATACCCTGGTACTCGGGTGCAACATTCCAGATGCTTTACTAACACTCTCCCGACTTGGAGAGTCAGTCCCTTTAACCTCCTGTTTGGCCCAGTTTGCAATTTCTGCGGAAGATGAACAGGAATAGCGAGAACCAATGAGAGACTAGCTGGAGGTGTCTGGACGGGCAAATTTAACTCTCATTTCCCACCAGGAAGAGGAATTAACCAAAGGCTCAGCGTGCCGTGCCGGAACCAGATTAGGGCCTGAAGCCATCCTGCGGTGTTGCGGCCAGCTCAAAAGAAAGCGAGTTGAAGAAAGGAGCTCAGGGGCACTGTAATTCACAAACCTGCAGAGTTATAAATGACAGCTATCGTCCAAAAATAGACTGAAGTAAGGCTGCCAAGAGGACTTGAAAGCGGGGCAGAATTGCAGGAAACCGATTTCAGGAGGTAGACCGAAATTGCATTGAAAGCATAGGAAAAGAGGCAGAACGTCCACAATGATGCACTTGGCCAAAAAGGGCGTATGCGTTTTTTCCTGAATATATTCAGGAAAAAACGCATACGCCCTTTTTGGCCAACCAAGCAAGCTTGCAAAGGAAATCTGCACTACAATGAAGTCTCACTTCCCCCCGGTCAAAAGGGCCATCTGAAAAAAGTGTAAAATCCAGAAAGGCAGGACAGGCCATGGAGAACTGGGAGCCTTGTTATGCTGATGGGCGGGATGTAAATTGCCAACAGACACTCGGGAGAAGTGTATGGTGTTTCCTGAAACATCTAAAAAACAAAGCAACAGAGCCTAGGGCACTTCCACTTATGGTCCTATAGCTTAGGGAAATTAAAATCAAAAAGACACAGCCACCCCAAAGTTTGGGACGCCTCTGTTTACAAGAACCTCGTTTACAGTACAAGTTCAACATCGCAGAAAGTGAAAAATGGATAAAGGACTTGTGGTATTTACTTACAATGCAGTATCACTCAGCAATGAAATCTATGTCATCAGGCCCGTAGCAGCATAATGAGTGGATTCAGGTACGATGATTCTAACTGAAATAAGTCACACAGAAAAAGAAACATCGTAAGATATCACTAATACACGGAATGTAAACTTGGCTACACAGGAACTGCATTCCAAAACAGAACAGGGTCTCAAATTTAGAAAACCAACTTATGCTTGCTTAAGGGTAAAGGTGAGTTGGGGTGCTGCATAAAACCAGAGATTGAAATGAGCACAGATAAAGTTCCTTAAGTCAAATATGGAATAGACAAGAGCTACTCCTTGCTCAACGAAATGGACTCAACACCGCATATTAAACGCCTAAGAATGTACCTGACTAGTAAGTATCGTAAAACCTATGGATTGCTATGTCTCCAAAAGAGAATCAAGCGTGTGTACAGGGGCATAAACGCAGCAGTGATAGGATTGGAGAGGTTCAGTGAGCAAATGAAGACCCTTTGAAGTCATATTGCATGGTACCCATTGCACGGGTCTCAACTCTCCAGGTTTAAGGTATTCTTCCTTCAGCTAAAACATGCATGTGGAACCCAACTATGATCAACCATGTGAACGGGAGACGTGTTCAAATATGTCTCAGTTTTCCTCCCCTGGTACTCGGGTGCAACATTCCAGACGCTTTACTAACACTCTCCCCACTTGGAGAGTCAGCGCCTTTAACCTCCTGTTTGGCTCAGTTTGCAATTTCTGCGGAAGATGAACAGGAATAGCGAGAACCAATGAGAGGCTAGCTGGAGGTGTCTGGACGGGCAAATTTAACTCTCATTTCCCACCAGGAAGAGGAAATAACCAAAGGCTCAGTGTGCCGTGCCAGACCAGATTAGGGCCTGAAGCCATCCTGCGGTGTTGAGGCCAGCTCAAAAGAAAGCGAGTTGAAGAAAGGAGCTCAGGGGCACTGTAATTCACAAACCTGCAGAGTTATAAATGACAGCTATCGTCCAAAAGTAGACTGAAGTAAGGCTGCCAAGAGGACTTGAAAGCGGGGCAGAATTGCAGGAAACCGATTTCAGGAGGTAGACTGGAATTGCATTGAAAGCATAGGAAAAGAGGCAGAACGTCCACAATGATGCACTTGGCCAAAAAGGGCGTATGCGTTTTTTCCTGAATATATTCAGGAAAAAACGCATACGCCCTTTTTGGCCAACCAAGCAAGCTTGCAAAGGAAATCTGCACTACAATGAAGTCTCACTTTCCCCCGGTCAAAAGGGCCATCTGAAAAAAGTGTAAAATCCAGAAAGGCAGGACAGTCCATGGAGAACTGGGAGCCTTGTTATGCTGATGGGCGGGAGGTAAATTGCCAACAACCACTCGGGAGAAGTGTATGGTGTTTCCTGAAACATCTAAAAAACAAAGCAACAGAACCTAGGGCAGTTCCACTTATGGTCCTATAACTTAGGGAAATTAAAATCAAAAAGACACAGCCACCCCAAAGTTTGGAACGGCTCTGTTTACAAGAACCTCGTTTACAGTACAAGTTCAACATCGCAGAAAGTGAAAAATGGATAAAGAAGTTGTGGTATTTACTTACAAAGCAATATCACTCAGCAATGAAATCTGTGTCATCAGGCCCTTAGCAGCACAATGAGTGGATTCAGGTATGATGATTCTAACTGAAATAAGTCACACAGAAAAAGAAACATCATAAGATATCAGTAATACACGGAATGTAAACTTGGCTACACAGGAACTGAATTACAGAACAGAACAGGGTCTCAAATTTAGAAAACCAACTTATGCTTGCTTAAGGGTAAAGGTGAGTTGGGGTGCTGCATAAAACCAGAGATTGAAATGAGCACAGATAAAGTTCCTTAAGCCAAATATGGAATAGACAAGAGCTACTCCTTGCTCAACGAAATGGACTCAACACCGCATATTAAACGCTTAAGAATGTACCTGACTAGTAAGTATATTAAAAGATATGGATTGCTATGTCTCCGAAAGAGAATCAAGCATGTGTACAGGGGCATAAACGCAGCAGTGATAGGATTGGAGAGGTTGGGTGAGCAAATGAAGACCCTTTGAAGTCATATTGCATGGTACCCATTCCACGGGTTTCAAGTACCCAGGTTTAAGGTATTCTTCCTTCAGCTAAAACATGCATGTGGAACCCAGAGTATGATCAACCATGTGATCGGGAGACGTGTTCAAATATGTCTCAGTTTTCATACCCTGGTACTCGGGTGCAACATTCCAGATGCTTTACTAACACTCTCCCGACTTGGAGAGTCAGTCCCTTTAACCTCCTGTTTGGCCCAGTTTGCAATTTCTGCGGAAGATGAACAGGAATAGCGAGAACCAATGAGAGACTAGCTGGAGGTGTCTGGACGGGCAAATTTAACTCTCATTTCCCACCAGGAAGAGGAATTAACCAAAGGCTCAGCGTGCCGTGCCGGAACCAGATTAGGGCCTGAAGCCATCCTGCAGTGTTGCGGCCACCTCACAAGAAAGCGAGTTGAAGAAAGGAGCTCAGGGGCACTGTAATTCACAAACCTGCAGAGTTATAAATGAGAGCTATCGTCCAAAAATAGACTGAAGTAAGGCTGCCAAGAGGACTTGAAAGCGGGGCAGAATTGCAGGAAACCGATTTCAGGAGGTAGACCGAAATTGCATTGAAAGCATAGGAAAAGAGGCAGAACGTCCACAATGATGCACTTGGCCAAAAAGGGCGTATGCGTTTTTTCCTGAATATATTCAGGAAAAAACGCATACGCCCTTTTTGGCCAACCAAGCAAGCTTGCAAAGGAAATCTGCACTACAATGAACTCTCACTTCCCCCCGGTCAAAAGGGCCATCTGAAAAAAGTGTAAAATTCAGAAAGGCAGGACAGGCCATGGAGAACTGGGAGCCTTGTTATGCTGATGGGCGGGATGTAAATTGCCAACAGACACTCGGGAGAAGTGTATGGTGTTTCCTGAAACATCTAAAAAACAAAGCAACAGAGCCTAGGGCACTTCCACTTATGGTCCTATAGCTTAGGGAAATTAAAATCAAAAAGACACAGCCACCCCAAAGTTTGGGACGCCTCTGTTTACAAGAACCTCGTTTACAGTACAAGTTCAACATCGCAGAAAGTGAAAAATGGATAAAGGACTTGTGGTATTTACTTACAATGCAGTATCACTCAGCAATGAAATCTATGTCATCAGGCCCGTAGCAGCATAATGAGTGGATTCAGGTACGATGATTCTAACTGAAATAAGTCACACAGAAAAAGAAACATCGTAAGATATCACTAATACACGGAATGTAAACTTGGCTACACAGGAACTGAATTACAGAACAGAACAGGGTCTCAAATTTAGAAAACCAACTTATGCTTGCTTAAGGGGAAAGGTGAGTTGGGGTGCTGCATAAAACCAGAGATTGAAATGAGCACAGATAAAGTTCCTTAAGTCAAATATGGAATAGACAAGAGCTACTCCTTGCTCAACGAAATGGACTCAACACCGCATATTAAACGCCTAAGAATGTACCTGACTAGTAAGTATCGTAAAACCTATGGATTGCTATGTCTCCAAAAGAGAATCAAACGTGTGTACAGGGGCATAAACGCAGCAGTGATAGGATTGGAGAGGTTCAGTGAGCAAATGAAGACCCTTTGAAGTCATATTGCATGGTACCCATTGCACGGGTCTCAACTCTCCAGGTTTAAGGTATTCTTCCTTCAGCTAAAACATGCATGTGGAACCCAAGTATGATCAACCATGTGAACGGGAGACGTGTTCAAATATGTCTCAGTTTTCCTCCCCTGGTACTCGGGTGCAACATTCCAGACGCTTTACTAACACTCTCCCCACTTGGAGAGTCAGCGCCTTTAACCTCCTGTTTGGCTCAGTTTGCAATTTCTGCGGAAGATGAACAGGAATAGCGAGAACCAATGAGAGGCTAGCTGGTGGTGTCTGTACGGGTAAATTTATCTCTCATTTCCCACCAGGAAGAGGAAATAACCAAAGGCTCAGTGTGCCGTGCCAGACCAGATTAGGGCCTGAAGCCATCCTGCGGTGTTGAGGCCAGCTCAAAAGAAAGCGAGTTGAAGAAAGGAGCTCAGGGGCACTGTAATTCACAAACCTGCAGAGTTATAAATGACAGCTATCGTCCAAAAATAGACTGAAGTAAGGCTGCCAAGAGGACTTGAAAGCGGGGCAGAATTGCAGGAAACCGATTTCAGGAGGTAGACTGGAATTGCATTGAAAGCATAGGAAAAGAGGCAGAACCTCCACAATGATGCACTTGGCCAAAAAGGGCGTATGCGTTTTTTCCTGAATATATTCAGGAAAAAACGCATACGCCCTTTTTGGCCAACCAAGCAAGCTTGCAAAGGAAATCTGCACTACAATGAAGTCTCACTTCCCCCCGGTCAAAAGGGCCATCTGAAAAAAGTGTAAAATCCAGAAAGGCAACAGGCCATTGAGAACTGGGAGCCTTGTTATGTTGATGGGCGGGATGTAAATTGCCAACAGCCACTCCGGAGAAGTGTATGGTGTTTCCTGAAACATCTAAAAAACAAAGCAACAGAGCCTAGGGCACTTCCACTTATGGTCCTATAGCTTAGGGAAATTAAAATCAAAAAGACACAGCCACCCCAAAGTTTGGGACGCCTCTGTTTACAAGAACCTCGTTTACAGTACAAGTTCAACATCGCAGAAAGTGAAAAATGGATAAAGAAGTTGTGGTATTTACTTACAAAGCAATATCACTCAGCAATGAAATCTGTGTCATCAGGCCCTTAGCAGCACAATGAGTGGATTCAGGTATGATGATTCTAACTGAAATAAGTCACACAGAAAAAGAAACATCATAAGATATCAGTAATACACGGAATGGAAACTTGGCTACACAGGAACTGAATTACAGAACAGAACAGGGTCTCAAATTTAGAAAAACAACTTATGCTTGCTTAAGGGTAAAGGAGAGTTGGGGTGCTGCATAAAACCAGAGATTGAAATGAGCACAGATAAAGTTCCTTAAGCCAAATATGGAATAGACAAGAGCTACTCCTTGCTCAACGAAATGGACTCAACACCGCATATTAAACGCCTAAGAATGTACCTGACTTGTAATTATCTTAAAACCTATGGATTGCTATGTCTCCGAAAGAGAATCAAGCATGTGTACAGGGGCATAAACGCAGCAGTGATAGGATTGGAGAGGTTCGGTGAGCAAATGAAGACCCTTTGAAGTCATATTGCATGGTACCCATTCCACGGGTTTCAACTACCCAGGTTTAAGGTATTCTTCCTTCAGCTAAAACATGCATGTGGAACCTAGAGTATGATCAACCATGTGATCGGGAGACGTGTTCAAATATGTCTCAGTTTTCGTACCCTGGTACTCGGGTGCAACATTCCAGACACTTTACTAACACTCTCCCGACTTGGAGAGTCAGTCCCTTTAACCTCCTGTTTGGCCCAGTTTGCAATTTCTGCGGAAGATGAACAGGAATAGCGAGAACTAATGAGAGGCTAGCTGGAGGTGTCTGGACGGGCAAATTTAACTCTCATTTCCCACCAGGAAGAGGAATTAACCAAAGGCTCAGTGTGCCGTGCCGGAACCAGATTAGGGCCTGAAGCCATCCTGCGGTGTTGCGGCCAGCTCAAAAGAAAGCGAGTTGAAGAAAGGAGCTCAGGGGCACTGTAATTCACAAACCTGCAGAGTTATAAATGACAGCTATTGTCCAAAAATAGACTGAAGTAAGGCTGCCAAGAGGACTTGAAAGCGGGGCAGAATTGCAGGAAACCGATTTCAGGAGGTAGACTGGAATTGCATTGAAAGCATAGGAAAAGAGGCAGAACGTCCACAATGATGCACTTGGCCAAAAAGGGCGTATGCGTTTTTTCCTGAATATATTCAGGAAAAAACGCATACGCACTTTTTGGCCAACCAAGCAAGCTTGCAAAGGAAATCTGCACTACAATGAAGTCTCACTTCCCCCCGGTCAAAAGGGCCATCTGAAAAAAGTGTAAAATCCAGAAAGGCAGCACAGGCCATGGAGAACTGGGAGCCTTGTTATGCTGATGGGCGGGATGTAAATTGCCAACAACCACTCGGGAGAAGTGTATGGTGTTTCCTGAAACATCTAAAAAACAAAGCAACAGAACCTAGGGCAGTTCCACTTATGGTCCTATAACTTAGGGAAATTAAAATCAAAAAGACACAGCCACCCCAAAGTTTGGAACGGCTCTGTTTACAAGAACCTCGTTTACAGTACAAGTTCAACATCGCAGAAAGTGAAAAATGGATAAAGAAGTTGTGGTATTTACTTACAAAGCAATATCACTCAGCAATGAAATCTGTGTCATCAGGCCCTTAGGAGCACAATGACTGGATTCAGGTATGATGATTCTAACTGAAATAAGTCACACAGAAAAAGAAACATCATAAGATATCAGTAATACACGGAATGGAAACTTGGCTACACAGGAACTGAATTACAGAACAGAACAGGGTCTCAAATTTAGAAAACCAACTTATGCTTGCTTAAGGGGAAAGGTGAGTTGGGGTGCTGCATAAAACCAGAGATTGAAATGAGCACAGATAAAGTTCCTTAAGCCAAATATGGAATACACAAGAGCTACTCCTTGCTCAACGAAATGGACTCAACATCGCATATTAAACGCCTAAGAATGTACCTGACTAGTAAGTATCTTAAAAGATATGGATTGCTATGTCTCCGAAAGAGAATCAAGCATGTGTACAGGGGCATAAACGCAGCAGTGATAGGATTGGACAGGTTCGGTGAGCAAATGAAGACCCTTTGAAGTTATGTTGCATGGTACCCATTCCACGGGTTTCAACTACCCAGGTTTTAGGTATTCTTCCTTCAGCTAAAACATGCATGTGGAACCCAGAGTATGATCAACCATGTGATCGGGAGACGTGTTCAAATATGTCTCAGTTTTCATACCCTGGTACTCGGGTGCAACATTCCAGATGCTTTACTAACACTCTCCCGACTTGGAGAGTCAGTCCCTTTAACCTCCTGTTTGGCCCAGTTTGCAATTTCTGCGGAAGATGAACAGGAATAGCGAGAACCAATGAGAGACTAGCTGGAGGTGTCTGGACGGGCAAATTTAACTCTCATTTCCCACCAGGAAGAGGAATTAACCAAAGGCTCAGCGTGTCGTGCCGGAACCAGATTAGGGCCTGAAGCCATCCTGCGGTGTTGCGGCCAGCTCACAAGAAAGCGAGTTGAAGAAAGGAGCTCAGGGGCACTGTAATTCACAAACCTGCAGAGTTATAAATGACAGCTATCGTCCAAAAATAGACTGAAGTAAGGCTGCCAAGAGGACTTGAAAGCGGGGCAGAATTGCAGGAAACTGATTTCAGGAGGTAGACTGGAATTGCATTGAAAGCATAGGAAAAGAGGCAGAACGTCCACAATGATGCACTTGGCCAAAAAGGGCGTATGCGTTTTTTCCTGAATATATTCAGGAAAAAACGCATACGCCCTTTTTGGCCAACCAAGCAAGCTTGCAAAGGAAATCTGCACTACAATGAAGTCTCACTTCCCCCCGGTCAAAAGGACCATCTGAAAAAAGTGTAAAGTCCAGAAAGGCAAGACAGGCCATGGAGAACTGGGAGCCTTGTTATGCTGATGGGCGGGATGTAAATTGCCAACAGACACTCGGGAGAAGTGTATGGTGTTTCCTGAAACATCTAAAAAACAAAGCAACAGAGCCTAGGGCACTTCCACTTATGGTCCTATAGCTTAGGGAAATTAAAATCAAAAAGACACAGCCACCCCAAAGTTTGGAACGGCTCTGTTTACAAGAACCTCGTTTACAGTACAAGTTCAACATCGCAGAAAGTGAAAAATGGATAAAGAAGTTGTGGTATTTACTTACAAAGCAATATCACTCAGCAATGAAATCTGTGTCATCAGGCCCTTAGCAGCACAATGGGTGGATTCAGGTATGATGATTCTAACTGAAATAAGTCACACAGAAAAAGAAACATCATAAGATATCAGTAATACACGGAATGTAAACTTGGCTACACAGGAACTGAATTACACAACAGAACAGGGTCTCAAATTTAGAAAACCAACTTATGCTTGCTTAAGGGGAAAGGTGAGTTGGGGTGCTGCATAAAACCAGAGATTGAAATGAGCACAGATAAAGTTCCTTAAGTCAAATATGGAATAGACAAGAGCTACTCCTTGCTCAATGAAATGGACTCAACACCGCATATTAAACGCCTAAGAATGTACCTGACTAGTAAGTATCTTAAAACCTATGGATTGCTATGTCTCCGAAAGAGAATCAAGCATGTGTACAGGGGCATAAACGCAGCAGTGATAGGATTGGAGAGGTTCGGTGAGCAAATGAAGACCCTTTGAAGTCATATTGCATGGTACCCATTACACGGGTCTTAACTCTCCAGGTTTAAGGTATTCTTCCTTCAGCTAAAACATGCATGTGGAACCCAAGTATGATCAACCATGTGATCAGGAGACGTGTTCAAATATGTCTCAGTTTTCCTCCCCTGGTACTCGGGTGCAACATTCCAGACGCTTTACTAACACTCTCCCCACTTGGAGAGTCAGCGCCTTTAACCTCCTGTTTGGCCCAGTTTGCAATTTCTGCGGAAGATGAACAGGAATAGCGAGAACCAATGAGAGACTAGCTGGAGGTGTCTGGACGGGCAAATTTAACTCTCATTTCCCACCAGGAAGAGGAAATAAACAAAGGCTCAGCGTGCCGTGCCGGAACCAGATTAGGGCCTGAAGCCATCCTGCGGTGTTGCGGCCAGCTCAAAAGAAAGCAAGTTGAAGAAAGGAGCTCAGGGGCACTGTAATTCACAAACCTGCAGAGTTATAAATGACAGCTATCGTCCAAAAATAGACTGAAGTAAGGCTGCCAAGAGGACTTGAAAGCGGGGCAGAATTGCAGGAAACTGATTTCAGGAGGTAGACTGGAATTGCATTGAAAGCATAGGAAAAGAGGCAGAACGTCCACAATGATGCACTTGGCCAAAAAGGGCGTATGCGTTTTTTCCTGAATATATTCAGGAAAAAACGCATACGCCCTTTTTGGCCAACCAAGCAAGCTTGCAAAGGAAATCTGCACTACAATGAAGTCTCACTTCCCCCCGGTCAAAAGGGCCATCTGAAAAAAGTGTAAAGTCCAGAAAGGCAGGACAGGCCATGGAGAACTGGGAGCCTTGTTATGCTGATGGGCGGGATGTAAATTGCCAACAGACACTTGGGAGAAGTGTATGGTGTTTCCTGAAACATCTAAAAAACAAAGCAACAGAGCCTAGGGCACTTCCACTTATGGTCCTATAGCTTAGGGAAATTAAAATCAAAAAGACACAGCCACCCCAAAGTTTGGAACGGCTCTGTTTACAAGAACCTCGTTTACAGTACAAGTTCAACATCGCAGAAAGTGAAAAATGGATAAAGAAGTTGTGGTATTTACTTACAAAGCAATATCACTCAGCAATGAAATCTGTGTCATCAGGCCCTTAGCAGCACAATGAGTGGATTCAGGTATGATGATTCTAACTGAAATAAGTCACACAGAAAAAGAAACATCATAAGATATCAGTAATACACGGAATGTAAACTTGGCTACACAGGAACTGAATTACAGAACAGAACAGGGTCTCAAATTTAGAAAACCAACTTATGCTTGCTTAAGGGGAAAGGTGAGTTGGGGTGCTGCATAAAACCAGAGATTGAAATGAGCACAGATAAAGTTCCTTAAGTCAAATATGGAATAGACAAGAGCTACTCCTTGCTCAACGAAATGGACTCAACACCGCATATTAAACGCCTAAGAATGTACCTGACTAGTAAGTATCTTAAAACCTATGGAGTGCTATGTCTCCGAAAGAGAATCAAGCATGTGTACAGGGGCATAAACGCAGCAGTGATAGGATTGGAGAGGTTCGGTGAGCAAATGTAGACCCTTTGAAGTCATATTGCATGGTACCCATTACACGGTTCTTAACTCTCCGGGTTTAAGGTATTCTTCCTTCAGCTAAAACATGCATGTGGAACCCAAGTATGATCAACCATGTGAACGGGAGACGTGTTCAAATATGTCTCAGTTTTCGTACCCTGGTACTCGGGTGCAACATTCCAGACGCTTTACTAACACTCTCCCCACTTGGAGAGTCAGCGCCTTTAACCTCCTGTTTGGCTCAGTTTGCAATTTCTGCGGAAGATGAACAGGAATAGCGAGAACCAATGAGAGACTAGCTGGAGGTGTCTGGACGGGCAAATTTAACTCTCATTTCCCACCAGGAAGAGGAAATAAACAAAGGCTCAGCGTGCCGTGCCGGAACCAGATTAGGGCCTGAAGCCATCCTGCGGTGTTGCGGCCAGCTCAAAAGAAAGCAAGTTGAAGAAAGGAGCTCAGGGGCACTGTAATTCACAAACCTGCAGAGTTATAAATGACAGCTGTCGTCCAAAAATAGACTGAAGTAAGGCTGCCAAGAGGACTTGAAAGCGGGGCAGAATTGCAGGAAACCGATTTCAGGAGGTAGACTGGAATTGCATTGAAAGCATAGGAAAAGAGGCAGAACGTCCACAATGATGCACTTGGCCAAAAAGGGCGTATGCGTTTTTTCCTGAATATATTCAGGAAAAAACGCATACGCCCTTTTTGGCCAACCAAGCAAGCTTGCAAAGGAAATCTGCACTACAATGAAGTCTCACTTCCCCCCGGTCAAAAGGGCCATCAGAAAAAAGTGTAAAATCCAGAAAGGCAGGACAGGCCATGGAGAACTGGGAGCCTTGTTATGCTGATGGGCGGGATGTAAATTGCCAACAGACACTCGGGAGAAGTGTATGGTGTTTCCTGAAACATCTAAAAAACAAAGCAACAGAGCCTAGGGCACTGCCACTTATGGTCCTATAGCTTAGGGAAATTAAAATCAAAAAGACACAGCCACCCCAAAGTTTGGGACGCCTCTGTTTACAAGAACCTCGTTTACAGTACAAGTTCAACATCGCAGAAAGTGAAAAATGGATAAAGAAGTTGTGGTATTTACTTACAAAGCAATATCACTCAGCAATGAAATCTGTGTCATCAGGCCCTTAGCAGCACAATGAGTGGATTCAGGTATGATGATTCTAACTGAAATAAGTCACACAGAAAAAGAAACATCATAAGATATCAGTAATACACGGAATGTAAACTTGGCTACACAGGAACTGAATTACAGAACAGAACAGGGTCTCAAATTTAGAAAACCAACTTATGCTTGCTTAAGGGTAAAGGTGAGTTGGGGTGCTGCATAAAACCAGAGATTGAAATGAGCACAGATAAAGTTCCTTAAGCCAAATATGGAATAGACAAGAGCTACTCCTTGTTCAACGAAATGGACTCAACACCGCATATTAAACGCCTAAGAATGTACCTGACTAGTAAGTATCTTAAAACCTATGGATTGCTATGTCTCCGAAAGAGAATCAAGCATGTGTACAGGGGCATAAACGCAGCAGTGATAGGATTGGAGAGGTTCGGTGAGCAAATGAAGACCCTTTGAAGGCATATTGCATGGTACCCATTCCACGGGTTTCAAGTACCCAGGTTTAAGGTATTCTTCCTTCAGCTAAAACATGCATGGGGAACCTAGAGTATGATCAACCATGTGATCGGGAGACGTGTTCAAATATGTCTCAGTTTTCGTACCCTGGTACTCGGGTGCAACATTCCAGATGCTTTACTAACACTCTCCCCACTTGGAGAGTCAGTCCCTTTAACCTCCTGTTTGGCCCAGTTTGCAATTTCTGTGGAAGATGAACAGGAATAGCGAGAACCAATTACAGACTAGCTGGAGGTGTCCGGATGGGCAAATTTAACTCTCATTTCCCACCAGAAAGAGGAATTAACCAAAGGCTCAGCGTGCCGTGCCAGAACCAGATTAGGGCCTGAAGACATCATGCAGTGTTGCGGCAAGGTCACAAGAAAGCGAGTTGAAGAAAGGAGCTCAGGGGCACTGTAATTCACAAACCTGCAGAGTTATAAATGACAGCTATCGTCCAAAAATATACTGAAGTAAGGCTGCCAAGAGGACTTGAAAGCGGGGCAGAATTGCAGGAAACCGATTTCAGGAGGTAGACTGGAATTGCATTGAAAGCATAGGAAAAGAGGCAGAACGTCCACAATGATGCACTTGGCCAAAAAGGGCGTATGCGTTTTTTCCTGAATATATTCAGGAAAAAACGCATACGCCCTTTTTGACCAACCAAGCAAGCTTGCAAAGGAAATCTGCACTACAATGAAGTCTCACTTCCCCCCGGTCAAAAGGGCCATCTGAAAAAAGTGTAAAATCCAGAAAGGCAGGACAGTCCATGGAGAACTGGGAGCCTTGTTATGCTGATGGGCGGGATGTAAATTGCCAACAACCACTCGGGAGAAGTGTATGGTGTTTCCTGAAACATCTAAAAAACAAAGCAACAGAACCTAGGGCACTTCCACTTATGGTCCTATAACTTAGGGAAATTAAAATCAAAAAGACACAGCCACCCCAAAGTTTGGAACGGCTCTGTTGACAAGAACCTCGTTTACAGTACAAGTTCAACATCGCAGAAAGTGAAAAATGGATAAAGAAGTTGTGGTATTTACTTACAAAGCAATATCACTCAGCAATGAAATCTGTGTCATCAGGCCCTTAGCAGCACAATGAGTGGATTCAGGTATGATGATTCTAACTGAAATAAGTCACACAGAAAAAGAAACATCATAAGATATCAGTAATACACGGAATGTAAACTTGGCTACACAGGAACTGAATTACAGAACAGAACAGGGTCTCAAATTTATAAAACCAACTTATGCTTGCTTAAGGGGAAAGGTGAGTTGGGGTGCTGCATAAAACCAGAGATTGAAATGAGCACAGATAAAGTTCCTTAAGCCAAATATGGAATAGACAAGAGCTACTCCTTGTTCAACGAAATGGACTCAACACCGCATATTAAACACCTAAGAATGTACCTGACTAGTAAGTATCTTAAAACCTATGGATTGCTATGTCTCCGAAAGAGAATCAAGCATGTGTACAGGGGCATAAACGCAGCAGTGATAGGATTGGAGAGGTTCGGTGAGCAAATGAAGACCCTTTGAAGTCATATTGCATGGTACCCATTCCACGGGTTTCAAGTACCCAGGTTTAAGGTATTCTTCCTTCAGCTAAAACATGCATGTGGAACCTAGAGTATGATCAACCATGTGATCGGGAGACGTGTTCAAATATGTCTCAGTTTTCGTACCCTGGTACTCGGGTGCAACATTCCAGACGCTTTACTAACACTCTCCCCACTTGGAGAGTCAGTCCCTTTAACCTCCTGTTAGGCCCAGTTTGCAATTTCTGATAGCGAGAACCAATGAGAGGCTAGCTGGAGGTGTCTGGACGGGCAAATTTAACTCTCATTTCCCACCAGGAAGAGGAAATAAACAAAGGCTCAGCGTGCCGTGCCGGAACCAGATTAGGGCCTGAAGCCATCCTGCGGTGTTGCGGCCAGCTCAAAAGAAAGCAAGTTGAAGAAAGGAGCTCAGGGGCACTGTAATTCACAAACCTGCAGAGTTATAAATGACAGCTATCGTCCAAAAATAGACTGAAGTAAGGCTGCCAAGAGGACTTGAAAGCGGGGCAGAATTGCAGGAAACTGATTTCAGGAGGTAGACTGGAATTGCATTGAAAGCATAGGAAAAGAGGCAGAACGTCCACAATGATGCACTTGGCCAAAAAGGGCGTATGCGTTTTTTCCTGAATATATTCAGGAAAAAACGCATACGCCCTTTTTGGCCAACCAAGCAAGCTTGCAAAGGAAATCTGCACTACAATGAAGTCTCACTTCCCCCCGGTCAAAAGGGCCATCTGAAAAAAGTGTAAAGTCCAGAAAGGCAGGACAGGCCATGGAGAACTGGGAGCCTTGTTATGCTGATGGGCGGGATGTAAATTGCCAACAGACACTTGGGAGAAGTGTATGGTGTTTCCTGAAACATCTAAAAAACAAAGCAACAGAGCCTAGGGCACTTCCACTTATGGTCCTATAGCTTAGGGAAATTAAAATCAAAAAGACACAGCCACCCCAAAGTTTGGAACGGCTCTGTTTACAAGAACCTCGTTTACAGTACAAGTTCAACATCGCAGAAAGTGAAAAATGGATAAAGAAGTTGTGGTATTTACTTACAAAGCAATATCACTCAGCAATGAAATCTGTGTCATCAGGCCCTTAGCAGCACAATGAGTGGATTCAGGTATGATGATTCTAACTGAAATAAGTCACACAGAAAAAGAAACATCATAAGATATCAGTAATACACGGAATGTAAACTTGGCTACACAGGAACTGAATTACAGAACAGAACAGGGTCTCAAATTTAGAAAACCAACTTATGCTTGCTTAAGGGGAAAGGTGAGTTGGGGTGCTGCATAAAACCAGAGATTGAAATGAGCACAGATAAAGTTCCTTAAGTCAAATATGGAATAGACAAGAGCTACTCCTTGCTCAACGAAATGGACTCAACACCGCATATTAAACGCCTAAGAATGTACCTGACTAGTAAGTATCTTAAAACCTATGGAGTGCTATGTCTCCGAAAGAGAATCAAGCATGTGTACAGGGGCATAAACGCAGCAGTGATAGGATTGGAGAGGTTCGGTGAGCAAATGTAGACCCTTTGAAGTCATATTGCATGGTACCCATTACACGGTTCTTAACTCTCCGGGTTTAAGGTATTCTTCCTTCAGCTAAAACATGCATGTGGAACCCAAGTATGATCAACCATGTGAACGGGAGACGTGTTCAAATATGTCTCAGTTTTCGTACCCTGGTACTCGGGTGCAACATTCCAGACGCTTTACTAACACTCTCCCCACTTGGAGAGTCAGCGCCTTTAACCTCCTGTTTGGCTCAGTTTGCAATTTCTGCGGAAGATGAACAGGAATAGCGAGAACCAATGAGAGACTAGCTGGAGGTGTCTGGACGGGCAAATTTAACTCTCATTTCCCACCAGGAAGAGGAAATAAACAAAGGCTCAGCGTGCCGTGCCGGAACCAGATTAGGGCCTGAAGCCATCCTGCGGTGTTGCGGCCAGCTCAAAAGAAAGCAAGTTGAAGAAAGGAGCTCAGGGGCACTGTAATTCACAAACCTGCAGAGTTATAAATGACAGCTGTCGTCCAAAAATAGACTGAAGTAAGGCTGCCAAGAGGACTTGAAAGCGGGGCAGAATTGCAGGAAACCGATTTCAGGAGGTAGACTGGAATTGCATTGAAAGCATAGGAAAAGAGGCAGAACGTCCACAATGATGCACTTGGCCAAAAAGGGCGTATGCGTTTTTTCCTGAATATATTCAGGAAAAAACGCATACGCCCTTTTTGGCCAACCAAGCAAGCTTGCAAAGGAAATCTGCACTACAATGAAGTCTCACTTCCCCCCGGTCAAAAGGGCCATCAGAAAAAAGTGTAAAATCCAGAAAGGCAGGACAGGCCATGGAGAACTGGGAGCCTTGTTATGCTGATGGGCGGGATGTAAATTGCCAACAGACACTCGGGAGAAGTGTATGGTGTTTCCTGAAACATCTAAAAAACAAAGCAACAGAGCCTAGGGCACTGCCACTTATGGTCCTATAGCTTAGGGAAATTAAAATCAAAAAGACACAGCCACCCCAAAGTTTGGGACGCCTCTGTTTACAAGAACCTCGTTTACAGTACAAGTTCAACATCGCAGAAAGTGAAAAATGGATAAAGAAGTTGTGGTATTTACTTACAAAGCAATATCACTCAGCAATGAAATCTGTGTCATCAGGCCCTTAGCAGCACAATGAGTGGATTCAGGTATGATGATTCTAACTGAAATAAGTCACACAGAAAAAGAAACATCATAAGATATCAGTAATACACGGAATGTAAACTTGGCTACACAGGAACTGAATTACAGAACAGAACAGGGTCTCAAATTTAGAAAACCAACTTATGCTTGCTTAAGGGTAAAGGTGAGTTGGGGTGCTGCATAAAACCAGAGATTGAAATGAGCACAGATAAAGTTCCTTAAGCCAAATATGGAATAGACAAGAGCTACTCCTTGTTCAACGAAATGTACTCAACACCGCATATTAAACGCCTAAGAATGTACCTGACTAGTAAGTATCTTAAAACCTATGGATTGCTATGTCTCCGAAAGAGAATCAAGCATGTGTACAGGGGCATAAACGCAGCAGTGATAGGATTGGAGAGGTTCGGTGAGCAAATGAAGACCCTTTGAAGGCATATTGCATGGTACCCATTCCACGGGTTTCAAGTACCCAGGTTTAAGGTATTCTTCCTTCAGCTAAAACATGCATGGGGAACCTAGAGTATGATCAACCATGTGATCGGGAGACGTGTTCAAATATGTCTCAGTTTTCGTACCCTGGTACTCGGGTGCAACATTCCAGATGCTTTACTAACACTCTCCCCACTTGGAGAGTCAGTCCCTTTAACCTCCTGTTTGGCCCAGTTTGCAATTTCTGTGGAAGATGAACAGGAATAGCGAGAACCAATTACAGACTAGCTGGAGGTGTCCGGATGGGCAAATTTAACTCTCATTTCCCACCAGAAAGAGGAATTAACCAAAGGCTCAGCGTGCCGTGCCAGAACCAGATTAGGGCCTGAAGACATCATGCAGTGTTGCGGCAAGGTCACAAGAAAGCGAGTTGAAGAAAGGAGCTCAGGGGCACTGTAATTCACAAACCTGCAGAGTTATAAATGACAGCTATCGTCCAAAAATATACTGAAGTAAGGCTGCCAAGAGGACTTGAAAGCGGGGCAGAATTGCAGGAAACCGATTTCAGGAGGTAGACTGGAATTGCATTGAAAGCATAGGAAAAGAGGCAGAACGTCCACAATGATGCACTTGGCCAAAAAGGGCGTATGCGTTTTTTCCTGAATATATTCAGGAAAAAACGCATACGCCCTTTTTGACCAACCAAGCAAGCTTGCAAAGGAAATCTGCACTACAATGAAGTCTCACTTCCCCCCGGTCAAAAGGGCCATCTGAAAAAAGTGTAAAATCCAGAAAGGCAGGACAGTCCATGGAGAACTGGGAGCCTTGTTATGCTGATGGGCGGGATGTAAATTGCCAACAACCACTCGGGAGAAGTGTATGGTGTTTCCTGAAACATCTAAAAAACAAAGCAACAGAACCTAGGGCACTTCCACTTATGGTCCTATAACTTAGGGAAATTAAAATCAAAAAGACACAGCCACCCCAAAGTTTGGAACGGCTCTGTTGACAAGAACCTCGTTTACAGTACAAGTTCAACATCGCAGAAAGTGAAAAATGGATAAAGAAGTTGTGGTATTTACTTACAAAGCAATATCACTCAGCAATGAAATCTGTGTCATCAGGCCCTTAGCAGCACAATGAGTGGATTCAGGTATGATGATTCTAACTGAAATAAGTCACACAGAAAAAGAAACATCATAAGATATCAGTAATACACGGAATGTAAACTTGGCTACACAGGAACTGAATTACAGAACAGAACAGGGTCTCAAATTTATAAAACCAACTTATGCTTGCTTAAGGGGAAAGGTGAGTTGGGGTGCTGCATAAAACCAGAGATTGAAATGAGCACAGATAAAGTTCCTTAAGCCAAATATGGAATAGACAAGAGCTACTCCTTGTTCAACGAAATGGACTCAACACCGCATATTAAACACCTAAGAATGTACCTGACTAGTAAGTATCTTAAAACCTATGGATTGCTATGTCTCCGAAAGAGAATCAAGCATGTGTACAGGGGCATAAACGCAGCAGTGATAGGATTGGAGAGGTTCGGTGAGCAAATGAAGACCCTTTGAAGTCATATTGCATGGTACCCATTCCACGGGTTTCAAGTACCCAGGTTTAAGGTATTCTTCCTTCAGCTAAAACATGCATGTGGAACCTAGAGTATGATCAACCATGTGATCGGGAGACGTGTTCAAATATGTCTCAGTTTTCGTACCCTGGTACTCGGGTGCAACATTCCAGACGCTTTACTAACACTCTCCCCACTTGGAGAGTCAGTCCCTTTAACCTCCTGTTTGGCCCAGTTTGCAATTTCTGATAGCGAGAACCAATGAGAGGCTAGCTGGAGGTGTCTGGACGGGCAAATTTAACTCTCATTTCCCACCAGGAAGAGGAATTAACCAAAGGCTCAGCGTGCCGTGCCGGAACCAGATTAGGGCCTGAAGCCATCCTGCGGTGTTGCGGCCAGCTCAAAAGAAAGCGAGTTGAAGAAATGAGCTCAGGGGCACTGTAATTCACAAACCTGCAGAGTTATAAATGACAGCTATCGTCCAAAAATAGACTGAAGTAAGGCTGCCAAGAGGACTTGAAAGCGGGGCAGAATTGCAGGAAACCGATTTCAGGAGGTAGACTGGAATTGCATTGAAAGCATAGGAAAAGAGGCAGAACGTCCACAATGATGCACTTGGCCAAAAAGGGCGTATGCGTTTTTTCCTGAATATATTCAGGAAAAAACGCATACGCCCTTTTTGGCCAACCAAGCAAGCTTGCAAAGGAAATCTGCACTACAATGAAGTCTCACTTCCCCCTGGTCAAAAGGGCCATCTGAAAAAAGTGTAAAATCCAGAAAGGCAGGACAGGCCATGGAGAACTGGGAGCCTTGTTATGCTGATGGGCGGGATGTAAATTGCCAACAACCACTCGGGAGAAGTGTATGGTGTTTCCTGAAACATCTAAAAAACAAAGCAACAGAGCCTAGGGTACTTCCACTTATGGTCCTATAGCTTAGGGAAATTAAAATCAAAAAGACACAGCCACCCCAAAGTTTGGAACGGCTCTGTTGACAAGAACCTCGTTTACAGTACAAGTTCAACATCGCAGAAAGTGAAAAATGGATAAAGAAGTTGTGGTATTCACTTACAAAGCAATATCACTCAGCAATGAAATCTATGTCATCAGGCCCTTAGCAGCACAATGAGTGGATTCAGGTATGATGATTCTAACTGAAATAAGTCACACAGAAAAAGAAACATCATAAGATATCAGTAATACACGGAATGTAAACTTGGCTACACAGGAACTGAATTACAGAACAGAACAGGGTCTCAAATTTAGAAAACCAACTTATGCTTGCTTAAGGGTAAAGGTGAGTTGGGGTGCTGCATAAAACCAGAGATTGAAATGAGCACAGATAAAGTTCCTTAAGTCAAATATGGAATAGACAAGAGCTACTCCTTGCTCAACGAAATGGACTCAACACCGCATATTAAACGCCTAAGAATGTACCTGACTAGTAAGTATCGTAAAACCTATGGATTGCTATGTCTCCGAAAGAGAATCAAGCATGTGTACAGGGGCATAAACGCAGCAGTGATAGGATTGGAGAGGTTCGGTGAGCAAATGAAGACCCTTTGAAGTCATATTGCATGGTACCCATTACACGGGTCTCAACTCTCCAGGTTTAAGGTATTCTTCCTTCAGCTAAAACATGCATGTGGAACCCAAGTATGATCAACCATGTGAACGGGAGACATGTTCAAATATGTCTCAGTTTTCCTCCCCTGGTACTCGGGTGCAACATTCCAGACGCTTTACTAACACTCTCCCCACTTGGAGAGTCAGCGCCTTTAACCTCCTGTTTGGCCCAGTTTGCAATTTCTGCGGAAGATGAACAGGAATAGCGAGAACCAATGAGAGGCTAGCTGGAGGTGTCTGGACGGGCAAATTTAACTCTCATTTCCCACCAGGAAGAGGAAATAACCAAAGGCTCAGCGTGCCGGACCGGAACCAGATTAGGGCCTGAAGCCATCCTGCGGTGTTGCGGCCAGCTCAAAAGAAAGCGAGTTGAAGAAAGGAGCTCAGGGGCACTGTAATTCACAAACCTGCAGAGTTATAAATGACAGCTATCGTCCAAAAATAGACTGAAGTAAGGCTGCCAAGAGGACTTGAAAGCGGGGCAGAATTGCAGGAAACCGATTTCAGGAGGTAGACTGGAATTGCATTGAAAGCATAGGAAAAGAGGCAGAACGTCCACAATGATGCACTTGGCCAAAAAGGGCGTATGCGTTTTTTCCTGAATATATTCAGGAAAAAACGCATACGCCCTTTTTGGCCAACCAAGCAAGCTTGCAAAGGAAATCTGCACTACAATGAAGTCTCACTTCCCCCCGGTTAAAAGGGCCATCTGAAAAAAGTGTAAAATCCAGAAAGGCAGGACAGGCCATGGAGAACTGGGAGCCTTGTTATGCTGATGGGCGGGATGTAAATTGCCAACAACCACTCGGGAGAAGTGTATGGTGTTTCCTGAAACATGTAAAAAACAAAGCAACAGAGCCTAGGGCACTTCCACTTATGGTCCTATAGATTAAGGAAATTAAAATCAGAAAGACACAGCCACCCCAAAGTTTGGAACGGCTCTGTTTACAAGAACCTCGTTTATAGTACAAGTGCAACATCGCAGAAAGTGAAAAATGGATAAAGAAGTTGTGGTATTCACTTACAAAGCAATATCACTCAGCAATGAAATCTATGTCATCAGGCCCTTAGCAGCACAATGAGTGGATTCAGGTATGATGATTCTAACTGAAATAAGTCACACAGAAAAAGAAACATCATAAGTTATCAGTAATACACGGAATGTAAACTTGGCTACACAGGAACTGAATTACAGAACAGAACAGTGTCTCAAATTTAGAAAACCAACTTATGCTTGCTTAAGAGAAAAGGTGAGTTGGGTTGCTGCATAAAACCAGAGATTGAAATGAGCACAGATAAAGTTCCTTAAGTCAAATATGGAATAGACAAGAGCTACTCCTTGCTCAACGAAATGGACTCAACACCGCATATTAAACGCCTAAGAATGTACCTGACTAGTAAGTATCATAAAACCTATGGATTGCTATGTCTCCGAAAGAGAATCAAGCATGTGTACAGGGGCATAAACGCAGCAGTGATAGGATTGGAGAGGTTCGGTGAGCAAATGAAGACCCTTTGAAGTCATATTGCATGGTACCCATTCCACGGGTCTCAACTCTCCAGGTTTAAGGTATTCTTCCTTCAGCTAAAACATGCATGTGGAACCCAAGTATGATCAACCATGTGAACGGGAGACGTGTTCAAATATGTCTCAGTTTTCCTCCCCTGGTACTCGGGTGCAACATTCCAGACGCTTTACTAACACTCTCCCCACTTGGAGAGTCAGCGCCTTTAACCTCCTGTTTGGCCCAGTTTGCAATTTCTGCGGACGATGAACAGAAATAGTGAGAACCAATGAGAGGCTAGCTGGAGGTGTCTGGACGGGCAAATTTAACTCTCATTTCCCACCAGGAAGAGGAAATAACCAAAGGCTCAGCGTGCCGTACCGGAACCAGATTAGGGCCTGAAGCCATCCTGCGGTGTTGCGGCCAGCTCAAAAGAAAGCGAGTTGAAGAAAGGAGCTCAGGGGCACTGTAATTCACAAACCTGCAGACTTATAAATGACAGCTATCGTCCAAAAATAGACTGAAGTAAGGCTGCCAAGAGGACTTGAAAGCGGGGCAGAATTGCAGGAAACCGATTTCAGGAGGTAGACTGGAATTGCATTGAAAGCATAGGAAAAGAGGCAGAACGTCCACAATGATGCACTTGGCCAAAAAGGGCGTATGCGTTTTTTCCTGAATATATTCAGGAAAAAACGCATACGCCCTTTTTGGCCAACCAAGCAAGCTTGCAAAGGAAATCTGCACTACAATGAAGTCTCACTTCCCCCCGGCCAAAATGGCCATCTGAAAAAAGTGTAAAATCCAGAAAGGCAGGACAGGCCATGGAGAACTGGGAGCCTTGTTATGCTGATGGGCGGGATGTAAATTGCCAACAACCACTCGGGAGAAGTGTATGGTGTTTCCTGAAACATCTAAAAAACAAAGCAACAGAACCTAGGGCACTTCCACTTATGGTCCTATAGCTTAGGGAAATTAAAATCAAAAAGACACAGCCACCCCAAAGTTTGGAACGGCTCTGTTGACAAGAACCTCGTTTACAGTACAAGTTCAACATCGCAGAAAGTGAAAAATGGATAAAGAAGGTGTGGTATTTACTTACAAAGCAATATCACTCAGCAATGAAATCTGTGTCATCAGGCCCTTAGCATCACAATGAGTGGATTCAGGTATGATGATTCTAACTGAAGTAAGTCACACAGAAAAAGAAACATCATAAGATATCAGTAATACACGGAATGTAAACTTGGCTACACAGGAACTGAATTACAGAACAGAACAGGGTCTGAAATTTAGAAAACCAACTTATGCTTGCTTAAGGGTAAAGGTGAGTTGTGGTGCTGCATAAAACCAGAGATTGAAATGAGCACAGATAAAGTTCCTTAAGTCAAATATGGAATAGACAAGAGCTACTCCTTGCTCAACGAAATGGACTCAACACCCCATATTAAACGCCTAAGAATGTAGCTGACTAGTAAGTATCATAAAACCTATGGATTGCTATGTCTCAAAAAGAGAATCAAGCATGGGTACAGGGGCATAAACGCAGCAGTGATAGGATTGGAGAGGTTCGGTGAGCAAATGAAGACCCTTTGTAGTCATATTGCATGGTACCCATTACACGGGTCTCAACTCTCCAGGTTTAAGGTATTCTTCCTTCAGCTAAAACATGCATGTGGAACCCAAGTATGATCAACCATGTGAACGGGAGACGTGTTCAAATATGTCTCAGTTTTCGTACCCTGGTACTCGGGTGCAACATTCCAGACGCTTTACTAACACTCTCCCCACTTGGAGAGTCAGCGCCTTTAACCTCCTCTTTGGTACAGTTTGCAATTTCTGCGGAAGATGGACAGGAATAGCGAGAACCAATGAGAGGCTAGCTGGAGGTGTCTGTACGGGCAAATTTAACTCCCATTTCCCACCAGGAAGAGGAAATAACCAAAGGCTCAGCGTGCCGTACCGGAACCAGATTAGGGCCTGAAGCCATCCTGCGGTGTTGCGGCCAGCTCAAAAGAAAGCGAGTTGAAGAAAGGAGCTCAGGGGCACTGTAATTCACAAACCTGCAGAGTTATAAATGACAGCTATCGTCCAAAAATATACTGAAGTAAGGCTGCCAAGAGGTCTTGAAAGCGGGGCAGAATTGCAGGAAACCGATTTCAGGAGGTAGACTGGAATTGCATTGAAAGCATAGGAAAAGAGGCAGAACGTCCACAATGATGCACTTGGCCAAAAAGGGCGTATGCGTTTTTTCCTGAATATATTCAGGAAAAAACGCATACGCCCTTTTTGGCCAACCAAGCAAGCTTGCAAAGGAAATCTGCACTACAATGAAGTCTCACTTCCCCCCGGTCAAAAGGGCCATCTGAAAAAAGTGTAAAATCCAGAAAGGCAGGACAGGCCATGGAGAACTGGGAGACTTGTTATGCTGATGGGCGGGATGTAAATTGCCAACAGACACTCGGGAGAACTGTATGGTGTTTCCTGAAACATCTAAAAAACAAAGCAACAGAGCCTAGGGCACTGCCACTTATGGTCCTATAGCTTAGGGAAATTAAAATCAAAAAGACACAGCCACCCCAAAGTTTGGAACGGCTCTGTTTACAAGAACCTCGTTTACAGTACAAGTTCAACATCGCAGAAAGTGAAAAATGGATAAAGAAGTTGTGGTATTTACTTACAAAGCAATATCACTCAGCAATGAAATCTGTGTCATCAGGCCCTTAGCAGCACAATGAGTGGATTCAGGTATGATGATTCTAACTGAAATAAGTCACACAGAAAAAGAAACATCATAAGATATCACTAATACACGGAATGTAAACTTGGCTACACAGGAACTGAATTACAGAACAGAACAGGGTCTCAAATTTAGAAAACCAACTTATGCTTGCTTAAGGGTAAAGGTGAGTTGGGGTGCTGCATAAAACCAGAGATTGAAATGAGCACAGATAAAGTTCCTTAAGCCAAATATGGAATAGACAAGAGCTACTCCTTGCTCAATGAAATGGACTCAACACCGCATATTAAACGCCTAAGAATGTACCTGACTAGTAAGTATCTTAAAACCTATGGATTGCTATGTCTCCGAAAGAGAATCAAGCATGTGTACAGGGTCATAAACGCAGCAATGATAGGATTGGAGAGGTTCAGTGAGCAAATGAAGACCCTTTGAATTCATATTGCATGGTACCCATTCCACGGGTCTCAACTCTCCAGTTTTAAGGTATTCTTCCTTCAGCTAAAACATGCATGTGGAACCTAGAGTATGATCAACCATGTGATCGGGAGACCTGTTCAAATATGTCTCAGTTTTTGTACTCTGGTACTCGGGTGCAACATTTCAGACGCTTTACTAACACTCTCCCCACTTGGAGAGTCAGCGCCTTTAACCTCCTGTTTGGCCCAGTTTGCAATTTCTGTGGAAGATGAAAAGGAATAGCGAGAACCAATGAGAGACTAGCTGGAGGTGTCTGGACAGGCAAATTTAACTCTCATTTCCCACCAGGATGAGGAATTAACCAAAGGCTCAGCGTGCCATGCTGGAACCAGATTAGGGCCTGAAGCCATGCTGCGGTGTTGCGGCCAGCTCACAAGAAAGCGAGTTGAAGAAAGGAGCTCAGGGGCACTGTAATTCACAAACCTGCAGAGTTATAAATGACAGCTATCGTCCAAAAATAGACTGAAGTAAGGCTGCCAAGAGGACTTGAAAGCGGGGCAGAATTGCAGGAAACCGATTTCAGGAGGTAGACTGGAATTGCATTGAAAGCATAGGAAAAGAGGCAGAACGTCCACAATGATGCACTTGGCCAAAAAGGGCGTATGCGTTTTTTCCTGAATATATTCAGGAAAAAACGCATACGCCCTTTTTGGCCAACCAAGCAAACTTGCAAAGGAAATCTGCACTACAATGAAGTCTCACTTCTCCCCGGTCAAAAGGGCCATCTGAAAAAAGTGTAAAATCCAGAAAGGCAGGACAGGCCATGGAGAACTGGGAGCCTTGTTATGCTGATGGGCGGGATGTAAATTGCCAACAGACACTCAGGAGAAGTGTATGGTGTTTCCTGAAACATCTAAAAAACAAAGCAACAGAGCCTAGGGCACTTCCACTTATGGTCCTATAGCTTAGGGAAAATAAAATCAAAAAGACACAGCCACCCCAAAGTTTGGGACGCCTCCGTTTACAAGAACCTCGTTTACCATACAAGTTCAATATCACAGAAAGTGAAAAATGGATAAAGAACTTGTGGTACTTACGTACAATGCAGTATCACTCAGCAATGAAATCTATGTCATCAGGCCCGTAGCAGCATAATGAGTGGATTCAGGTACGATGATTCTAACTGAAATAAGTCACACAGAAAAAGAAACATCATAAGATATCACTAATACACGGAATGTAAACTTGGCTACACAGGAACTACATTCCAAAACAGAACAGGGTCTCAAATTTAGAAAACCAACTTATGCTTGCTTAAGGGGAAAGGTGAGTTGGGGTGCTGCATAAAACCAGAGATTGAAATGAGCACAGATAAAGTTCCTGAAGCCAAATATGGAATAGACAAGAGCTACTCCTTGCTCAACGAAATGGACTCAACACCCCATATTAAACGCCTAAGAATGTACCTGACTAGTAAGTATCTTAAAACCTATGGATTGCTATGTCTCCAAAAGAGAATCAAGCATGTGTACAGGGGCATAAACGCAGCAGTGATAGGATTGGAGAGGTTCGGTGAGCAAATGAAGACCCTTTGAAGTCATACTGCATGGTACCCATTACACGGGTCTCAACTCTCCAGGTTTAAGGCATTCTTCCTTCAGCTAAAACATGCATGTGGAACCTAGAGTATGATCAACCATGTGATCGGGAGACGTGTTCAAATATGTCTCAGTTTTCGTACCCTGGTACTCGGGTGCAACATTCCAGACGCTTTACTAACACTCTCCCGACTTGGAGAGTCAGTCCCTTTAACCTCCTGTTTGGCCCAGTTTGCAATTTCTGCGGAAGATGAATAGCAATAGCGAGAACCAATGAGAGACTAGCTGGAGGTGTCTGGACGGGCAAATTTAACTCTCATTTCCCACCAGGAAGAGGAATTAACCAAAGGCTCAGCGTGCCGTGCCGGAACCAGATTAGGGCCTGAAGCCATCCTGCGGTGTTGCGGCCAGGTCACAAGAAAGCGAGTTGAATAAAGGAGCTCAGGGGCACTGTAATTCACAAACCTGCAGACTTATAAATGACAGCTATCGTCCAAAAATAGACTGAAGTAAGGCTGCCAAGAGGACTTGAAAGCGGGGCAGAATTGCAGGAAACCGATTTCAGGAGGTAGACAGGAATTGCTTTGAAAGCATAGGAAAAGAGGCAGAACATCCACAATGATGCACTTGGCCAAAAAGGGCGTATGCGTTTTTTCCTGAATATATTCAGGAAAAAACGCATACGCACTTTTTGGCCAACCAAGCAAGCTTGCAAAGGAAATCTGCACTACAATGAAGTCTCACTTCCACCGGGTCAAAAGGGCCATCTGAAAAAAGTGTAAAATCCTAAAAGGCAGGACAGGCCATGGAGAACTGGGAGCCTTGTTATGCTGATGGGCGGGATGTAAATTGCCAACAGACACTCGGGAGAAGTGTATGGTGTTTCCTGAAACATCTAAAAAACAAAGCAACAGAGCCTAGGGCAATTCCACTAATGATCCTATAGCTTAGGGAAATTAAAATCAAAAAGACACAGCCACCCCAAAGTTTGGAACAGCTCTGTTTACAAGAACCTCGTTTACAGTACAAGTTCAACATCGCAGAAAGTGAAAAATGGATAAAGAAGGTGTGGTATTTACTTACAAAGCAATATCACTCAGCAATGAAATCTATGTCATCAGGCCCTTAGCATCACAATGAGTGGATTCAGGTATGATGATTCTAACTGAAATAAGTCACACAGAAAAAGAAACATCATAAGATATCAGTAATACACGGAATGGAAACTTGGCTACACAGGAACTGAATTACAGAACAGAACAGGGTCTCAAATTTAGAAAACCAACTTATTCTTGCTTAAGGGTAAAGGTGAGTTGGGGTGCTGCATAAAACCAGAGATTGAAATGAGCACAGATAAAGTTCCTTAAGTCAAATATGGAATAGACAAGAGCTACTCCTTGCTCAACGAAATGGACTCAACACCCCATATTAAACGCCTAAGAATGTACCTGACTAGTAAGTATCATAAAACCTATGGATTGCTATGTCTCAAAAAGAGAATCAAGCATGTGTACAGGGGCATAAACGCAGCAGTGATAGGATTGGAGAGGTTCGGTGAGCAAATGAAGACCCTTTGAAGTCATATTGCATGGTACCCATTACACGGGTCTCAACTCTCCAGGTTTAAGGTATTCTTCCTTCAGCTAAAACATGCATGTGGAACCCAAGTATGATCAACCATGTGAACGGGAGACGTGTTCAAATATGTCTCAGTTTTCGTACCCTGGTACTCGGGTGCAACATTCCAGACGCTTTACTAACACTCTCCCCACTTGGAGAGTCAGCGCCTTTAACCTCCTCTTTGGTACAGTTTGCAATTTCTGCGGAAGATGGACAGGAATAGCGAGAACCAATGAGAGGCTAGCTGGAGGTGTCTGGACGGGCAAATTTAACTCTCATTTCCCACCAGGAAGAGTAAATAACCAAAGGCTCAGCGTGCCGTACCGGAACCAGATTAGGGCCTGAAACCATCCTGCGGTGTTGCGGCCAGCTCAAAAGAAAGCGAGTTGAAGAAAGGAGCTCAGGGACACTGTAATTCACAAACCTGCAGAGTTATAAATGACAGCTATCGTCCAAAAATAGACTGAAGTAAGGCTGCCAAGAGGACTTGAAAGCGGGGCAGAATTGCAGGAAACCGATTTCAGGAGGTAGACTGGAATTGCATTGAAAGCATAGGAAAAGAGGCAGAACGTCCACAATGATGCACTTGGCCAAAAAGGGCGTATGCGTTTTTTCCTGAATATATTCAGGAAAAAACGCATACGCCCTTTTTGGCCAACCAAGCAAGCTTGCAAAGGAAATCTGCACTACAATGAAGTCTCACTTCCCCCCGGTCAAAAGGGCCATCTGAAAAAAGTGTAAAATCCAGAAAGGCAGGACAGGCCATGGAGAACCGGGAGCCTTGTTATGCTGATGGGCGGGATGTAAATTGCCAACAACCACTCGGGACAAGTGTATGGTGTTTCCTGAAACATCTAAAAAACAAAGCAAGAGAACCTAGGGCACTTCCACTTATGGTCCTATAGCTTAGGGAAATTAAAATCAAAAAGACACAGCCACCCCAAAGTTTGGAACGGCTCTGTTTACAAGAACCTCGTTTACAGTACAAGTTCAACATCGCAGAAAGTGAAAAATGGATAAAGAAGTTGTGGTATTTACTTACAAAGCAATATCACTCAGCAATGAAATCTGTGTCATCAGGCCCTTAGCAGCACAATGAGTGGATTCAGGTATGATGATTCTAACTGAAATAAGTCACACAGAAAAAGAAACATCATAAGTTATCCTTAATACACGGAATGTAAACTTGGCTACACAGGAACTGAATTAGAGAACAGAACAGGGTCTCAAATTTAGAAAACCAACTTATTCTTGCTTAAGGGTAAAGGTGAGTTGGGGTGCTGCATAAAACCAGAGATTGAAATGAGCACAGGTAAAGTTCCTTAAGCCAAATATGGAATAGACAAGAGCTACTCCTTGCTCAACGAAATGGACTCAACACCGCATATTAAACGCCTAAGAATGTACCTGACTAGTGAGTATCTTAAAACCTATGGATTGCTATGTCTCCGAAAGAGAATCAAGCATGTGTACAGGGGCATAAACGCAGCAGTGATAGGATTGGAGAGGTTCGGTGAGCAAATGAAGACCCTTTGAAGTCATATTGCATGGTACCCATTCCACGGGTTTCAACTACCCAGGTTTAAGGTATTCTTCCTTCAGCTAAAACATGCATGTGGAACCCAGAGTATGATCAACCATGTGATCGGGAGACGTGTTCAAATATGTCTCAGTTTTCGTACCTTGGTACTCGGGTGCAACATTCCAGACGCTTTACTAACACTCTCCCCACTTGGAGAGTCAGCGCCTTTAACCTCCTCTTTGGTACAGTTTGCAATTTCTGCGGAAGATGGACAGGAATAGCGAGAACCAATGAGAGGCTAGCTGGAGGTGTCTGTACGGGCAAATTTAACTCCCATTTCCCACCAGGAAGAGGAAATAACCAAAGGCTCAGCGTGCCGTACCGGAACCAGATTAGGGCCTGAAGCCATCCTGCGGTGTTGCGGGCAGCTCAAAAGAAAGCGAGTTGAAGAAAGGAGCTCAGGGGCACTGTAATTCACAAACCTGCAGAGTTATAAATGACAGCTATCGTCCAAAAATATACTGAAGTAAGGCTGCCAAGAGGTCTTGAAAGCGGGGCAGAATTGCAGGAAACCGATTTCAGGAGGTAGACTGGAATTGCATTGAAAGCATAGGAAAAGAGGCAGAACGTCCACAATGATGCACTTGGCCAAAAAGGGCGTATGCGTTTTTTCCTGAATATATTCAGGAAAAAACGCATACGCCCTTTTTGGCCAACCAAGCAAGCTTGCAAAGGAAATCTGCACTACAATGAAGTCTCACTTCCCCCCGGTCAAAAGGGCCATCTGAAAAAAGTGTAAAATCCAGAAAGGCAGGACAGGCCATGGAGAACTGGGAGACTTGTTATGCTGATGGGCGGGATGTAAATTGCCAACAGACACTCGGGAGAACTGTATGGTGTTTCCTGAAACATCTAAAAAACAAAGCAACAGAGCCTAGGGCACTGCCACTTATGGTCCTATAGCTTAGGGAAATTAAAATCAAAAAGACACAGCCACCCCAAAGTTTGGAACGGCTCTGTTTACAAGAACCTCGTTTACAGTACAAGTTCAACATCGCAGAAAGTGAAAAATGGATAAAGAAGTTGTGGTATTTACTTACAAAGCAATATCACTCAGCAATGAAATCTGTGTCACCAGGCCCTTAGCAGCACAATGAGTGGATTCAGGTATGATGATTCTAACTGAAATAAGTCACACAGAAAAAGAAACATCATAAGATATCACTAATACACGGAATGTAAACTTGGCTACACAGGAACTGAATTACAGAACAGAACAGGGTCTCAAATTTAGAAAACCAACTTATGCTTGCTTAAGGGTAAAGGTGAGTTGGGGTGCTGCATAAAAGCAGAGATTGAAATGAGCACAGATAAAGTTCCTTAAGCCAAATATGGAATAGACAAGAGCTACTCCTTGCTCAACGAAATGGACTCAACACCGCATATTAAACGCCTAAGAATGTACCTGACTAGTAAGTATCTTAAAACCTATGGATTGCTATGTCTCCGAAAGAGAATCAAGCATGTGTACAGGGTCATAAACGCAGCAATGATAGGATTGGAGAGGTTCAGTGAGCAAATGAAGACCCTTTGAATTCATATTGCATGGTACCCATTCCACGGGTCTCAACTCTCCAGTTTTAAGGTATTCTTCCTTCAGCTAAAACATGCATATGGAACCTAGAGTATGATCAACCATGTGATCGGGAGACGTGTTCAAATATGTCTCAGTTTTTGTACTCTGGTACTCGGGTGCAACATTTCAGACGCTTTACTAACACTCTCCCCACTTGGAGAGTCAGCGCCTTTAACCTCCTGTTTGGCCCAGTTTGCAATTTCTGTGGAAGATGAAAAGGAATAGCGAGAACCAATGAGAGACTAGCTGGAGGTGTCTGGACAGGCAAATTTAACTCTCATTTCCCACCAGGATGAGGAATTAACCAAAGGCTCAGCGTGCCATGCTGGAACCAGATTAGGGCCTGAAGCCATGCTGCGGTGTTGCGGCCAGCTCACAAGAAAGCGAGTTGAAGAAAGGAGCTCAGGGGCACTGTAATTCACAAACCTGCAGAGTTATAAATGACAGCTATCGTCCAAAAATAGACTGAAGTAAGGCTGCCAAGAGGACTTGAAAGCGGGGCAGAATTGCAGGAAACCGATTTCAGGAGGTAGACTGGAATTGCATTGAAAGCATAGGAAAAGAGGCAGAACGTCCACAATGATGCACTTGGCCAAAAAGGGCGTATGCGTTTTTTCCTGAATATATTCAGGAAAAAACGCATACGCCCTTTTTGGCCAACCAAGCAAACTTGCAAAGGAAATCTGCACTACAATGAAGTCTCACTTCTCCCCGGTCAAAAGGGCCATCTGAAAAAAGTGTAAAATCCAGAAAGGCAGGACAGGCCATGGAGAACTGGGAGCCTTGTTATGCTGATGGGCGGGATGTAAATTGCCAACAGACACTCAGGAGAAGTGTATGGTGTTTCCTGAAACATCTAAAAAACAAAGCAACAGAGCCTAGGGCACTTCCACTTATGGTCCTATAGCTTAGGGAAAATAAAATCAAAAAGACACAGCCACCCCAAAGTTTGGGACGCCTCCGTTTACAAGAACCTCGTTTACCATACAAGTTCAATATCACAGAAAGTGAAAAATGGATAAAGAACTTGTGGTACTTACGTACAATGCAGTATCACTCAGCAATGAAATCTATGTCATCAGGCCCGTAGCAGCATAATGAGTGGATTCAGGTACGATGATTCTAACTGAAATAAGTCACACAGAAAAAGAAACATCATAAGATATCACTAATACACGGAATGTAAACTTGGCTACACAGGAACTACATTCCAAAACAGAACAGGGTCTCAAATTTAGAAAACCAACTTATGCTTGCTTAAGGGGAAAGGTGAGTTGGGGTGCTGCATAAAACCAGAGATTGAAATGAGCACAGATAAAGTTCCTGAAGCCAAATATGGAATAGACAAGAGCTACTCCTTGCTCAACGAAATGGACTCAACACCCCATATTAAACGCCTAAGAATGTACCTGACTAGTAAGTATCTTAAAACCTATGGATTGCTATGTCTCCAAAAGAGAATCAAGCATGTGTACAGGGTCATACACGCAGCAGTGATAGGATTGGAGAGGTTCGGTGAGCAAATGAAGACCCTTTGAAGTCATACTGCATGGTACCCATTACACGGGTCTCAACTCTCCAGGTTTAAGGCATTCTTCCTTCAGCTAAAACATGCATGTGGAACCTAGAGTATGATCAACCATGTGATCGGGAGACGTGTTCAAATATGTCTCAGTTTTCGTACCCTGGTACTCGGGTGCAACATTCCAGACGCTTTACTAACACTCTCCCGACTTGGAGAGTCAGTCCCTTTAACCTCCTGTTTGGCCCAGTTTGCAATTTCTGCGGAAGATGAATAGCAATAGCGAGAACCAATGAGAGACTAGCTGGAGGTGTCTGGACGGGCAAATTTAACTCTCATTTCCCACCAGGAAGAGGAATTAACCAAAGGCTCAGCGTGCCGTGCCGGAACCAGATTAGGGCCTGAAGCCATCCTGCGGTGTTGCGGCCAGGTCACAAGAAAGCGAGTTGAATAAAGGAGCTCAGGGGCACTGTAATTCACAAACCTGCAGACTTATAAATGACAGCTATCGTCCAAAAATAGACTGAAGTAAGGCTGCCAAGAGGACTTGAAAGCGGGGCAGAATTGCAGGAAACCGATTTCAGGAGGTAGACAGGAATTGCATTGAAAGCATAGGAAAAGAGGCAGAACATCCACAATGATGCACTTGGCCAAAAAGGGCGTATGCGTTTTTTCCTGAATATATTCAGGAAAAAATGCATACGCACTTTTTGGCCAACCAAGCAAACTTGCAAAGGAAATCTGCACTACAATGAAGTCTCACTTACATCGGGTCAAAAGGGCCATCTGAAAAAAGTGTAAAATCCTAAAAGGCAGGACAGGCCATGGAGAACTGGGAGCCTTGTTATGCTGATGGGCGGGATGTAAATTGCCAACAGACACTCGGGAGAAGTGTATGGTGTTTCCTGAAACATCTAAAAAACAAAGCAACAGAGCCTAGGGCACTTCCACTAATGATCCTATAGCTTAGGGAAATTAAAATCAAAAAGACACAGCCACCCCAAAGTTTGGAACAGCTCTGTTTACAAGAACCTCGTTTACAGTACAAGTTCAACATCGCAGAAAGTGAAAAATGGATAAAGAAGGTGTGGTATTTACTTACAAAGCAATATCACTCAGCAATGAAATCTATGTCATCAGGCCCTTAGCATCACAATGAGTGGATTCAGGTATGATGATTCTAACTGAAATAAGTCACACAGAAAAGAAACATCATAAGATATCAGTAATACACGGAATGGAAACTTGGCTACACAGGAACTGAATTACAGAACAGAACAGGGTCTCAAATTTAGAAAACCAACTTATTCTTGCTTAAGGGTAAAGGTGAGTTGGGATGCTGCATAAAACCAGAGATTGAAATGAGCACAGATAAAGTTCCTTAAGTCAAATATGGAATAGACAAGAGCTACTCCTTGCTCAACGAAATGGACTCAACACCCCATATTAAACGCCTAAGAATGTACCTGACTAGTAAGTATCATAAAACCTATGGATTGCTATGTCTCAAAAAGAGAATCAAGCATGTGTACAGGGGCATAAACGCAGCAGTGATAGGATTGGAGAGGTTTGGTGAGCAAATGAAGACCCTTTGAAGTCATATTGCATGGTACCCATTACACGGGTCTCAACTCTCCAGGTTTAAGGTATTCTTCCTTCAGCTAAAACATGCATGTGGAACCCAAGTATGATCAACCATGTGAACGGGAGACGTGTTCAAATATGTCTCAGTTTTCGTACCCTGGTACTCGGGTGCAACATTCCAGACGCTTTACTAACACTCTCCCCCCTTGGAGAGTCAGCGCCTTTAACCTCCTCTTTGGTACAGTTTGCAATTTCTGCGGAAGATGGACAGGAATAGCGAGAACCAATGAGAGGCTAGCTGGAGGTGTCTGGACGGGCAAATTTAACTCTCATTTCCCACCAGGAAGAGTAAATAACCAAAGGCTCAGCGTGCTGTACCGGAACCAGATTAGGGCCTGAAACCATCCTGCGGTGTTGCGGCCAGCTCAAAAGAAAGCGAGTTGAAGAAAGGAGCTCAGGGACACTGTAATTCACAAACCTGCAGAGTTATAAATGACAGCTATCGTCCAAAAATAGACTGAAGTAAGGCTGCCAAGAGGACTTGAAAGCGGGGCAGAATTGCAGGAAACCGATTTCAGGAGGTAGACTGGAATTGCATTGAAAGCATAGGAAAAGAGGCAGAACGTCCACAATGATGCACTTGGCCAAAAAGGGCGTATGCGTTTTTTCCTGAATATATTCAGGAAAAAACGCATACGCCCTTTTTGGCCAACCAAGCAAGCTTGCAAAGGAAATCTGCACTACAATGAAGTCTCACTTCCCCCCGGTCAAAAGGGCCATCTGAAAAAAGTGTAAAATCCAGAAAGGCAGGACAGGCCATGGAGAACCGGGAGCCTTGTTATGCTGATGGGCGGGATGTAAATTGCCAACAACCACTCGGGACAAGTGTATGGTGTTTCCTGAAACATCTAAAAAACAAAGCAAGAGAACCTAGGGCACTTCCACTTATGGTCCTATAGCTTAGGGAAATTAAAATCAAAAAGACACAGCCACCCCAAAGTTTGGAACGGCTCTGTTTACAAGAACCTCGTTTACAGTACAAGTTCAACATCGCAGAAAGTGAAAAATGGATAAAGAAGTTGTGGTATTTACTTACAAAGCAATATCACTCAGCAATGAAATCTGTGTCATCAGGCCCTTAGCAGCACAATGAGTGGATTCAGGTATGATGATTCTAACTGAAATAAGTCATAAAACCATAGATTGAAATGAGCACAGATAAAGTTCCTTAAGCCAAATATGGAATAGACAAGAGCTACTCCTTGCTCAACGAAATGGACTCAACACCGCATATTAAACGCCTAAGAATGTACCTGACTAGTAAGTATCTTAAAACCTATGGATTGCTATGTCTCCGAAAGAGAATCAAGCATGTGTACAGGGGCATAAACACAGCAGTGATAGGATTGGAGAGGTTCGTGAGCAAATGAAGACCCTTTGAAGTCATATTGCATGGTACCCATTCCACGGGTTTCAACTACCCAGGTTTTAGGTATTCTTCCTTCAGCTAAAACATGCATGTGGAACCTAGAGTATGATCAACCATGTGATCGGGAGACGTGTTCAAATATGTCTCAATTTTCCTCACCTGGTACTCGGGTGCAACATTCCAGACGCTTTACTAACACTCTCCCCACTTGGAGAGTCAGTCCCTTTAACCTCCTGTTTGGCCCAGTTTGCAATTTCTGCGGAAGATGAACAGGAATAGCGAGAACCAATGAGAGGCTAGCTGGAGGTGTCTGGACGGGCAAATTTAACTCTCATTTCCCACCAGGAGGGGGAAATAACCAAAGGCTCAGCGTGCCGTACCGGAACCAGATTAGGGCCTGAAGCCATCCTGCGGTGTTGCGGGCAGCTCAAAAGAAAGCGAGTTGAAGAAAGGAGCTCAGGGGCACTGTAATTCACAATCCTGCAGAGTTATAAATGACAGCTATCGTCCAAAAATACACTGAAGTAAGGCTGCCAAGAGGACTTGAAAGCGGGGCAGAATTGCAGGAAACCGATTTCAGGAGGTAGACTGGAATTGCATTGAAAGCATAGGAAAAGAGGCAGAACGTCCACAATGATGCACTTGGCCAAAAAGGGCGTATGCGTTTTTTCCTGAATATATTCAGGAAAAAACGCATACGCCCTTTTTGGCCAACCAAGCAAGCTTGCAAAGGAAATCTGCACTACAATGAAGTCTCACTTCCCCCCGGTCAAAATGGCTATCTGAAAAAAGTGTAAAATCCAGAAAGGCAGGACAGGCCATGGAGAACTGGGAGCCTTGTTATGCTGATGGGTGGGATGTAAATTGCCAACAACCACTCGGGAGAAGTGTATGGTGTTTCCTGAAACATCTAAAAAACAAAGCAACAGAACCTAGGGCACTGCCACTTATGGTCCTATAGCTTAGGGAAATTAAAATCAAAAAGACACAGCCACCCCAAAGTTTGGAACGGCTCTGTTTACAAGAACCTCGTTTACAGTACAAGTTCAACATTGCAGAAAGTGAAAAATGGATAAAGAAGTTGTGGTATTCACTTACAAAGCAATATCACTCAGCAATGAAATCTGTGTCATCAGGCCCTTAGCAGCACAATGAGTGAATTCAGTTATGATGATTCTAACTGAAATAAGTCACACAGAAAAAGAAACATCATAAGATATCAGTAATACACGGAATGCAAACTTGGCTACACAGGAACTGAATTACAGAACAGAACAGGGTCTCAAATTTAGAAAACCAACTTATGCTTGCTTAAGGGTAAAGGTGAGTTGTGGTGCTGCATAAAACCAGAGATTGAAATGAGCACAGATAAAGTTCCTTAAGTCAAATATGGAATAGACAAGAGCTACTCCTTGCTCAACGAAATGGACTCAACACCCCATATTAAACGCCTAAGAATGTACCTGACTAGTAAGTATCTTAAAACCTATGGATTGCTATGTCTCCGAAAGAGAATCAAGCATGTGTACAGGGGCATAAACGCAGCAGTGATAGGATTGGAGAGGTTCGGTGAGCAAATGAAGACCCTTTGAAGTCATATTGCATGGTACCCATTCCACGGGTTTCAACTACCCAGGTTTAAGGTATTCTTCCTTCAGCTAAAATATGCATGTGGAACCTAGAGTATGATCAACCATGTGATCGGGAGACGTGTTCAAATATGTCTCAGTTTTCGTACCCTGGTACTCGGGTGCAACATTCCAGACGCTTTACTAACACTCTCCCGACTTGGAGAGTCAGTCCCTTTAACCTCCTGTTTGGCCCAGTTTGCAATTTCTGCGGAAGATGAACAGGAATAGCGAGAACCAATGAGAGGCTAGCTGGAGGTGTCTGGACGGGCAAATTTAACTCTCATTTCCCACCAGGAAGAGGAATTAACCAAAGGCTCAGCGTGCCGTGCCGGAACCAGATTAGGGCCTGAAGCCATCCTGCGGTGTTGCGGGCAGCTCAAAAGAAAGCGAGTTGAAGAAAGGAGCTCAGGGGCACTGTAATTCACAAACCTGCAGAGTTATAAATGACAGCTATCGTCCAAAAATAGACTGAAGTAAGGCTGCCAAGAGGACTTGAAAGCGGGGCAGAATTGCAGGAAACCGATTTCAGGAGGTAGACTGGAATTGCATTGAAAGCATAGGAAAAGAGGCAGAACGTCCACAATGATGCACTTGGCCAAAAAGGGCGTATGCGTTTTTTCCTGAATATATTCAGGAAAAAACGCATACGCCCTTTTTGGCCAACCAAGCAAGCTTGCAAAGGAAATCTGCACTACAATGAAGTCTCACTTCCACCAGGTCAAAAGGGCCATCTGAAAAAAGTGTAACATCCAGAAAGGCAGGACAGGCCATGGAGAACTGGGAGCCTTGTTATGCTGATGGGCGGGATGTAAATTGCCAACAACCACTTGGGAGATGTGTATGGTGTTTCCTGAAACATCTAAAATACAAAGCAACAGAGCCTAGGGCACTTCCACTTATGGTCCTATAGCTTAGGGAAATTAAAATCAAAAAGACACAGCCACCCCAAAGTTTGGGACGCCTCTGTTTACAAGAACCTCGTTTACCGTACAAGTTCAATATCACAGAAAGTGAAAAATGGATAAAGAACTTGTGGTACTTACGTACAATGCAGTATCACTCAGCAATGAAATCTATGTCATCAGGCCCATAGAAGCATAATGAGTAGATTCAGGTACGATGATTCTAACTGAAATAAGTCACACAGAAAAAGAAACATCATAAGATATCACTAATACACGGAATGGAAACTTGGCTACACAGGAACTGAATTACAGAACAGAACAGGGTCTCAAATTTAGAAAACCAACTTATGCTTGCTTAAGGGTAAAGGTGAGTTGGGGTGCTGCATAAAACCAGAGATTGAAATGAGCACAGATAAAGTTCCTTAAGCCAAATTTGGAATAGACAAGAGCTACTCCTTGCTCAACGAAATGGACTCAACACCGCATATTAAACGTCTAAGAATGTACCTGACTAGTAAGTATCTTAAAACCTATGGATTGCTATGTCTCCGAAAGAGAATCAAGCATGTGTACAGGGGCATAAACGCAGCAGTGATAGGATTGCAGATGTTCGGTGAGCAAATGAAGACCCTTTGAAGTCATATTGCATGGTACCCATTCCACGGGTTTCAACTACCGCGGTGTTAGGTATTCTTCCTTCAGCTAAATCATGCATGTGGAACCCAGAGTATGATCAACCATGTGATCGGGAGACGTGTTCAAATATGTCTCAGTTTTCCTCCCCTAGTACTCGGGTGCAACATTCCAGAAGCTTTACTAACACTCTCCCCACTTGGAGAGTCAGCGCCTTTAACCTCCTGTTTGGCACAGTTTGCAATTTCGGCGGAAGATGAACAGGAATAGCGAGAACCAATGAGAGGCTAGCTGGAGGTGTCTGGACGGGCAAATTTAACTCTCATTTCCCACCAGGAAGAGGAAATAACCAAAGGCTCAGCGTACCGTACCAGAACCAGATTAGGGCCTGAAACCATCCTGCGGTGTTGCGGCCAGGTCACAAGAAAGCGAGTTGAAGAAAGGAGCCCAGGGGCACTGTAATTCACAAACCTGCAGAGTTATAAATGACAGCTATCATTCAAAAATAGACTGAAGTAAGTCTGCCAAGAGGACTTGAAAGCGGGGCAGAATTGCAGGAAACCGATTTCAGGAGGTAGACTGGAATTGCATTGAAAGCATAGGAAAAGAGGCAGAACGTCCACAATGATGCACTTGGCCAAAAAGGGCGTATGCGTTTTTTCCTGAATATATTCAGGAAAAAACGCATACACCCTTTTTGGCCAACCAAGCAAGCTTGCAAAGGAAATCTGCACTACAATGAAGTCTCACTTCCCCCCGGTCAAAAGGGCCATCTGAAAAAGGTGTAAAATCCAGAAAGGCAGGACAGGCCATGGAGAACCGGGAGCCTTGTTATGCTGATGGGCGGGATGTAAATTGCCAACAACCACTCGGGACAAGTGTATGGTGTTTCCTGAAACATCTAAAAAACAAAGCAAGAGAACCTAGGGCACTTCCACTTATGGTCCTATAGCTTAAGGAAATTAAAATCAAAAAGACACAGCCACCCCAAAGTTTGGAACGGCTCTGTTTACAAGAACCTCGTTTACAGTACAAGTTCAACATCGCAGAAAGTGAAAAATGGATAAAGAAGTTGTGGTATTTACTTACAAAGCAATATCACTCAGCAATGAAATCTGTGTCATCAGGCCCTTAGCAGCACAATGAGTGGATTCAGGTATGATGATTCTAACTGAAATAAGTCACACAGAAAAAGAAACATCATAAGTTATCAGTAATACACGGAATGTAAACTTGGCTACACAGGAACTGAATTAGAGAACAAAACAGGGTCTCAAATTTAGAAAACCAACTTATTCTTGCTTAAGGGTAAAGGTGAGTTGGGGTGCTGCATAAAACCAGAGATTGAAATGAGCACAGATAAAGTTCCTTAAGCCAAATATGGAATAGACAAGAGCTACTCCTTGCTCAACGAAATGGACTCAACACCGCATATTAAACGCCTAAGAATGTACCTGACTAGTGAGTATCTTAAAACCTATGGATTGCTATGTCTCCGAAAGAGAATCAAGCATGTGTACAGGGGCATAAACGCAGCAGTGATAGGATTGGAGAGGTTCGGTGAGCAAATGAAGACCCTTTGAAGTCATATTGCATGGTACCCATTCCACGGGTTTCAACTACCCAGGTTTAAGGTATTCTTCCTTCAGCTAAAACATGCATGTGGAACCTAGAGTATGATCAACCATGTGATCGGGAGACGTGTTCAAATATGTCTCAGTTTTCGTACCTTGGTACTCGGGTGCAACATTCCAGACGCTTTACTAACACTCTCCCCACTTGGAGAGTCAGCGCCTTTAAACTCCTCTTTGGTACAGTTTGCAATTTCTGCGGAAGATGGACAGGAATAGCGAGAACCAATGAGAGGCTAGCTGGAGGTGTCTGGACGGGCAAATTTAACTCTCATTTCCCACCAGGAAGAGGAAATAACCAAAGGCTCAGCGTGCCATGCTGGAACCAGATTAGGGCCTGAAGCCATGCTGCGGTGTTGCGGCCAGCTCAAAAGAAAGCGAGTTGAAGAAAGGAGCTGAGGGGCACTGTAATTCACAAACCTGCAGAGTTATAAATGACAGCTATCGTCCAAAAGTAGACTGAAGTAAGGCTGCCAAGAGGACTTGAAAGCGGGGCAGAATTGCAGGAAACCGATTTCAGGAGGTAGACTGGAATTGCATTGAAAGCATAGGAAAAGAGGCAGAACGTCCACAATGATGCACTTGGCCAAAAAGGGCGTATGCGTTTTTTCCTGAATATATTCAGGAAAAAACGCATACGCCCTTTTTGGCCAACCAAGCAAGCTTGCAAAGGAAATCTGCACTACAATGAAGTCTCACTTCCCCCCGGTCAAAAGGGCCATCTGAAAAAAGTGTAAAATCCAGAAAGGCAGGACAGGCCATGGAGAACTGGGAGCCTTGTTATGCTGATGGGCGGGATGTAAATTGCCAACAGACACTCAGGAGAAGTGTATGGTGTTTCCTGAAACATCTAAAAAACAAAGCAACAGAGCATAGGGCAGTTCCACTTATGGTGCTATAGCTTAGGGAAATTAAAATCAAAAAGACACAGCCACCCCAAAGTTTGGGACGCCTCTGTTTACAAGAACCTCGTTTACAGTACAAGTTCAACATCGCAGAAAGTGAAAAATGGATAAAGAAGGTGTGGTATTTACTTACAAAGCAATATCACTCAGCAATGAAATCTATGTCATCAGGCCCTTAGCATCACAATGAGTGGATTCAGGTATGATGATTCTAACTGAAATAAGTCACACAGAGAAAGAAACATCATAAGATATCAGTAATACACGGAATGTAAACTTGGCTACACAGGAACTGAATTACAGAACAGAACAGGGTCTCAAATTTAGAAAACCAACTTATGCTTGCTTAAGGGGAAAGGTGAGTTGGGGTGCTGCATAAAACCAGAGATTGAAATGAGCACAGATAAAGTTCCTTAAGTCAAATATGGAATAGACAAGAGCTACTCCTTGCTCAACGAAATGGACTCAACACCGCATATTAAACGCCTAAGAATGTACCTGACTAGTAAGTATCGTAAAACCTATGGATTGCTATGTCTCCAAAAGAGAATCAAGCATGTGTACAGGGGCATAAACGCAGCAGTGATAGGATTGGAGAGGTTCGGTGAGCAAATGAAGACCCTTTGAAGTCATATTGCATGGTACCCATTACACGGGTCTCAACTCTCCAGGTTTAAGGTATTCTTCCTTCAGCTAAAACATGCATGTGGAACCCAGAGTATGATCAACCATGTGAACGGGAGACGTGTTCAAATATGTCTCAGTTTTCGTACCCTGGTACTAGGGTGCAACATTCCAGACGCTTTACTAACACTCTCCCGACTTGGAGAGTCAGTCCCTTTAAGCTCCTGTTTGGCCCAGTTTGCAATTTCTGCGGAAGATGAACAGGAATAGTGACAACCAATGAGAGGCTAGCTGGAGGTGTCTGGACGGGCAAATTTAACTCTCATTTCCCACCAGGAAGAGGAAATAACCAAAGGCTCAGCGTGCCGTGCCGGAACCATATTAGGGCCTGAAGCCATCCTGCGGTGTTGCGGCCAGCTCAAAAGAAAGCGAGTTGAAGAAAGGAGCTCAGGGACACTGTAATTCACAAACCTGCAGAGTTATAAATGACAGCTATCGTCCAAAAATAGACTGAAGTAAGGCTGCCAAGAGGACTTGAAAGCGGGGCAGAATTGCAGGAAACCGATTTCAGGAGGTAGACTGGAATTGCATTGAAAGCATAGGAAAAGAGGCAGAACGTCCACAATGATGCACTTGGCCAAAAAGGGCGTATGCGTTTTTTCCTGAATATATTCAGGAAAAAATGCATACGCCCTTTTTGGCCAACCAAGCAAGCTTGCAAAGGAAATCTGCACTACAATGAAGTCTCACTTCCCCCCGGTCAAAAGGGCCATCTGAAAAAAGTGTAAAATCCAGAAAGGCAACAGGCCATTTAGAACTGGGAGCCTTGTTATGCTGATGGGCGGGATGTAAATTGCCAACAGACCACTTGGGAGAAGTGTATGGTGTTTCCTGAAACATCTATAAAAACAAGCAACAGAGCCTAGGGCACTTCCACTTATGGTCCTATAGCTTAGGGAAATTAAAATCAAAAAGACACAGCCACCCCAAAGTGTGGAACGGCTCTGTTTACAAGAACCTCGTTTACAGTACAAGTTCAACATCGCAGAAAGTGAAAAATGGATAAAGAAGGTGTTGGTATTTACTTACAAAGCAATATCACTCAGCAATGAATCTATGTCATCAGGCCCTTAGCAGCACAATGAGTGGATTCAGGTATGATGATTCTAACTGAAATAAGTCATAAAACCATAGATTGAAATGAGCACAGATAAAGTTCCTTAAGCCAAATATGGAATAGACAAGAGCTACTCCTTGCTCCAACGAAATGGACTCAACACCGCATATTAATCGCCTAAGAATGTACCTGACTAGTAAGTATCTTAAAACCTATGGATTGCTATGTCTCCGAAAGAGAATCAAGCATGTGTACAGGGGCATAAACACAGCAGTGATAGGATTGGAAGAGGTTCGTGAGCAAATGAAGACCCTTTGAAGTCATATTGCATGGTACCCATTCCACGGGTTTCAACTACCCAGGTTTTAGGTATTCTTCCATTCAGCTAAAACATGCATGTGGAACCTAGAGTATGATCAACCATGTGATCGGGAGACGTGTTCAAATATGTCTCAATTTTCCTCACCTGGTACTCGGGTGCAACATTCCAGACGCTTTACTAACACTCTCCCCACTTGGAGAGTCAGTCCCTTTAACCTCCTGTTTGGCCCAGTTTGCAATTTCTGCGGAAGATGAACGGAATAGCGAGAACCAATGAGAGGCCTAGCTGGAGGTGTCTGGACGGGCAAATTTAACTCTCATTTCCCACCAGGAAGAGGAATTAACCAAAGGCTCAGCGTGCCGTGCCGGAACCAGATTAGGGCCTGAAGCCATCCTGCGGTGTTGCGGCCAGCTCAAAAGAAAGCGAGTTGAAGGAGCTCAGGGGCACTGTAATTCACAAACCTGCAGAGTTATAAATGACAGCTATCGTCCAAAAATACACTGAAGTAAGGCTGCCAAGAGGACTTGAAAGCGGGGCAGAATTGCAGGAAACCGATTTCAGGAGGTAGACTGGAATTGCATTGAAAGCATAGGAAAAGAGGCAGAACGTCCACAATGATGCACTTGGCCAAAAAGGGCGTATGCGTTTTTTCCTGAATATATTCAGGAAAAAACGCATACGCCCTTTTTGGCCAACCAAGCAAGCTTGCAAAGGAAATCTGCACTACAATGAAGTCTCACTTCCCCCCGGCCAAAATGGCCATCTGAAAAAAGTGTAAAATCCAGAAAGGCAGGACAGGCCATGGAGAACTGGGAGCCTTGTTATGCTGATGGGTGGGATGTAAATTGCCAACAACCACTCGGGAGAAGTGTATGGTGTTTCCTGAAACATCTAAAAAACAAAGCAACAGAACCTAGGGCACTGCCACTTATGGTCCTATAGCTTAGGGAAATTAAAATCAAAAAGACACAGCCACCCCAAAGTTTGGAACGGCTCTGTTTACAAGAACCTCGTTTACAGTACAAGTTCAACATTGCAGAAAGTGAAAAATGGATAAAGAAGTTGTGGTATTCACTTACAAAGCAATATCACTCAGCAATGAAATCTGTGTCATCAGGCCCTTAGCAGCACAATGAGTGAATTCAGTTATGATGATTCTAACTGAAATAAGTCACACAGAAAAAGAAACATCATAAGATATCAGTAATACACGGAATGCAAACTTGGCTACACAGGAACTGAATTACAGAACAGAACAGGGTCTCAAATTTAGAAAACCAACTTATGCTTGCTTAAGGGTAAAGGTGAGTTGGGGTGCTGCATAAAACCAGAGATTGAAATGAGCACAGATAAAGTTCCTTAAGCCAAATATGGAATAGACAAGAGCTACTCCTTGCTCAACGAAATGGACTCAACACCCCATATTAAACGCCTAAGAATGTACCTGACTAGTAAGTATCTTAAAACCTATGGATTGCTATGTCTCCGAAAGAGAATCAAGCATGTGTACAGGGGCATAAACGCAGCAGTGATAGGATTGGAGAGGTTCGGTGAGCAAATGAAGACCCTTTGAAGTCATATTGCATGGTACCCATTCCACGGGTTTCAACTACCCAGGTTTAAGGTATTCTTCCTTCAGCTAAAATATGCATGTGGAACCTAGAGTATGATCAACCATGTGATCGGGAGACGTGTTCAAATATGTCTCAGTTTTCGTACCCTGGTACTCGGGTGCAACATTCCAGACGCTTTACTAACACTCTCCCGACTTGGAGAGTCAGTCCCTTTAACCTCCTGTTTGGCCAAGTTTGCAATTTCTGCGGAAGATGAACAGGAATAGCGAGAACCAATGAGAGGCTAGCTGGAGGTGTCTGGACGGGCAAATTTAACTCTCATTTCCCACCAGGAAGAGGAATTAACCAAAGGCTCAGCGTGCCGTGCCGGAACCAGATTAGGGCCTGAAGCCATCCTGCGGTGTTGCGGGCAGCTCAAAAGAAAGCGAGTTGAAGAAAGGAGCTCAGGGGCACTGTAATTCACAAACCTGCAGAGTTATAAATGACAGCTATCGTCCAAAAATAGACTGAAGTAAGGCTGCCAAGAGGACTTGAAAGCGGGGCAGAATTGCAGGAAACCGATTTCAGGAGGTAGACTGGAATTGCATTGAAAGCATAGGAAAAGAGGCAGAACGTCCACAATGATGCACTTGGCCAAAAAGGGCGTATGCGTTTTTTCCTGAATATATTCAGGAAAAAACGCATACGCACTTTTTGGCCAACCAAGCAAGCTTGCAAAGGAAATCTGCACTACAATGAAGTCTCACTTCCACCAGGTCAAAAGGGCCATCTGAAAAAAGTGTAACATCCAGAAAGGCAGGACAGGCCATGGAGAACTGGGAGCCTTGTTATGCTGATGGGCGGGATGTAAATTGCCAACAACCACTTGGGAGATGTGTATGGTGTTTCCTGAAACATCTAAAATACAAAGCAACAGAGCCTAGGGCACTTCCACTTATGGTCCTATAGCTTAGGGAAATTAAAATCAAAAAGACACAGCCACCCCAAAGTTTGGGACGCGTCTGTTTACAAGAACCTCGTTTACCGTACAAGTTCAATATCACAGAAAGTGAAAAATGGATAAAGAACTTGTGGTACTTACGTACAATGCAGTATCACTCAGCAATGAAATCTATATCATCAGGCCCGTAGCAGCATAATGAGTAGATTCAGGTACGATGATTCTAACTGAAATAAGTCACACAGAAAAAGAAACATCATAAGATATCAGTAATACACGGAATGGAAACTTGGCTACACAGGAACTGAATTACAGAACAGAACAGGGTCTCAAATTTAGAAAACCAACTTATGCTTGCTTAAGGGTAAAGGTGAGTTGGGGTGCTGCATAAAACCAGAGATTGAAATGAGCACAGATAAAGTTCCTTAAGCCAAATTTGGAATAGACAAGAGCTACTCCTTGCTCAACGAAATGGACTCAACACCGCATATTAAACGTCTAAGAATGTACCTGACTAGTAAGTATCTTAAAACCTATGGATTGCTATGTCTCCGAAAGAGAATCAAGCATGTGTACAGGGGCATAAACGCAGCAGTGATAGGATTGGAGATGTTCGGTGAGCAAATGAAGACCCTTTGAAGTCATATTGCATGGTACCCATTCCACGGGTTTCAACTACCCCGGTGTTAGGTATTCTTCCTTCAGCTAAATCATGCATGTGGAACCCAGAGTATGATCAACCATGTGATCGGGAGACGTGTTCAAATATGTCTCAGTTTTCCTCCCCTAGTACTCGGGTGCAACATTCCAGAAGCTTTACTAACACTCTCCCCACTTGGAGAGTCAGCGCCTTTAACCTCCTGTTTGGCACAGTTTGCAATTTCGGCGGAAGATGAACAGGAATAGCGAGAACCAATGAGAGGCTAGCTGGAGGTGTCTGGACGGGCAAATTTAACTCTCATTTCCCACCAGGAAGAGGAAATAACCAAAGGCTCAGCGTGCCGTACCAGAACCAGATTAGGGCCTGAAACCATCCTGCGGTGTTGCGGCCAGGTCACAAGAAAGCGAGTTGAAGAAAGGAGCTCAGGGGCACTGTAATTCACAAACCTGCAGAGTTATAAATGACAGCTATAATTCAAAAATAGACTGAAGTAAGTCTGCCAAGAGGACTTGAAAGCGGGGCAGAATTGCAGGAAACCGATTTCAGGAGGTAGACTGGAATTGCATTGAAAGCATAGGAAAAGAGGCAGAACGTCCACAATGATGCACTTGGCCAAAAAGGGCGTATGCGTTTTTTCCTGAATATATTCAGGAAAAAACGCATACACCCTTTTTGGCCAACCAAGCAAGCTTGCAAAGGAAATCTGCACTACAATGAAGTCTCACTTCCCCCCGGTCAAAAGGGCCATCTGAAAAAGGTGTAAAATCCAGAAAGGCAGGACAGGCCATGGAGAACTGGGAGCCTTGTTATGCTGATGGGCGGGATGTAAATTGCCAACAACCACTCCGGAAAAGTGTATGGTGTTTCCTGAAACATCTAAAAAACAAAGCAACAGAACCTAGGGCACTTCCACTTATGGGCCTATAGCTTAGGGAAATTAAAATCAAAAAGACACAGCCACCCCAAAGTTTGGAACGGCTCTGTTTACAAGAACCTCGTTTACAGTACAAGTTCAACATCGCAGAAAGTGAAAAATGGATAAAGAAGTTGTGGTATTCACTTACAAAGCAATATCACTCAGCAATGAAATCTATGTCATCAGGCCCTTAGCAGCACAATGAGTGGATTCAGGTATGATGATTCTAACTGAAATAAGTCACACAGAAAAAGAAACATCATAAGATATCTGTAATACACGGAATGTAAACTTGGCTACACAGGAACTGAATTACAGAACAGAACAGGGTCTCAAATTTAGAAAACCAACTTATGCTTGCTTAAGGGGAAAGGTGAGTTGGGGTGCTGCATAAAACCAGAGATTGAAATGAGCACAGATAAATTTCCTTAAGCCAAATATGGAATAGACAAGAGCTACTCCTTGCTCAATGAAATGAACTCAACACCCCATATTAAACGCCTAAGAATGTACCTGACTAGTAAGTATCTTAAAACCTATGGATTGCTATGTCTCCGAAAGAGAATCAAGCGTGTGTACAGGGGCATAAACGCAGCAGTGATAGGATTGGAGAGGTTCGGTGAGCAAATGAAGACGCTTTGAAGTCATATTGCATGGTACCCATTCCACGGGTCTCAACTCTCCAGGTTTAAGGTATTCTTCCTTCAGCTAAAACATGCATGTGGAACCCAGAGTATGATCAACCGTGTGAACAGGAGACGTGTTCAAATATGTCTCAGTTTTCCTCCCCTGGTACTCGGGTGCAACATTCCAGACGCTTTACTAACACTCTCCCCACTTGGAGAGTCAGCGCCTTTAACCTCCTGTTTGGCCCCGTTTGCAATTTCTGCGGAAGATGAACAGGAATAGGGAGAACCAATGAGAGACTAGCTGGAGGTGTCTGCACGGGCAAATTTAACTCTCATTTCCCACCAGAAAGAGGAAATAACCAAAGGCTCAGCATGCCGTGCCGGAACCAGATTAGGGCCTGAAGCCATCCAGCGGTGTTGCAGCCAGCTCACAAGAAAACGAGTTGAAGAAAGGAGCTCAAGGGCACTGTTATTCACAAACCTGCAGAGTTATAAATGACAGCTATCGTCCAAAAATATACTGAATTAAGGCTGCCAAGAGGACTTGAAAGCGGGGCAGAATTGCAGGAAACCGATTTCAGGAGGTAGACTGGAATTGCATTGAAAGCATAGGAAAAGAGGCAGAACGTCCACAATGATGCACTTGGCCAAAAAGGGCGTATGCGTTTTTTCCTGAATATATTCAGGAAAAAACGCATACGCCCTTTTTGGCCAACCAAGCAAGCTTGCAAAGGAAATCTGCACTACAATGAAGTCTCACTTCCCCCCGGTCAAAATGGCCATCTGAAAAAAGTGTAAAATCCAGAAAGGCAGGACAGGCCATGGAGAACTGGGAGCCTTGTTATGCTGATGGGCGGGATGTAAATTGCCAACAGACACTCTGGAGAAGTGTATGGTGTTTCCTGAAACATCTAAAAAACAAAGCAACAGAGCCTAGGGCACTTCCACTTATGGTCCTATAGCTTAGGGAAATTAAAATCAAAAAGACACAGCCACCCCAAAGTTTGGGACGGCTCTGTTTACAAGAACCTCGTTTACAGTACAAGTTCAACATCGCAGAAAATGAAAAATGGATAAAGAAGCTGTGGTATTTACTTACAAAGCAATATCACTCAGCAATGAAATCTATGTCATCAGGCCCTTAGCAGCACAATGAGTGGATTCAGGTATGATGATTCTAACTGAAATAAGTCACACAGAAAAAGAAACATCATAAGATATCACTAATACACGGAATGGAAACTTGGCTACACAGGAACTGAATTACAGAACAGAACAGGGTCTCAGATTTAGAAAACCAATTTATGCTTGCTTAAGGGTAAAGGTGAGTTGGGGTGCTGCATAAAACCAGAGATTGAAATGAGCACAGATAAAGTTCCTTAAGCCAAATATGGAATAGACAAGAGCTACTCCTTGCTCAACGAAATGGACTCAACACCGCATATTAAATGCGTAAGAATGTACCTGACTAGTAAGTATCTTAAAACCTATGGATTGCTATGTCTCCGAAAGAGAATCAAGCATGTGTACAGGGGCATAAACGCAGCAGTGATAGGATTGGAGATGTTCGGTGAGCAAATGAAGACCCTTTGAAGTCATATTGCATGGTACCCATTCCACGGGTTTCAACTACCCCGGTGTTAGGTATTCTTCCTTCAGCTAAATCATGCATGTGGAACCCAGAGTATGATCAACCATGTGATCGGGAGACGTGTTCAAATATGTCTCAGTTTTCCTCCCCTAGTACTCGGGTGCAACATTCCAGAAGCTTTACTAACACTCTCCCCACTTGGAGAGTCAGCGCCTTTAACCTCCTGTTTGGCACAGTTTGCAATTTCGGCGGAAGATGAACAAGAATAGCGAGAACCAATGAGAGGCTAGCTGGAGGTGTCTGGACGGGCAAATTTAACTCTCATTTCCCACCAGGAAGAGGAAATAACCAAAGGCTCAGCGTGCCGTACCAGAACCAGATTAGGGCCTGAAACCATCCTGCGGTGTTGCGGCCAGGTCACAAGAAAGCGAGTTGAAGAAAGGAGCTCAGGGGCACTGTAATTCACAAACCTGCAGAGTTATAAATGACAGCTATAATTCAAAAATAGACTGAAGTAAGTCTGCCAAGAGGACTTGAAAGCGGGGCAGAATTGCAGGAAACCGATTTCAGGAGGTAGACTGGAATTGCATTGAAAGCATAGGAAAAGAGGCAGAACGTCCACAATGATGCACTTGGCCAAAAAGGGCGTATGCGTTTTTTCCTGAATATATTCAGGAAAAAACGCATACACCCTTTTTGGCCAACCAAGCAAGCTTGCAAAGGAAATCTGCACTACAATGAAGTCTCACTTCCCCCCGGTCAAAAGGGCCATCTGAAAAAGGTGTAAAATCCAGAAAGGCAGGACAGGCCATGGAGAACTGGGAGCCTTGTTATGCTGATGGGCGGGATGTAAATTGCCAACAACCACTCCGGAAAAGTGTATGGTGTTTCCTGAAACATCTAAAAAACAAAGCAACAGAACCTAGGGCACTTCCACTTATGGTCCTATAGCTTAGGGAAATTAAAATCAAAAAGACACAGCCACCCCAAAGTTTGGAACGGCTCTGTTTACAAGAACCTCGTTTACAGTACAAGTTCAACATCGCAGAAAGTGAAAAATGGATAAAGAAGTTGTGGTATTCACTTACAAAGCAATATCACTCAGCAATGAAATCTATGTCATCAGGCCCTTAGCAGCACAATGAGTGGATTCAGGTATGATGATTCTAACTGAAATAAGTCACACAGAAAAAGAAACATCATAAGATATCTGTAATACACGGAATGTAAACTTGGCTACACAGGAACTGAATTACAGAACAGAACAGGGTCTCAAATTTAGAAAACCAACTTATGCTTGCTTAAGGGGAAAGGTGAGTTGGGGTGCTGCATAAAACCAGAGATTGAAATGAGCACAGATAAATTTCCTTAAGCCAAATATGGAATAGACAAGAGCTACTCCTTGCTCAATGAAATGAACTCAACACCCCATATTAAACGCCTAAGAATGTACCTGACTAGTAAGTATCTTAAAACCTATGGATTGCTATGTCTCCGAAAGAGAATCAAGCGTGTGTACAGGGGCATAAACGCAGCAGTGATAGGATTGGAGAGGTTCGGTGAGCAAATGAAGACGCTTTGAAGTCATATTGCATGGTACCCATTCCACGGGTCTCAACTCTCCAGGTTTAAGGTATTCTTCCTTCAGCTAAAACATGCATGTGGAACCCAGAGTATGATCAACCGTGTGAACAGGAGACGTGTTCAAATATGTCTCAGTTTTCCTCCCCTGGTACTCGGGTGCAACATTCCAGACGCTTTACTAACACTCTCCCCACTTGGAGAGTCAGCGCCTTTAACCTCCTGTTTGGCCCCGTTTGCAATTTCTGCGGAAGATGAACAGGAATAGGGAGAACCAATGAGAGACTAGCTGGAGGTGTCTGCACGGGCAAATTTAACTCTCATTTCCCACCAGAAAGAGGAAATAACCAAAGGCTCAGCATGCCGTGCCGGAACCAGATTAGGGCCTGAAGCCATCCAGCGGTGTTGCAGCCAGCTCACAAGAAAACGAGTTGAAGAAAGGAGCTCAAGGGCACTGTTATTCACAAACCTGCAGAGTTATAAATGACAGCTATCGTCCAAAAATATACTGAATTAAGGCTGCCAAGAGGACTTGAAAGCGGGGCAGAATTGCAGGAAACCGATTTCAGGAGGTAGACTGGAATTGCATTGAAAGCATAGGAAAAGAGGCAGAACGTCCACAATGATGCACTTGGCCAAAAAGGGCGTATGCGTTTTTTCCTGAATATATTCAGGAAAAAACGCATACGCCCTTTTTGGCCAACCAAGCAAGCTTGCAAAGGAAATCTGCACTACAATGAAGTCTCACTTCCCCCCGGTCAAAATGGCCATCTGAAAAAAGTGTAAAATCCAGAAAGGCAGGACAGGCCATGGAGAACTGGGAGCCTTGTTATGCTGATGGGCGGGATGTAAATTGCCAACAGACACTCTGGAGAAGTGTATGGTGTTTCCTGAAACATCTAAAAAACAAAGCAACAGAGCCTAGGGCACTTCCACTTATGGTCCTATAGCTTAGGGAAATTAAAATCAAAAAGACACAGCCACCCCAAAGTTTGGGACGGCTCTGTTTACAAGAACCTCGTTTACAGTACAAGTTCAACATCGCAGAAAATGAAAAATGGATAAAGAAGCTGTGGTATTTACTTACAAAGCAATATCACTCAGCAATGAAATCTATGTCATCAGGCCCTTAGCAGCACAATGAGTGGATTCAGGTATGATGATTCTAACTGAAATAAGTCACACAGAAAAAGAAACATCATAAGATATCACTAATACACGGAATGGAAACTTGGCTACACAGGAACTGAATTACAGAACAGAACAGGGTCTCAGATTTAGAAAACCAATTTATGCTTGCTTAAGGGTAAAGGTGAGTTGGGGTGCTGCATAAAACCAGAGATTGAAATGAGCACAGATAAAGTTCCTTAAGCCAAATATGGAATAGACAAGAGCTACTCCTTGCTCAACGAAATGGACTCAACACCGCATATTAAATGCGTAAGAATGTACCTGACTAGTAAGTATCTTAAAACCTATGGATTGCTATGTCTCCGAAAGAGAATCAAGCATGTGTACAGGGGCATAAACGCAGCAGTGATAGGATTGGAGAGGTTCGGTGAGCAAATGAAGACCCTTTGAAGTCATATTGCATGGTACCCATTCCACGGGTTTCAACTACCCAGGTTTAAGGTATTCTTCTTTCAGCTAAAACATGCATGTGGAACCCAGAGTATGATCATCCATGTGAACGGGAGATGTGTTCAAATATGTCTCAGTTTTCGTACCCTGGTACTCGGGTGCAACATTCCAGACGCTTTACTAACACTCTCCCCACTTGGAGAGTCAGTCCCTTTAACCTCTTGTTTGGCCCAGTTTGCAATTTCTGTGGAAGATGAACAGGAATAGCGAGAACCAATGAGAGGCTAGCTGGAGGTGTCTGGACGGGCAAATTTAACTCTCATTTCCCACCAGGAAGAGGAATTAACCAAAGGCTCAGCGTGCCGTGCCGGAACCATATTAGGGCCTGAAGCCATCCTGCGGTGTTGCGGCCAGGTCACAAGAAAGCGAGTTGAAGAAAGGAGCTCAGGGGCACTGTAATTCACAAACCTGCAGAGTTATAAATGACAGCTATCGTCCAAAAATATACTGAAGTAAGGCTGCCAAGAGGACTTGAAAGCGGGGCAGAATTGCAGGAAACCGATTTCAGGAGGTAGACTGGAATTGCATTGAAAGCATAGGAAAAGAGGCAGAACGTCCACAATGATGCACTTGGCCAAAAAGGGCGTATGCGTTTTTTCCTGAATATATTCAGGAAAAAACGCATACGCCCTTTTTGGCCAACCAAGCAAGCTTGCAAAGGAAATCTGCCCTACAATGAAGTCTCACTTCCCCCCCGGTCAAAAGGGCAATCTGAAAAAAGTGTAAAATCCAGAAAGGCAGGACAGGCCATGGAGAACTGGGAGCCTTGTTATGCTGATGGGTGGGATGTAAATTGCCAACAGACAATCGGGAGAAGTGTATGGTGTTTCCTGAAACATCTAAAAAACAAAGCAACAGAGTCTAGGGCACTTCCACTTATGGTCCTATAGCTTAGGGAAATTAAAATCAAAAAGACACAGCCACCCCAAAGTTTGGGACGCCTCTGTTTACAAGAACCTCGTTTACAGTACAAGTTCAACATCGCAGAAAGTGAAAAATGGATAAAGAAGTTGTGGTATTTACTTACAAAGCAATATCACTCAGCAATGAAATCTGTGTCATCAGGCCCTTAGCAGCACAATGAGTGGATTCAGGTATGATGATTCTAACTGAAATAAGTCACACAGAAAAAGAAACATCATAAGATATCAGTAATACACGGAATGGAAACTTGGCTACACAGGAACTGAATTACAGAACAGAACAGGGTCTCAAATTTAGAAAACCAACTTATGCTTGCTTAAGGGTAAAGGTGAGTTGGGGTGCTGCATAAAACCAGAGATTGAAATGAGCACAGATAAAGTTCCTTAAGTCAAATATGGAATAGACAAGAGCTACTCCTTGCTCAACGAAATGGACTCAACACCGCATATTAAACGCCTAAGAATGTACCTGACTAGTAAGTATCTTAAAACCTATGGATTGCTATGTCTCCAAAAGAGAATCAAGCATGTGTACAGGGGCATAAATGCAGCAGTGATAGGATTGGAGATGTTCGGTGAGCAAATGAAGACCCTTTGAAGTCATATTGCATGGTACCCATTCCACGGGTTTCAACTACCCAGGTTTAAGGTATTCTTCCTTCAGCTAAAACATGCATGTGGAACCCAAGTATGATCAACCATGTGAACGGGAGACGTGTTCAAATATGTCTCAGTTTTCGTACCCAGGTACTCGGGTGCAACATTCCAGACGCTTTACTAACACTCTCCCCACTTGAAGAGTCAGCGCCTTTAACCTCCTGTTTGGCCCAGTTTGCAATTTCTGCGGAAGATGAACAGGAATAGAGAGAACCAATGAGAGGTTAGCTGGAGGTGTCTGGACGGGCAAATTTAACTCTCATTTCCCACCAGGAAGAGGAATTAACCAAAGGCTCAGCGTGTCATTCCGGAACCAGATTAGGGCCTGAAGCCATCCTGCGGTGTCGCGGCCAGCTCACAAGAAAGCGAGTTGAAGAAAGGAGCTCAGGGGCACTGTAATTAACAAACCTGCAGAGTTATAAATGACAGCTATCGTCCAAAAATAGACTGAAGTAAGGCTGCCAAGAGGACTTGAAAGCGGGGCAGAATTGCAGGAAACCGATTTCAGGAGGTAGACCGAAATTGCATTGAAAGCATAGGAAAAGAGGCAGAACGTCCACAATGATGCACTTGGCCAAAAAGGGCATATGCGTTTTTTCCTGAATATATTCAGGAAAAAACGCATACGCCCTTTTTGGCCAACCAAGCAAGCTTGCAAAGGAAATCTGCACTACAATGAAGTCTCACTTCCCCCCGGTCAAAAGGGCCATCTGAAAAAAGTGTAAAATCCAGAAAGGCAGGACAGGCCATGGAGAACTGGGAGCCTTGTTATGCTGATGGGCGGGATGTAAATTGCCAACAACCACTCGGGAGAAGTGTATGGTGTTTCCTGAAACATCTAAAAAACAAAGCAACAGAGCCTAGGGCACTTCCACTTATGGTCCTATAGCTTAGGGAAATTAAAATCAAAAAGACACAGCCACCCCAAAATTTGGAACGGCTCTGTTTACAAGAACCTCGTTTACAGTACAAGTTCAACATCGCAGAAAGTGAAAAATGGATAAAGAAGTTGTGGTATTTACTTACAAAGCAATATCACTCAGCAATGAAATCTGTGTCATCAGGCCCTTAGCAGCACAATGAGTGGATTCAGGTATGATGATTCTAACTGAAATAAGTCACACAGAAAAAGAAACATCATAAGATATCAGTAATACACGGAATGGAAACCTGGCTACACAGGAACTGAATTACAGAACAGAACAGGGTCTCAAATTTAGAAAACCAACTTATGCTTGCTTAAGGGGAAAGGTGAGTTGGGGTGCTGCATAAAACCAGAGATTGAAATGAGCACAGATAAAGTTCCTTAAGCCAAATATGGAATAGACAAGAGCTACTCCTTGCTCAACGAAATGGACTCAACACCGCATATTAAACGCCTAAGAATGTACCTGACTAGTAAGTATCTTAAAACCTATGGATTGCTATGTCTCCGAAAGAGAATCAAGCATGTGTACAGGGGCATAAACGCAGCAGTGATAGGATTGGAGAGGTTCGGTGAGCAAATGAAGACCCTTTGAAGTCATATTGCATGGTACCCATTCCACGGGTCTCAACTCTCCAGGTTTAAGGTATTCTTCCTTCAGCTAAAACATGCATGTGGAACCCAAGTATGATCAACCATGTGAACGGGAGACGTGTTCAAATATGTCTCCGTTTTCCTCCCCTGGTACTCGGGTGCAACATTCCAGACGCTTTACTAACACTCTCCCCACTTGGAGAGTCAGCGCCTTTAACCTTCTGTTTGGCTCAGTTTGCAATTTCTGCGGAAGATGAACAGGAATAGCGAGAACCAATGAGAGGCTAGCTGGAGGTGTCTGGATGGGCAAATTTAACTCTCATTTCCCACCAGGAAGAGGAAATAACCAAAGGCTCAGCGTGCCGTGCCGGAACCAGATTAGGGCCTGAAGCCATCCTGCGGTGTTGCGGCCAGGTCAAAAGAAAGCGAGTTGAAGAAAGGAGCTCAGGGGCACTGTAATTCACAAACCTGCAGAGTTATAAATGACAGCTATCGTCCAAAAATAGACTGAAGTAAGGCTGCCAAGAGGACTTGAAAGCGGGGCAGAATTGCAGGAAACCGATTTCAGGAGGTAGACTGGAATTGCATTGAAAGCATAGGAAAAGAGGCAGAACGTCCACAATGATGCACTTGGCCAAAAAGGGCGTATGCGTTTTTTCCTGAATATATTCAGGAAAAAACGCATACGCCCTTTTTGGCCAACCAAGCAAGCTTGCAAAGGAAATCTGCACTACAATGAAGTCTCACTTCCCCACGGTCAAAAGGGCCATCTGAAAAAAGTGTAAAATCCAGAAAGGCAGGACAGGCCATGGAGAACTGGGAGCCTTGTTATGCTGAAGGGCGGGATGTAAATTGCCAACAACCACTCGGGAGAAGTGTATGGTGTTTCCTGAAACACCTAAAAAACAAAGCAACAGAGCCTAGGGCACTTCCACTTATGGTCCTATAGCTTAGGGAAATTAAAATCAAAAAGACACAGCCACCCCAAAGTTTGGAACGGCTCTGTTTACAAGAACCTCGTTTACAGTACAAGTTCAACATCGCAGAAAGTGAAAAATGGATAAAGAATTTGTGGTATTTACTTACAAAGCAATATCACTCAGCAATGAAATCTGTGTCATCAGGCCCTTAGCAGCACAATGAGTGGATTCAGGTATGATGATTCTAACTGAAATAAGTCACACAGAAAAAGAAACATCATAAGATATCAGTAATACACGGAATGTAAACTTGGCTACACAGGAACTGAATTACAGAACAGAACAGGGTCTCAAATTTAGAAAACCAACTTATGCTTGCTTAAGGGTAAAGGTGAGTTGGGGTGCTGCATAAAACCAGAGATTGAAATGAGCACAGATAAAGTTCCTTAAGTCAAATATGGAATAGACAAGAGCTACTCCTTGCTCAACGAAATGGACTCAACACCGCATATTAAACGCCTAAGAATGTACCTGACTAGTAAGTATCTTAAAACCTATGGATTGCTATGTCTCCGAAAGAGAATCAAGCATGTGTACAGGGGCATAAATGCAGCAGTGATAGGATTGGAGAGGTTCGGTGAGCAAATGAAGACCCTTTGAAGTCATATTGCATGGTACCCATTCCACGGGTTTCAACTACCCAGGTTTAAGGTATTCTTCCTTCAGCTAAAACATGCATGAGGAACCCAAGTATGATCAACCATGTGAATGGGAGACGTGTTCAAATATGTCTCAGTTTTCGTACTCAGGTCCTCGGGTGCAACATTCCAGACGCTTTACTAACACTCTCCCCACTTGAAGAGTCAGCGCCTTTAACCTCCTGTTTGGCCCAGTTTGCAATTTCTGCGGAAGATGAACAGGAATAGCGAGAACAAATGAGAGACTAGCTGGAGGTGTCTGAACGGGCAAATTTAACTCTCATTTCCCACCAGGAAGAGGAAATAACCAAAGGCTCAGCGTGCCGTGCCGGAACCAGATTAGGGCCTGAAGCCATCCTGCGGTGTTGCGGCCAGGTCACAAGAAAGCAAGTTGAAGAAAGGAGCTCAGGGGCACTGTAATTCACAAACCTGCAGAGTTATAAATGACAGCTATCGTCCAAAAATAGACTGAAGTAAGGCTGCCAAGAGGACTTGAAAGCGGGGCAGAATTGCAGGAAACCGATTTCAGGAGGTAGACTGGAATTGCATTGAAAGCATAGGAAAATAGGCAGAACGTCCACAATGATGCACTTGGCCAAAAAGGGCGTATGCGTTTTTTCCTGAATATATTCAGGAAAAAACGCATACGCACTTTTTGGCCAACCAAGCAAACTTGCAAAAGAAATCTGCACTACAATGAAGTCTCACTTCTCCCCGGTCAAAAGGGCCATCTGATAAAAGTGTAAAATCCAGAAAGGCAGGACAGGCCATGGAGAACTGGGAGCCTTGTTATGCTGATGGGCGGGATGTAAATTGCCAACAGACACTCGGGAGAAGTGTATGGTGTTTCCTGAAACATCTAAAAAACAAAGCAACAGAGCCTAGGGCACTTCCACTTATGGTCCTATAGCTTAGGGAAATTAAAATCAAAAAGACACAGCCACCCCAAAATTTGGAACGGCTCTGTTTACAAGAACCTCGTTTACCGTACAAGTTCAATATCACAGAAAGTGAAAAATGGATAAAGAACTTGTGGTACTTACGTACAATGCAGTATCACTCAGCAATGAAATCTATGTCATCAGGCCCGTAGCAGCATAATGAGTGGATTCAGGTACGATGATTCTAACTGAAATAAGTCACACAGAAAAAGAAACATCATAAGATATCACTAATACACGGAATGGAAACTTGTCTACACAGGAACTGCATTCCAAAACAGAACAGGGTCTCAAATTTAGAAAACCAACTTATGCTTGCTTAAGGGGAAAGGTGAGTTGGGGTGCTGCATAAAACCAGAGATTGAAATGAGCACAGATAAAGTTCCTTAAGTCAAATATGGAATAGACAAGAGCTACTCCTTGCTCAACGAAATGGACTCAACACCGCATATTAAACGCCTAAGAATGTACCTGACTAGTAAGTATCTTAAAACCTAGGGATTGCTATGTCTCCAAAAGAGAATCAAGCATGTGTACAGGGGCATAAACGCAGCAGTGATAGGATTGGAGAGGTTCGGTGAGCAAATGAAGACCCTTTGAAGTCATATTGCATGGTACCCATTCCACGGGTTTCAACTACCCAGGCTTTAGGGATTCTTCCTTCAGCTAAAACATGCATGTGGAACCCAGAGTATGATCAACCATGTGATCGGGAGACGTGTTCAAATATGTGTCAGTTTTCCTCCCCTGGTACTCGGGTGCAACATTCCAGACGCTTTACTAACACTCTCCCCACTTGGAGAGTCAGCACCTTTAACCTCCTGTTTGGCCCAGTTTGCAATTTCTGCGGAAGATGAACAGGAATAGCGAGAACCAATGAGAGGCTAGCTGGAGGTGTCTGGACGGGCAAATTTAACTCTCATTTCCCACCAGGAAGAGGAAATAACCAAAGGCTCAGCGTGCCGTACCGGAACCAGATTAGGGCCTGAAGCCATCCTGCGGTGTTGCGGCCAGCTCAAAAGAAAGCGAGTTGAAGAAAGGAGCTCAGGGGCACTGTAATTCACAAACCTGCAGAGTTATAAATGACAGCTATCGTCCAAAAATAGACTGAAGTAAGGCTGCCAAGAGGACTTGAAAGCGGGGCAGAATTGCACGAAACCGATTTCAGGAGGTAGACTGGAATTGCATTGAAAGCATAGGAAAAGAGGCAGAACGTCCACAATGATGCACTTGGCCAAAAAGGGCGTATGCGTTTTTTCCTGAATATATTCAGGAAAAAACGCATACACACTTTTTGGCCAACCAAGCAAGCTTGCAAAGGAAATCTGCACTACAATGAAGTCTCACTTCTCCCCAGTCAAAAGGGCCATCTGAAAAAAGTGTAAAATCCAGAAAGGCAGGACAGGCCATGGAGAACTGGGAGCCTTGTTATGCTGATGGGCGGGATGTAAATTGCCAACAACCACTCGGGAGAAGTGTATGGTGTTTCCTGAAACATCTAAAAAACAAAGCAACAGAACCTAGGGCACTTCCACTTATGGTCCTATAGCTTAGGGAAATTAAAATCAAAAAGACACAGCCACCCCAAAGTTTGGAACGGCTCTGTTTACAAGAACCTCGTTTACAGTACAAGTTCAACATCGCAGAAAGTGAAAAATGGATAAAGAAGTTGTGGTATTTACTTACAAAGCAATATCACTCAGCAATGAAATCTGTGTCATCAGGCCCTTAGCAGCACAATGAGGGGATTCAGGTATGATGATTCTAACTGAAATAAGTCACACAGAAAAAGAAACATCATAAGATATCAGTAATAACACGGAATGTAAACTTGGCTACACAGGAACTGAATTACAGAACAGAACAGGGTCTCAAATTTAGAAAACCAACTTATGCTTGTTTAAGGGTAAAGGTGACTTGGGGTGCTGCATAAAACCAGAGATTGAAATGAGCACAGATAAAGTTCCTTAAGTCAAATATGGAATAGACAAGAGCTACTCCTTGCTCAACGAAATGGACTCAACACCGCATATTAAACGCCTAAGAATGTACCTGACGAGTAAGTATCTTAAAACCTATGGATTGCTATGTCTCCGAAAGACAATCAAGCATGTGTACAGGGGCATAAACGTAGCAGTGATAGGATTGGAGAGGTTCGGTGAGCAAATGAAGACCCTTTGAAGTCATATTGCATGGTACCCATTCCACGGGTTTCAACTACCCAGGTTTAAGGTATTCTTCCTTCAGCTAAAACATGCATGTGGAACCCAAGTATGATCAACCATGTGAACGGGAGACGTGTTCAAATATGTCTCAGTTTTCGTACCCTGGTACTCGGGTGCAACATTCCAGACGCTTTACTAACACTCTCCCCACTTGAAGAGTCAGCGCCTTTAACCTCCTCTTTGGCCCAGTTTGCAATTTCTGCGGAAGATGAACAGGAATAGCGAGAACCCATGAGAGACTAGCTGGAGGTGTCTGGACGGGCAAATTTAACTCTCATTTCCCACCAGGAAGAAGAAATCACCAAAGGCTCAGCGTGCCGTGCCGGAACCAGATTAGGGCCTGAAGCCATCCTGCGGTGTTGCGGCCAGGTCACAAGAAAGCGAGTTGAAGAAAGGAGCTCAGGGGCACTGTAATTAACAAACCTGCAGAGTTATAAATGACAGCTATCGTCCAAAAATAGACTGAAGTAAGGCTGCCAAGAGGACTTGAAAGCGGGGCAGAATTGCAGGAAACCGATTTCAGGAGGTAGACCGAAATTGCATTGAAAGCATAGGAAAAGAGGCAGAACGTCCACAATGATGCACTTGGCCAAAAAGGGCATATGCGTTTTTTCCTGAATATATTCAGGAAAAAACGCATACGCTCTTTTTGGCCAACCAAGCAAGCTTGCAAAGGAAATCTGCACTACAATGAAGTCTCACTTCCCCCCGGTCAAAAGGGCCATCTGAAAAAAGTGTAAAATCCAGAAAGGCAGGACAGGCCATGGAGAACTGGGAGCCTTGTTATGCTGATGGGCGGGATGTAAATTGCCAACAACCACTCGGGAGAAGTGTATGGTGTTTCCTGAAACATCTAAAAAACAAAGCAACAGAGCCTAGGGCACTTCCACTTATGGTCCTATAGCTTAGGGAAATTAAAATCAAAAAGACACAGCCACCCCAAAGTTTGGAACGGCTCTGTTTACAAGAACCTCGTTTACAGTACAAGTTCAACATCGCAGAAAGTGAAAAATGGATAAAGAAGTTGTGGTATTTACTTACAAAGCAATATCACTCAGCAATGAAATCTGTGTCATCAGGCCCTTAGCAGCACAATGAGTGGATTCAGGTATGATGATTCTAACTGAAATAAGTCACACAGAAAAAGAAACATCATAAGATATCAGTAATACACGGAATGGAAACTTGGCTACACAGGAACTGAATTACAGAACAGAACAGGGTCTCAAATTTAGAAAACCAACTTATGCTTGCTTAAGGGGAAAGGTGAGTTGGGGTGCTGCATAAAACCAGAGATTGAAATGAGCACAGATAAAGTTCCTTAAGCCAAATATGGAATAGACAAGAGCTACTCCTTGCTCAACGAAATGGACTCAACACCGCATATTAAACGCCTAAGAATGTACCTGACTAGTAAGTATCTTAAAACCTATGGATTGCTATGTCTCCGAAAGAGAATCAAGCATGTGTACAGGGGCATAAACGCAGCAGTGATAGGATTGGAGAGGTTCGGTGAGCAAATGAAGACCCTTTGAAGTCATATTGCATGGTACCCATTCCACGGGTCTCAACTCTCCAGGTTTAAGGTATTCTTCCTTCAGCTAAAACATGCATGTGGAACCCAAGTATGATCAACCATGTGAACGGGAGACGTGTTCAAATATGTCTCCGTTTTCCTCCCCTGGTACTCGGGTGCAACATTCCAGACGCTTTACTAACACTCTCCCCACTTGGAGAGTCAGCGCCTTTAACCTTCTGTTTGGCTCAGTTTGCAATTTCTGCGGAAGATGAACAGGAATAGCGAGAACCAATGAGAGGCTAGCTGGAGGTGTCTGGATGGGCAAATTTAACTCTCATTTCCCACCAGGAAGAGGAAATAACCAAAGGCTCAGCGTGCCGTGCCGGAACCAGATTAGGGCCTGAAGCCATCCTGCGGTGTTGCGGCCAGGTCAAAAGAAAGCGAGTTGAAGAAAGGAGCTCAGGGGCACTGTAATTCACAAACCTGCAGAGTTATAAATGACAGCTATCGTCCAAAAATAGACTGAAGTAAGGCTGCCAAGAGGACTTGAAAGCGGGGCAGAATTGCAGGAAACCGATTTCAGGAGGTAGACTGGAATTGCATTGAAAGCATAGGAAAAGAGGCAGAACGTCCACAATGATGCACTTGGCCAAAAAGGGCGTATGCGTTTTTTCCTGAATATATTCAGGAAAAAACGCATACGCCCTTTTTGGCCAACCAAGCAAGCTTGCAAAGGAAATCTGCACTACAATGAAGTCTCACTTCCCCACGGTCAAAAGGGCCATCTGAAAAAAGTGTAAAATCCAGAAAGGCAGGACAGGCCATGGAGAACTGGGAGCCTTGTTATGCTGAAGGGCGGGATGTAAATTGCCAACAACCACTCGGGAGAAGTGTATGGTGTTTCCTGAAACACCTAAAAAACAAAGCAACAGAGCCTAGGGCACTTCCACTTATGGTCCTATAGCTTAGGGAAATTAAAATCAAAAAGACACAGCCACCCCAAAGTTTGGAACGGCTCTGTTTACAAGAACCTCGTTTACAGTACAAGTTCAACATCGCAGAAAGTGAAAAATGGATAAAGAAGTTGTGGTATTTACTTACAAAGCAATATCACTCAGCAATGAAATCTGTGTCATCAGGCCCTTAGCAGCACAATGAGTGGATTCAGGTATGATGATTCTAACTGAAATAAGTCACACAGAAAAAGAAACATCATAAGATATCAGTAATACACAGAATGGAAACTTGGCTACACAGGAACTGAATTACAGAACAGAACAGGGTCTCAAATTTAGAAAACCAACTTATGCTTGCTTAAGGGTAAAGGTGAGTTGGGGTGCTGCATAAAACCAGAGATTGAAATGAGCACAGATAAAGTTCCTTAAGCCAAATATGGAATAGACAAGAGCTACTCCTTGCTCAACGAAATGGACTCAAAACCGCATATTAAACGCCTAAGAATGTACCTGACTTGTAAGTATCTTAAAACCTATGGATTGCTATGTCTCCGAAAGAGAATCAAGCATGTGTACAGGGGCATAAACGCAGCAGTGATAGGATTGGAGAGGTTCGGTGAGCAAATGAAGACCCTTTGAAGTCATATTGCATGGTACCCATTCCACGGGTTTCAACTACCCAGGTTTAAGTTATTCTTCCTTCAGCTAAAACATGCATGCGGAACCCAGAGTATGATCAACCATGTGATCGGGAGACGTGTTCAAATATGTCTCAGTTTTCGTACCCTGGTACTCGGGTGCAACATTCCAGACGCTTTACTAACACTCTCCCCACTGGGAGAGTCAGTCCCTTTAACCTCTTGTTTGGCCCAGTTTGCAATTTCTGTGGAAGATGAACAGGAATAGCGAGAACCAATGAGAGGCTAGCTGGAGGTGTCTGGACGGGCAAATTTAACTCTCATTTCCCACCAGGAAGAGGAATTAACCAAAGGCTCAGCGTGCCGTGCCGGAACCAAATTAGGGCCTGAAGCCATCCTGCGGTGTTGCGGCCAGGTCACAAGAAAGCGAGTTCAAGAAAGGAGCTCAGGGGCACTGTAATTCACAAACCTGCAGAGTTATAAATGACAGCTATCATCCAAAAATAGACTGAAGTAAGGCTGCCAAGAGGACTTGAAAGCGGGGCAGAATTGCAGGAAACCGATTTCAGGAGGTAGACTGAAATTGCATTGAAAGCATAGGAAAAGAGGCAGAACGTCCACAATGATGCACTTGGCCAAAAAGGGCGTATGCGTTTTTTCCTGAATATATTCAGGAAAAAACGCATACGCCCTTTTTGGCCAACCAAGCAAGCTTGCAAAGGAAATCTGCCCTACAATGAAGTCTCACTTCCCCCCCGGTCAAAAGGGCAATCTGAAAAAAGTGTAAAATCCAGAAAGGCAGGACAGGCCATGGAGAACAGGGAGCCTTGTCATGCTGATGGGTGGGATGTAAATTGCCAACAGACAATCGGGAGAAGTGTATGGTGTTTCCTGAAACATCTAAAAAACAAAGCAACAGAGTCTAGGGCACTTCCACTTATGGTCCTATAGCTTAGGGAAATTAAAATCAAAAAGACACAGCCACCCCAAAGTTTGGGACGCCTCTGTTTACAAGAACCTCGTTTACAGTACAAGTTCAACATCGCAGAAAGTGAAAAATGGATAAAGAAGTTGTGGTATTTACTTACAAAGCAATATCACTCAGCAATGAAATCTGTGTCATCAGGCCCTTAGCAGCACAATGAGTGGATTCAGGTATGATGATTCTAACTGAAATAAGTCACACAGAAAAAGAAACATCATAAGATATCAGTAATACACGGAATGTAAACTTGGCTACACAGGAACTGAATTACAGAACAGAACAGGGTCTCAAATTTAGAAAACCAACTTATTCTTGCTTAAGGGTAAAGGTGAGTTGGGGTGCTGCATAAAACCAGAGATTGAAATGAGCACAGATAAAGTTCCTTAAGCCAAATATGGAATAGACAAGAGCTACTCCTTGCTCAACGAAATGGACTCAACACCGCATATTAAACGCCTAAGAATGTACCTGACTAGTAAGTATCTTAAAACCTATGGATTGCTATGTCTCCGAAAGAGAATCAAGCATGTGTACAGGGGCATAAACGCAGCAGTGATAGGATTGGAGAGGTTCGGTGAACAAATGAAGACCCTTTGAAGTCATATTGCATGGTACCCATTCCACGGGTTTCAAATACCCAGGTTTAAGGTATTCTTCCTTCAGCTAAAACATGCATGTGGAACCTAGAGTATGATCAACCATGTGATCGGGAGACGTGTTCAAATATGTCTCAGTTTTCATACCCTGGTACTCGGGTACAACATTCCAGACGCTTTACTAACACTCTCCCGACTTGGAGAGTCAGTCCCTTTAACCTCCTGTTTGGCCCAGTTTGCAATTTCTGCGGAAGATGAACAGGAATAGCGAGAACCAATGAGAGGCTAGCTGGAGGTGTCTGGACGGGCAAATTTAACTCTCATTTCCCACCAGGAAGAGGAATTAACCAAAGGCTCAGCATGTCGGGCCAGAACCAGATTAGGGCCTGAAGCCATCCTGCGGTGTCGCGGCCAGCTCACAAGAAAGCGAGTTGAAGAAAGGAGCTCAGGGGCACTGTAATTCACATACCTGCAGAGTTATAAATGACAGCTATCGTCCAAAAATAGACTGAAGTAAGGCTGCCAGGAGGACTTGAAAGCGGGGCAGAATTGCAGGAAACCGATTTCAGGACGTAGACTGAAATTGCATTGAAAGCATAGGAAAAGAGGCAGAACGTCCACAATGATGCACTTGGCCAAAAAGGGCGTATGCGTTTTTTCCTGAATATATTCAGGAAAAAACGCATACGCCCTTTTTGGCCATCCAAGCAAACTTGCAAAAAAAATCTGCACTACAATGAAGTCTCACTTCTCCCCGGTCAAAAGGGGCATCTGAAAAAAGTGTAAAATCCAGAAAGGCAGGACAGGCCATGGAGAACTGGGAGCCTTGTTATGCTGATGGGCGGGATGTAAATTGCCAACAGACACTCGGGAGAAGTGTATGGTGTTTCCTGAAACATCTAAAAAACAAAGCAACAGAGCCTAGGGCACTTCCACTTATGGTCCTATAGCTTAGGGAAATTAAAATCAAAAAGACACAGCCACCCCAAAGTTTGGGACGCCTCCGTTTACAAGAACCTCGTTTACCGTACAAGTTCAATATCACAGAAAGTGAAAAATGGATAAAGAACTTGTGGTACTTACGTACAATGCAGTATCACTCAGCAATGAAATCTATGTCATCAGGCCCGTAGCAGCATAATGAGTGGATTCAGGTACGATGATTCTAACTGAAATAAGTCACACAGAAAAAGAAACATCATAAGATATCACTAATACACGGAATGGAAACTTGGCTACACAGGAACTGCATTCCAAAACAGAACAGGGTCTCAAATTTAGAAAACCAACTTATGCTTGCTTAAGGGGAAAGGTGAGTTGGGGTGCTGCATAAAACCAGAGATTGAAATGAGCACAGATAAAGTTCCTTAAGTCAAATATGGAATAGACAAGAGCTACTCCTTGCTCAACGAAATGGACTCAACACCGCATATTAAACGCCTAAGAATGTACCTGACTAGTAAGTATCTTAAAACCTAGGGATTGCTATGTCTCCAAAAGAGAATCAAGCATGTGTACAGGGGCATAAACGCAGCAGTGATAGGATTGGAGAGGTTCGGTGAGCAAATGAAGACCCTTTGAAGTCATATTGCATGGTACCCATTCCACGGGTTTCAACTACCCAGGCTTTAGGGATTCTTCCTTCAGCTAAAACATGCATGTGGAACCCAGAGTATGATCAACCATGTGATCGGGAGACGTGTTCAAATATGTGTCAGTTTTCCTCCCCTGGTACTCGGGTGCAACATTCCAGACGCTTTACTAACACTCTCCCCACTTGGAGAGTCAGCGCCTTTAACCTCCTGTTTGGCCCAGTTTGCAATTTCTGCGGAAGATGAACAGGAATAGCGAGAACCAATGAGAGGCTAGCTGGAGGTGTCTGGACGGGCAAATTTAACTCTCATTTCCCACCAGGAAGAGGAAATAACCAAAGGCTCAGCGTGCCGTACCGGAACCAGATTAGGGCCTGAAGCCATCCTGCGGTGTTGCGGCCAGCTCAAAAGAAAGCGAGTTGAAGAAAGGAGCTCAGGGGCACTGTAATTCACAAACCTGCAGAGTTATAAATGACAGCTATCGTCCAAAAATAGACTGAAGTAAGGCTGCCAAGAGGACTTGAAAGCGGGGCAGAATTGCAGGAAACCGATTTCAGGAGGTAGACTGGAATTGCATTGAAAGCATAGGAAAAGAGGCAGAACGTCCACAATGATGCACTTGGCCAAAAAGGGCGTATGCGTTTTTTCCTGAATATATTCAGGAAAAAACGCATACACACTTTTTGGCCAACCAAGCAAGCTTGCAAAGGAAATCTGCACTACAATGAAGTCTCACTTCTCCCCGGTCAAAAGGGCCATCTGAAAAAAGTGTAAAATCCAGAAAGGCAGGACAGGCCATGGAGAACTGGGAGCCTTGTTATGCTGATGGGCGGGATGTAAATTGCCAACAACCACTCGGGAGAAGTGTATGGTGTTTCCTGAAACATCTAAAAAACAAAGCAACAGAACCTAGGGCACTTCCACTTATGGTCCTATAGCTTAGGGAAATTAAAATCAAAAAGACACAGCCACCCCAAAGTGTGGAACGGCTCTGTTTACAAGAACCTCGTTTACAGTACAAGTTCAACATCGCAGAAAGTGAAAAATGGATAAAGAAGTTGTGGTATTTACTTACAAAGCAATATCACTCAGCAATGAAATCTGTGTCATCAGGCCCTTAGCAGCACAATGAGGGGATTCAGGTATGATGATTCTAACTGAAATAAGTCACACAGAAAAAGAAACATCATAAGATATCAGTAATACACGGAATGTAAACTTGGCTACACAGGAACTGAATTACAGAACAGAACAGGGTCTCAAATTTAGAAAACCAACTTATGCTTGTTTAAGGGTAAAGGTGAGTTGGGGTGCTGCATAAAACCAGAGATTGAAATGAGCACAGATAAAGTTCCTTAAGTCAAATATGGAATAGACAAGAGCTACTCCTTGCTCAACGAAATGGACTCAACACCGCATATTAAACGCCTAAGAATGTACCTGACTAGTAAGTATCTTAAAACCTATGGATTGCTATGTCTCCGAAAGACAATCAAGCATGTGTACAGGGGCATAAACGCAGCAGTGATAGGATTGGAGAGGTTCGGTGAGCAAATGAAGACCCTTTGAAGTCATATTGCATGGTACCCATTCCACGGGTTTCAACTACCCAGGTTTAAGGTATTCTTCCTTCAGCTAAAACATGCATGTGGAACCCAAGTATGATCAACCATGTGAACGGGAGACGTGTTCAAATATGTCTCAGTTTTCGTACCCTGGTACTCGGGTGCAACATTCCAGACGCTTTACTAACACTCTCCCCACTTGAAGAGTCAGCGCCTTTAACCTCCTCTTTGGCCCAGTTTGCAATTTCTGCGGAAGATGAACAGGAATAGCGAGAACCCATGAGAGACTAGCTGGAGGTGTCTGGACGGGCAAATTTAACTCTCATTTCCCACCAGGAAGAAGAAATCACCAAAGGCTCAGCGTGCCGTGCCGGAAACAGATTAGGGCCTGAAGCCATCCTGCGGTGTTGCGGCCAGGTCACAAGAAAGCGAGTTGAAGAAAGGAGCTCAGGGGCACTGTAATTCACAAACCTGCAGAGTTATAAATGACAGCTATCGTCCAAAAATAGACTGAAGTAAGGCTGCCAAGAGGACTTGAAAGCGGGGCAGAATTGCAGGAAACCGATTTCAGGAGGTAGACTGGAATTGCATTGAAAGCATAGGAAAAGAGGCAGAACGTCCACAATGATGCACTTGGCCAAAAAGGGCGTATGCGTTTTTTCCTGAATATATTCAGGAAAAAACGCATACGCCCTTTTTGGCCAACCAAGCAAACTTGCAAAAGAAATCTGCACTACAATGAAGTCTCACTTCTCCCCGGTCAAAAGGGCCATCTGAAAAAAGTGTAAAATCCAGAAAGGCAGGACAGGCCATGGAGAACTGGGAGCCTTGTTATGCTGATGGGCGGGATGTAAATTGCCAACAGACACTTGGGAGAAGTGTATGGTGTTTCCTGAAACATCTAAAAAACAAAGCAACAGAGCCTAGGGCACTTCCACTTATGGTCCTATAGCTTAGGGAAATTAAAATCAAAAAGACACAGCCACCCCAAAGTTTGGGACGCCTCTGTTTACAAGAACCTCGTTTACAGTACAAGTTCAACATCGCAGAAAGTGAAAAATGGATAAAGAAGTTGTGGTATTTACTTACAAAGCAATATCACTCAGCAATGAAATCTGTGTCATCAGGCCCTTAGCATCACAATGAGTGGATTGAGGTATGATGATTCTAACTGAAATAAGTCACACAGAAAAAGAAACATCATAAGATATCAGTAATACACGGAATGTAAACTTGGCTACACAGGAACTGAATTACAGAACAGAACAGGGTCTCAAATTTAGAAAACCAACTTATTCTTGCTTAAGGGTAAAGGTGAGTTGGGGTGCTGCATAAAACCAGAGATTGAAATGAGCACAGATAAAGTTCCTTAAGCCAAATATGGAATAGACAAGAGCTACTCCTTGCTCAACGAAATGGACTCAACACCGCATATTAAACGCCTAAGAATGTACCTGACTAGTAAGTATCTTAAAACCTATGGATTGCTATGTCTCCGAAAGAGAATCAAGCATGTGTACAGGGGCATAAACGCAGCAGTGATAGGATTGGAGAGGTTCAGTGAACAAATGAAGACCCTTTGAAGTCATATTGCATGGTACCCATTCCACGGGTTTCAACTACCCAGGTTTAAGGTATTCTTCCTTCAGCTAAAACATGCATGTGGAACCTAGAGTATGATCAACCATGTGATCGGGAGACGTGTTCAAATATGTCTCAGTTTTCATACCCTGGTACTCGGGTACAACATTCCAGACGCTTTACTAACACTCTCCCGACTTGGAGAGTCAGTCCCTTTAACCTCCTGTTTGGCCCAGTTTGCAATTTCTGCGGAAGATGAACAGGAATAGCGAGAACCAATGAGAGGCTAGCTGGAGGTGTCTGGACGGGCAAATTTAACTCTCATTTCCCAAGAGGAAGAGGAATTAACCAAAGGCTCAGCATGCCGGGCCAGAACCAGATTAGGGCCTGAAGCCATCCTGCGGTGTTGCGGCCAGCTCACAAGAAAGCGAGTTGAAGAAAGGAGCTCAGGGGCACTGTAATTCACAAACCTGCAGAGTTATAAATGACAGCTATCGTCCAAAAATAGACTGAAGTAAGGCTGCCAAGAGGACTTGAAAGCGGGGCAGAATTGCAGGAAACCGATTTCAGGAGGTAGACTGGAATTGCATTGAAAGCATAGGAAAAGAGGCAGAACGTCCACAATGATGCACTTGGCCAAAAAGGGCGTATGCGTTTTTTCCTGAATATATTCAGGAAAAAACGCATACGCCCTTTTTGGCCAACCAAGCAAGCTTGCAAAGGAAATCTGCACTACAATGAAGTCTCACTTCCCCCCGGTCAAAAGGGCCATCTGAAAAAAGTGTAAAATCCAGAAAGGCAGGACAGGCCATGGAGAACTGGGAGCCTTGTTATGCTGATGGGCGGGATGTAAATTGCCAACAACCACTCGGGAGAAGTGTATGGTGTTTCCTGAAACATCTAAAAAACAAAGCAACAGAGCCTAGGGCACTTCCACTTATGGTCCTATAGCTTAGGGAAATTAAAATCAAAAAGACACAGCCACCCCAAAGTTTGGAACGGCTCTGTTTACAAGAACCTCGTTTACAGTACAAGTTAAACATCGCAGAAAGTGAATAATGGATAAAGAAGTTGTGGTATTTACTTACAAAGCAATATCACTCAGCAATGAAATCTGTGTCATCAGGCCCTTAGCAGCACAATGAGTGGATTCAGGTATGATGATTCTAACTGAAATAAGTCACACAGAAAAAGAAACATCATAAGATATCAGTAATACACGGAATGGAAACTTGGCTACACAGGAACTGAATTACAGAACAGAACAGGGTCTCAAATTTAGAAAACCAACTTATGCTTCCTTAAGGGTAAAGGTGAGTTGGGGTGCTGCATAAAACCAGAGATTGAAATGAGCACAGATAAAGTTCCTTAAGCCAAATATGGAATAGACAAGAGCTACGCCTTGCTCAACGAAATGGACTCAACACCGCATATTAAACGCCTAAGAATGTACCTGACTAGTAAGTATCTTAAAACCTATGGATTGCTATGTCTCCGAAAGAGAATCAAGCATGTGTACAGGGGCATAAACGCAGCAGTGATAGGATTGGAGAGGTTCGGTGAGCAAATGAAGACCCTTTGAAGTCATATTGCATGGTACCCATTCCACGGGTTTCAACTACCCAGGTTTAAGGTATTCTTCCTTCAGCTAAAACATGCATGTGGAACCTAGAGTATGATCAACCATGTGAACGGGAGACGTGTTCAAATATGTCTCCGTTTTCCTCCCCTTGTACTCGGGTGCAACATTCCAGACGCTTTACTAACACTCTCCCGACTTGGAGAGTCAGTCCCTTTAACCTCCTGTTTGGCCCAGTTTGCAATTTCTGCGGAAGATGAACAGGAATAGCGAGAACCAATGAGAGGCTAGCTGGAGGTGTCTGGACGGGCAAATTTAACTCTCATTTCCCAAGAGGAAGAGGAATTAACCAAAGGCTCAGCATGCCGGGCCAGAACCAGATTAGGGCCTGAAGCCATCCTGCGGTGTTGCGGCCAGCTCACAAGAAAGCGAGTTGAAGAAAGGAGCTCAGGGGCACTGTAATTCACAAACCTGCAGAGTTATAAATGACAGCTATCGTCCAAAAATAGACTGAAGTAAGGCTGGAAGAGGACTTGAAAGCGGGGCAGAATTGCAGGAAACTGATTTCAGGAGGTAGACTGGAATTGCATTGAAAACATAGGAAAAGAGGCAGAACGTCCACAATGATGCACTTGGCCAAAAAGGGCGTATGCGTTTTTTCCTGAATATATTCAGGAAAAAACGCATACGCCCTTTTTGGCCAACCAAGCAAGCTTGCAAAGGAAATCTGCACTACCATGAAGTCTCACTTCCCCCCGGTCAAAAGGGCCATCTGAAAAAAGTGTAAAATCCAGAAAGGCAGGACAGGCCATGGAGAACTGGGAGCCTTGTTATGCTGATGGGCGGGATGTAAATTGCCAACAACCACTTGGGAGAAGTGTATGGTGTTTCCTGAAACATCTAAAAAACAAAGCAACAGAACCTAGGGCACTTCCACTTATGGTCCTATAGCTTAGGGAAATTAAAATCAAAAAGACACAGCCACCCCAAAGTTTGGAACGGCTCTGTTTACAAGAACCTCGTTTACAGTACAAGTTCAACATCGCAGAAAGTGAAAAATGGATAAAGAAGTTGTGGTATTTACTTACAAAGCAATATCACTCAGCAATGAAATCTGTGTCATCAGGCCCTTAGCAGCACAATGAGTGGATTCAGGTATGATGATTCTAACTGAAATAAGTCACACAGAAAAAGAAACATCATAAGATATCAGTAATACACGGAATGTAAACTTGGCTACACAGGAACTGAATTACAGAACAGAACAGAGTCTCAAATTTAGAAAACCAACTTATGCTTGCTTAAGGGTAAAGGTGAGTTGGGGTGCTGCATAAAACCAGAGATTGAAATGAGCACAGATAAAGTTCCATAAGCCAAATATGGAATAGACAAGAGCTACGCCTTGCTCAATGAAATGGACTCAACACCGCATATTAAACGCCTAAGAATGTACCTGACTAGTAAGTATCTTAAAACCTATGGATTGCTATGTCTCCGAAAGAGAATCAAGCATGTGTACACGGGCATAAACACAGCAGTGATAGGATTGCAGAGGTTCGGTGAGCAAATGAAGACCCTTTGAAGTCATATTGCATGGTACCCATTCCACGGGTTTCAACTACCCAGGTTTAAGGTATTCTTCCTTCAGCTAAAACATGCATGTGGAACCTAGAGTATGATCAACCATGTGATCGGGAGACGTGTTCAAATATGTCTCAGTTTTCGTACCCTGGTACTCGGGTGCAACATTCCAGACGCTTTACTAACACTCTCCCCACTTGGAGAGTCAGTCCCTTTAACCTCCTGTTTGGCCCAGTTTGCAATTTCTGTGGAAGATGAACAGGAATAGCGAGAACCAATGAGAGACTAGCTGCAGGTGTCTGGATGGGCAATTTTAACTCTCATTTCCCACCAGGAAGAGGAATTAACCAAAGGCTCAGCATGCCGGGCCAGAACCACATTAGGGCCTGAAGACATCCTGCGGTGTTGCGGCCAGGTCACAAGAAAGCGAGTTGAAGAAAGGAGCTCAGGGGCACTGTAATTCACAAACCTGCAGAGTTATAAATGACAGCTATCGTCCAAAAATATACTGAAGTAAGGGTGCCAAGAGGACTTGAAAACGGGGCAGAATTGCAGGAAACTGATTTCAGGAGGTAGACTGGAATTGCATTGAAAGCATAGGAAAAGAGGCAGAACGTCCACAATGATGCACTTGGCCAAAAAGGGCGTATGCGTTTTTTCCTGAATATATTCAGGAAAAAACGCATACGCCCTTTTTGGCCAACCAAGCAAGCTTGCAAATGAAATCTGCACTACAATGAAGTCTCACTTCTCCCCGGTCAAAAGGGCCATCTGAAAAAAGTGTAAAATCCAGAAAGGCAGGACAGGCCATGGAGAACTGGGAGCCTTGTTATGCTGATGGGCGGGATGTAAATTGCCAACAGACACTCGGGAGAAGTGTATGGTGTTTCCTGAAACATCTAAAAAACAAAGCAACAGAGCCTAGGGCACTTCCACTTATGGTCCTATAGCTTAGGGAAATTAAAATCAAAAAGACACAGCCACCCCAAAGTTTGGGACGCCTCCGTTTACAAGAACCTCGTTTACCATACAAGTTCAATATCACAGAAAGTGAAAAATGGATAAAGAACTTGTGGTACTTACGTACAATGCAGTATCACTCAGCAATGAAATCTATGTCATCAGGCCCGTAGCACCATAATGAGTGGATTCAGGTACGATGATTCTAACTGAAATAAGTCACACAGAAAAAGAAACATCATAAGATATCACTAATACACGGAATGTAAACTTGGCTACACAGGAACTGCATTCCAAAACAGAACAGGGTCTCAAATTTAGAAAACCAACTTATGCTTGCTTAAGGGGAAAGGTGAGTTGGGGTGCTGCATAAAACCAGAGATTGAAATGAGCACAGATAAAGTTCCTTAAGCCAAATATGGAATAGACCAGAGCTACTCCTTGCTCAACGAAATGGACTCAACACCGCATATTAAACGCCTAAGAATGTACCTGACTAGTAAGTATCTTAAAACCTATAGATTGCTATGTCTCCGAAAGAGAATCAAGCGTGTGTACAGGGACATAAACGCAGCAGTGATAGGATTGGAGAGGTTCGGTGAGCAAATGAAGACCCTTTGAAGTCATATTGCATGGTACCCATTACACGGGTTTCAACTACCCAGGTTTTAGGTATTCTTCCTTCCGCTAAAACATGCATGTGGAACCCAGAGTATGATCAACCATGTGATCGGGAGACGTGTTCAAATATGTCTCAGTTTTCCTCCCCTGGTACTCGGGGGCAACATTCCAGACGCTTTACTAACACTCTCCCCACTTGGAGAGTCAGTGCCTTTAACCTCCTCTTTGGCACAGTTTGCAATTTCTGCGGAAGATGAACAGGAATAGCGAGAACCAATGAGAGGCTAGCTGGAGGTGTCTGGACGGGCAAATTTAACTCTCATTTCCCACCAGGAGGAGGAAATAACCAAAGGCTCAGCGTGCCGTGCCAGAACCAGATTAGGGCCTGAAGCCATCCTGCGGTGTTGCGGCCAGGTCACAAGAAAGCGAGTTGAATAAAGGAGCTCAGGGGCACTGTAATTCACAAACCTGCAGAGTTATAAATGACAGCAATCGTCCAAAAATAGACTGAAGTAAGGCTGCCAAGAGGACTTGAAAGCGGGGCAGAATTGCAGGAAACCGATTTCAGGAGGTAGACTGGAATTGCATTGAAAGCATAGGAAAAGAGGCAGAACGTCCACAATGATGCACTTGGCCAAAAAGGGCGTATGCGTTTTTTCCTGAATATATTCAGGAAAAAACGCATACGCCCTTTTTGGCCAACCAAGCAAGCTTGCAAAGGAAATCTGCACTACAATGAAGTCTCACTTCCCCCCGGTCAAAAGGGCCATCTGAAAAAAGTGTAAAATCCAGAAAGGCAGGACAGGCCATGTAGAACTGGGAGCATTGTTATGCTGATGGGCGGGATGTAAATTGCCAACAGACACTTGGGAGAAGTGTATGGTGTTTCCTGAAACATCTAAAAAACAAAGCAACAGAGCCTAGGGCACTTCCACTTATGGTCCTATACCTTAGGGAAATTAAAAAAAAAAAGACACAGCCACCCCAACGTTTGGGACGCCTCTGTTTACAAGAACCTCGTTTACAGTACAAGTTCAACATCGCAGAAAGTGAAAAATGGATAAAGAAGTTGTGGTATTTACTTACAAAGCAATATCACTCAGCAATGAAATCTATGTCATCAGGCCCGTAGCAGCACAATGAGTGGATTCAGGTATGATGATTCTAACTGAAATAAGTCACACAGAAAAAGAAACATCATAAGATATCAGTAATACATGGAATGGAAACTTGGCTACACAGGAACTGAATTACAGAACAGAACAGGGTCTCAAATTTAGAAAACCAACTTATGCTTGCTTAAGGGGAAAGGTGAGTTGGGGTGCTGCATAAAACCAGAGATTGAAATGAGCACAGATAAAGTTCCTTAAGTCAAATATGGAATAGACAAGAGCTACTCCTTGCTCAACGAAATGGACTCAACACCGCATATTAAACGCCTAAGAATATACCTGACTAGTAAGTATCGTAAAACCTATGGATTGCTATGTCTCCAAAAGAGAATCAAGCATGTGTACAGGGGCATAAACGCAGCAGTGATTGGATTGGAGAGGTTCGGCGAGCAAATGAAGACCCTTTGAAATCAAATTGCATGGTACCCATTACACAGGTCTCAACTCTCCAGGTTTAAGGTATTCTTCCTTCAGCTAAAACATGCATGTGTAACCCAAGTATGATCAACCATGTGAATGGGAGACGTGTTCAAATATGTCTCAGTTTTCCTCCCCTGGTACTCGGGTGCAACATTCCAGACGCTTTACTAACACTCTCCCCACTTGGAGAGTCAGCGCCTTTAACCTCCTGTTTGGCACAGTTTGCAATTTCTGCGGAAGATGAACAGGAATAGCGAGAACCAATGAGAGGCTAGCTGGAGGTGTCTGGACGGGCAAATTTAACTCTCATTTCCCACCAGGAAGAGGAAATAACCAAAGGCTCAGTGTGCCGTGCCGGAACCAGATTAGGGCCTGAAGCCATCCTGCGGTGTTTCGGCCAGCTCAAAAGAAAGCGAGTTGAAGAAAGGAGCTCAGGGGCACTGTAATTCACAAACCTGCAGAGTTATAAATGACAGCTATCGTCCAAAAATAGACTGAAGTAAGGCTGCCAAGAGGACTTGAAAGCGGGGCAGAATTGCAGGAAACCGATTTCAGGAGGTAGACTGGAATTGCATTGAAAACATAGGAAAAGAGGCAGAACGTCCACAATGATGCACTGGGCCAAAAAGGGCGTATGCGTTTTTTCCTGAATATATTCAGGAAAAAACGCATACGCCCTTTTTGGCCAACCAAGCAAGCTTGCAAAGGAAATCTGCACTACAATGAAGTCTCACTTCTCCCCGGTCAAAAGGGCCATCTGAAAAAAGTGTAAAATCCAGAAAGGCAGGACAGGCCATGGAGAACTGGGAGCCTTGTTATGCTGATGGGCGGGATGTAAATTGCCAACAGACACTCGGGAGAAGTGTATGGTGTTTCCTGAAACATCTAAAAAACAAAGCAACAGAGCCTAGGGCACTTCCACTTATGGTCCTATAGCTTAGGGAAATTAAAATCAAAAAGACACAGCCACCCCAAAGTTTGGGACGCCTCCGTTTACAAGAACCTCGTTTACCGTACAAGTTCAATATCACAGAAAGTGAAAAATGGATAAAGAACTTGTGGTACTTACGTACAATGCAGTATCACTCAGCAATGAAATCTATGTCATCAGGCCCGTAGCACCATAATGAGTGGATTCAGGTACGATGATTCTAACTGAAATAAGTCACACAGAAAAAGAAACATCATAAGATATCACTAATACACGGAATGTAAACTTGGCTACACAGGAACTGCATTCCAAAACAGAACAGGGTCTCAAATTTAGAAAACCAACTTATGCTTGCTTAAGGGGAAAGGTGAGTTGGGGTGCTGCATAAAACCAGAGATTGAAATGAGCACAGATAAAGTTCCTTAAGCCAAATATGGAATAGACCAGAGCTACTCCTTGCTCAACGAAATGGACTCAACACCGCATATTAAACGCCTAAGAATGTACCTGACTAGTAAGTATCTTAAAACCTATAGATTGCTATGTCTCCGAAAGAGAATCAAGCGTGTGTACAGGGGCATAAACGCAGCAGTGATAGGATTGGAGAGGTTCGGTGAGCAAATGAAGACCCTTTGAAGTCATATTGCATGGTACCCATTCCACGGGTTTCAACTACCCAGGTTTTAGGTATTCTTCCTTCCGCTAAAACATGCATGTGGAACCCAGAGTATGATCAACCATGTGATCGGGAGACGTGTTCAAATATGTCTCAGTTTTCCTCCCCTGGTACTCGGGGGCAACATTCCAGACGCTTTACTAACACTCTCCCCACTTGGAGAGTCAGTGCCTTTAACCTCCTCTTTGGCACAGTTTGCAATTTCTGCGGAAGATGAACAGGAATAGCGAGAACCAATGAGAGGCTAGCTGGAGGTGTCTGGACGGGCAAATTTAACTCTCATTTCCCACCAGGAGGAGGAAATAACCAAAGGCTCAGCGTGCCGTGCCAGAACCAGATTAGGGCCTGAAGCCATCCTGCGGTGTTGCGGCCAGGTCACAAGAAAGCGAGTTGAAGAAAGGAGCTCAGGGGCACTGTAATTCACAAACCTGCAGAGTTATAAATGACAGCTATCGTCCAAAAATAGACTGAAGTAAGGCTGCCAAGAGGACTTGAAAGCGGGGCAGAATTGCAGGAAACCGATTTCAGGAGGTAGACTGGAATTGCATTGAAAACATAGGAAAAGAGGCAGAACGTCCACAATGATGCACTTGGCCAAAAAGGGCGTATGCGTTTTTTCCTGAATATATTCAGGAAAAAACGCATACGCCCTTTTTGGCCAACCAAGCAAGCTTGCAAAGGAAATCTGCACTACAATGAAGTCTCACTTCTCCCCGGTCAAAAGGGCCATCTGAAAAAAGTGTAAAATCCAGAAAGGCAGGACAGGCCATGGAGAACTGGGAGCCTTGTTATGCTGATGGGCGGGATGTAAATTGCCAACAGACACTCGGGAGAAGTGTATGGTGTTTCCTGAAACATCTAAAAAACAAAGCAACAGAGCCTAGGGCACTTCCACTTATGGTCCTATAGCTTAGGGAAATTAAAATCAAAAAGACACAGCCACCCCAAAGTTTGGGACGCCTCCGTTTACAAGAACCTCGTTTACCGTACAAGTTCAATATCACAGAAAGTGAAAAATGGATAAAGAACTTGTGGTACTTACGTACAATGCAGTATCACTCAGCAATGAAATCTATGTCATCAGGCCCGTAGCACCATAATGAGTGGATTCAGGTACGATGATTCTAACTGAAATAAGTCACACAGAAAAAGAAACATCATAAGATATCACTAATACACGGAATGTAAACTTGGCTACACAGGAACTGCATTCCAAAACAGAACAGGGTCTCAAATTTAGAAAACCAACTTATGCTTGCTTAAGGGGAAAGGTGAGTTGGGGTGCTGCATAAAACCAGAGATTGAAATGAGCACAGATAAAGTTCCTTAAGCCAAATATGGAATAGACCAGAGCTACTCCTTGCTCAACGAAATGGACTCAACACCGCATATTAAACGCCTAAGAATGTACCTGACTAGTAAGTATCTTAAAACCTATAGATTGCTATGTCTCCGAAAGAGAATCAAGCGTGTGTACAGGGGCATAAACGCAGCAGTGATAGGATTGGAGAGGTTCGGTGAGCAAATGAAGACCCTTTGAAGTCATATTGCATGGTACCCATTACACGGGTTTCAACTACCCAGGTTTTAGGTATTCTTCCTTCCGCTAAAACATGCATGTGGAACCCAGAGTATGATCAACCATGTGATCGGGAGACGTGTTCAAATATGTCTCAGTTTTCCTCCCCTGGTACTCGGGGGCAACATTCCAGACGCTTTACTAACACTCTCCCCACTTGGAGAGTCAGTGCCTTTAACCTCCTCTTTGGCACAGTTTGCAATTTCTGCGGAAGATGAACAGGAATAGCGAGAACCAATGAGAGGCTAGCTGGAGGTGTCTGGACGGGCAAATTTAACTCTCATTTCCCACCAGGAGGAGGAAATAACCAAAGGCTCAGCGTGCCGTGCCAGAACCAGATTAGGGCCTGAAGCCATCCTGCGGTGTTGCGGCCAGGTCACAAGAAAGCGAGTTGAATAAAGGAGCTCAGGGCCACTGTAATTCACAAACCTGCAGAGTTATAAATGACAGCTATCGTCCAAAAATAGACTGAAGTAAGGCTGCCAAGAGGAGTTGAAAGCGGGGCAGAATTGCAGGAAACCGATTTCAGGAGGTAGACTGGAATTGCATTGGAAGCATAGGAAAAGAGGCAGAACGTCCACAATGATGCACTTGGCCAAAAAGGGCGTATGCGTTTTTTCCTGAATATATTCAGGAAAAAACGCATACGCCCTTTTTGGCCAACCAAGCAAGCTTGCAAAGGAAATCTGCACTACAATGAAGTCTCACTTCCCCCCGGTCAAAAGGGCCATCTGAAAAAAGTGTAAAATCCAGAAAGGCAGGACAGGCCATGTAGAACTGGGAGCCTTGTTATGCTGATGGGCGGGATGTAAATTGCCAACAGACACTTGGGAGAAGTGTATGGTGTTTCCTGAAACATCTAAAAAACAAAGCAACAGAGCCTAGGGCACTTCCACTTATGGTCCTATACCTTAGGGAAATTAAAAAAAAAAAGACACAGCCACCCCAACGTTTGGGACGCCTCTGTTTACAAGAACCTCGTTTACAGTACAAGTTCAACATCGCAGAAAGTGAAAAATGGATAAAGAAGTTGTGGTATTTACTTACAAAGCAATATCACTCAGCAATGAAATCTATGTCATCAGGCCCGTAGCAGCACAATGAGTGGATTCAGGTATGATGATTCTAACTGAAATAAGTCACACAGAAAAAGAAACATCATAAGATATCAGTAATACATGGAATGGAAACTTGGCTACACAGGAACTGAATTACAGAACAGAACAGGGTCTCAAATTTAGAAAACCAACTTATGCTTGCTTAAGGGTAAAGGTGAGTTGGGGTGCTGCATAAAACCAGAGATTGAAATGAGCACAGATAAAGTTCCTTAAGTCAAATATGGAATAGACAAGAGCTACTCCTTGCTCAACGAAATGGACTCAACACCGCATATTAAACGCCTAAGAATATACCTGACTAGTAAGTATCGTAAAACCTATGGATTGCTATGTCTCCAAAAGAGAATCAAGCATGTGTACAGGGGCATAAACGCAGCAGTGATTGGATTGGAGAGGTTCGGCGAGCAAATGAAGACCCTTTGAAATCAAATTGCATGGTACCCATTACACAGGTCTCAACTCTCCAGGTTTAAGGTATTCTTCCTTCAGCTAAAACATGCATGTGTAACCCAAGTATGATCAACCATGTGAATGGGAGACGTGTTCAAATATGTCTCAGTTTTCCTCCCCTGGTACTCGGGTGCAACATTCCAGACGCTTTACTAACACTCTCCCCACTTGGAGAGTCAGCGCCTTTAACCTCCTGTTTGGCACAGTTTGCAATTTCTGCGGAAGATGAACAGGAATAGCGAGAACCAATGAGAGGCTAGCTGGAGGTGTCTGGACGGGCAAATTTAACTCTCATTTCCCACCAGGAAGAGGAAATAACCAAAGGCTCAGTGTGCCGTGCCGGAACCAGATTAGGGCCTGAAGCCATCCTGCGGTGTTTCGGCCAGCTCAAAAGAAAGCGAGTTGAAGAAAGGAGCTCAGGGGCACTGTAATTCACAAACCTGCAGAGTTATAAATGACAGCTATCGTCCAAAAATAGACTGAAGTAAGGCTGCCAAGAGGACTTGAAAGCGGGGCAGAATTGCAGGAAACCGATTTCAGGAGGTAGACTGGAATTGCATTGAAAGCATAGGAAAAGAGGCAGAACGTCCACAATGATGCACTTGGCCAAAAAGGGCGTATGCATTTTTTCCTGAATATATTCAGGAAAAAACGCATACGCCCTTTTTGGCCAACCAAGCAAGCTTGCAAAGGAAATCTGCACTACAATGAAGTCTCACTTCCCCCCGGTCAAAAGGGCCATCTGAAAAAAGTGTAAAATCCAGAAAGGCAGGACAGGCCATGGAGAACTGGGAGCCTTGTTATGCTGATGGGCGGGATGTAAATTGCCAACAGACACTTGGGAGAAGTGTATGGTGTTTCCTGAAACATCTAAAAAACAAAGCAACAGAGCCTAGGGCACTGCCACTTATGGTCCTATACCTTAGGGAAATTAAAAAAAAAAAGACACAGCCACCCCAACGTTTGGGACGCCTCTGTTTACAAGAACCTCGTTTACAGTACAAGTTCAACATCGCAGAAAGTGAAAAATGGATAAAGAAGTTGTGGTATTTACTTACAAAGCAATATCACTCAGCAATGAAATCTATGTCATCAGGCCCGTAGCAGCACAATGAGTGGATTCAGGTATGATGATTCTAACTGAAATAAGTCACACAGAAAAAGAAACATCATAAGATATCAGTAATACATGGAATGGAAACTTGGCTACACAGGAACTGAATTACAGAACAGAACAGGGTCTCAAATTTAGAAAACCAACTTATGCTTGCTTAAGGGTAAAGGTGAGTTGGGGTGCTGCATAAAACCAGAGATTGAAATGAGCACAGATAAAGTTCCTTAAGTCAAATATGGAATAGACAAGAGCTACTCCTTGCTCAACGAAATGGACTCAACACCGCATATTAAACGCCTAAGAATATACCTGACTAGTAAGTATCGTAAAACCTATGGATTGCTATGTCTCCAAAAGAGAATCAAGCATGTGTACAGGGGCATAAACGCAGCAGTGATTGGATTGGAGAGGTTCGGCGAGCAAATGAAGACCCTTTGAAATCAAATTGCATGGTACCCATTACACAGGTCTCAACTCTCCAGGTTTAAGGTATTCTTCCTTCAGCTAAAACATGCATGTGTAACCCAAGTATGATCAACCATGTGAATGGGAGACGTGTTCAAATATGTCTCAGTTTTCCTCCCCTGGTACTCGGGTGCAACATTCCAGACGCTTTACTAACACTCTCCCCACTTGGAGAGTCAGCGCCTTTAACCTCCTGTTTGGCACAGTTTGCAATTTCTGCGGAAGATGAACAGGAATAGCGAGAACCAATGAGAGGCTAGCTGGAGGTGTCTGGACGGGCAAATTTAACTCTCATTTCCCACCAGGAAGAGGAAATAACCAAAGGCTCAGTGTGCCGTGCCGGAACCAGATTAGGGCCTGAAGCCATCCTGCGGTGTTTCGGCCAGCTCAAAAGAAAGCGAGTTGAAGAAAGGAGCTCAGGGGCACTGTAATTCACAAACCTGCAGAGTTATAAATGACAGCTATCGTCCAAAAATAGACTGAAGTAAGGCTGCCAAGAGGACTTGAAAGCGGGGCAGAATTGCAGGAAACCGATTTCAGGAGGTAGACTGGAATTGCATTGAAAACATAGGAAAAGAGGCAGAACGTCCACAATGATGCACTGGGCCAAAAAGGGCGTATGCGTTTTTTCCTGAATATATTCAGGAAAAAACGCATACGCCCTTTTTGGCCAACCAAGCAAGCTTGCAAAGGAAATCTGCACTACAATGAAGTCTCACTTCTCCCCGGTCAAAAGGGCCATCTGAAAAAAGTGTAAAATCCAGAAAGGCAGGACAGGCCATGGAGAACTGGGAGCCTTGTTATGCTGATGGGCGGGATGTAAATTGCCAACAGACACTCGGGAGAAGTGTATGGTGTTTCCTGAAACATCTAAAAAACAAAGCAACAGAGCCTAGGGCACTTCCACTTATGGTCCTATAGCTTAGGGAAATTAAAATCAAAAAGACACAGCCACCCCAAAGTTTGGGACGCCTCCGTTTACAAGAACCTCGTTTACCGTACAAGTTCAATATCACAGAAAGTGAAAAATGGATAAAGAACTTGTGGTACTTACGTACAATGCAGTATCACTCAGCAATGAAATCTATGTCATCAGGCCCGTAGCACCATAATGAGTGGATTCAGGTACGATGATTCTAACTGAAATAAGTCACACAGAAAAAGAAACATCATAAGATATCACTAATACACGGAATGTAAACTTGGCTACACAGGAACTGCATTCCAAAACAGAACAGGGTCTCAAATTTAGAAAACCAACTTATGCTTGCTTAAGGGGAAAGGTGAGTTGGGGTGCTGCATAAAACCAGAGATTGAAATGAGCACAGATAAAGTTCCTTAAGCCAAATATGGAATAGACCAGAGCTACTCCTTGCTCAACGAAATGGACTCAACACCGCATATTAAACGCCTAAGAATGTACCTGACTAGTAAGTATCTTAAAACCTATAGATTGCTATGTCTCCGAAAGAGAATCAAGCGTGTGTACAGGGGCATAAACGCAGCAGTGATAGGATTGGAGAGGTTCGGTGAGCAAATGAAGACCCTTTGAAGTCATATTGCATGGTACCCATTACACGGGTTTCAACTACCCAGGTTTTAGGTATTCTTCCTTCCGCTAAAACATGCATGTGGAACCCAGAGTATGATCAACCATGTGATCGGGAGACGTGTTCAAATATGTCTCAGTTTTCCTCCCCTGGTACTCGGGGGCAACATTCCAGACGCTTTACTAACACTCTCCCCACTTGGAGAGTCAGTGCCTTTAACCTCCTCTTTGGCACAGTTTGCAATTTCTGCGGAAGATGAACAGGAATAGCGAGAACCAATGAGAGGCTAGCTGGAGGTGTCTGGACGGGCAAATTTAACTCTCATTTCCCACCAGGAGGAGGAAATAACCAAAGGCTCAGCGTGCCGTGCCAGAACCAGATTAGGGCCTGAAGCCATCCTGCGGTGTTGCGGCCAGGTCACAAGAAAGCGAGTTGAATAAAGGAGCTCAGGGCCACTGTAATTCACAAACCTGCAGAGTTATAAATGACAGCTATCGTCCAAAAATAGACTGAAGTAAGGCTGCCAAGAGGAGTTGAAAGCGGGGCAGAATTGCAGGAAACCGATTTCAGGAGGTAGACTGGAATTGCATTGAAAGCATAGGAAAAGAGGCAGAACGTCCACAATGATGCACTTGGCCAAAAAGGGCGTATGCGTTTTTTCCTGAATATATTCAGGAAAAAACGCATACGCCCTTTTTGGCCAACCAAGCAAGCTTGCAAAGGAAATCTGCACTACAATGAAGTCTCACTTCCCCCCGGTCAAAAGGGCCATCTGAAAAAAGTGTAAAATCCAGAAAGGCAGGACAGGCCATGTAGAACTGGGAGCCTTGTTATGCTGATGGGCGGGATGTAAATTGCCAACAGACACTTGGGAGAAGTGTATGGTGTTTCCTGAAACATCTAAAAAACAAAGCAACAGAGCCTAGGGCACTGCCACTTATGGTCCTATACCTTAGGGAAATTAAAAAAAAAAAGACACAGCCACCCCAACGTTTGGGACGCCTCTGTTTACAAGAACCTCGTTTACAGTACAAGTTCAACATCGCAGAAAGTGAAAAATGGATAAAGAAGTTGTGGTATTTACTTACAAAGCAATATCACTCAGCAATGAAATCTATGTCATCAGGCCCGTAGCAGCACAATGAGTGGATTCAGGTATGATGATTCTAACTGAAATAAGTCACACAGAAAAAGAAACATCATAAGATATCAGTAATACATGGAATGGAAACTTGGCTACACAGGAACTGAATTACAGAACAGAACAGGGTCTCAAATTTAGAAAACCAACTTATGCTTGCTTAAGGGTAAAGGTGAGTTGGGGTGCTGCATAAAACCAGAGATTGAAATGAGCACAGATAAAGTTCCTTAAGTCAAATATGGAATAGACAAGAGCTACTCCTTGCTCAACGAAATGGACTCAACACCGCATATTAAACGCCTAAGAATATACCTGACTAGTAAGTATCGTAAAACCTATGGATTGCTATGTCTCCAAAAGAGAATCAAGCATGTGTACAGGGGCATAAACGCAGCAGTGATTGGATTGGAGAGGTTCGGCGAGCAAATGAAGACCCTTTGAAATCAAATTGCATGGTACCCATTACACAGGTCTCAACTCTCCAGGTTTAAGGTATTCTTCCTTCAGCTAAAACATGCATGTGTAACCCAAGTATGATCAACCATGTGAATGGGAGACGTGTTCAAATATGTCTCAGTTTTCCTCCCCTGGTACTCGGGTGCAACATTCCAGACGCTTTACTAACACTCTCCCCACTTGGAGAGTCAGCGCCTTTAACCTCCTGTTTGGCACAGTTTGCAATTTCTGCGGAAGATGAACAGGAATAGCGAGAACCAATGAGAGGCTAGCTGGAGGTGTCTGGACGGGCAAATTTAACTCTCATTTCCCACCAGGAAGAGGAAATAACCAAAGGCTCAGTGTGCCGTGCCGGAACCAGATTAGGGCCTGAAGCCATCCTGCGGTGTTTCGGCCAGCTCAAAAGAAAGCGAGTTGAAGAAAGGAGCTCAGGGGCACTGTAATTCACAAACCTGCAGAGTTATAAATGACAGCTATCGTCCAAAAATAGACTGAAGTAAGGCTGCCAAGAGGACTTGAAAGCGGGGCAGAATTGCAGGAAACCGATTTCAGGAGGTAGACTGGAATTGCATTGAAAACATAGGAAAAGAGGCAGAACGTCCACAATGATGCACTGGGCCAAAAAGGGCGTATGCGTTTTTTCCTGAATATATTCAGGAAAAAACGCATACGCCCTTTTTGGCCAACCAAGCAAGCTTGCAAAGGAAATCTGCACTACCATGAAGTCTCACTTCTCCCCGGTCAAAAGGGCCATCTGAAAAAAGTGTAAAATCCAGAAAGGCAGGACAGGCCATGGAGAACTGGGAGCCTTGTTATGCTGATGGGCGGGATGTAAATTGCCAACAACCACTTGGGAGAAGTGTATGGTGTTTCCTGAAACATCTAAAAAACAAAGCAACAGAACCTAGGGCACTTCCACTTATGGTCCTATAGCTTAGGGAAATTAAAATCAAAAGACACAGCCACCCCAAAGTTTGGAACGGCTCTGTTTACAAGAACCTCGCTTACAGTACAAGTTCAACATCGCAAAAAGTGAAAAATGGATAAAGAAGTTGTGGTATTTACTTACAAAGCAATATCACTCAGCAATGAAATCTGTGTCATCAGGCCCTTAGCAGCACAATGAGTGGATTCAGGTATGATGATTCTAACTGAAATAAGTCACACAGAAAAAGAAACATCATAAGATATCAGTAATACACGGAATGGAAACTTGGCTACACAGGAACTGAATTACAGAACAGAACAGGGTCTCAAATTTAGAAAACCAACTTATGCTTGCTTAAGGGGAAAGGTGAGTTGGGGTGCTGCATAAAACCAGAGATTGAAATGAGCACAGATAAAGTTCCTTAAGCCAAATATGGAATAGACAAGAGCTACGCCTTGCTCAACGAAATGGACTCAACACCGCATATTAAACGCCTAAGAATGTACCTGACTAGTAAGTATCTTAAAACCTATGGATTGCTATGTCTCCGAAAGAGAATCAAGCATGTGTACAGGGGCATAAACGCAGCAGTGATAGGATTGCAGAGGTTCGGTGAGCAAATGAAGACCCTTTGAAGTCATATTGCATGGTACCCATTCCACGGGTTTCAACTACCCAGGTTTAAGGTATTCTTCCTTCAGCTAAAACATGCATGTGGAACCTAGAGTATGATCAACCATGTGATCGGGAGACGTGTTCAAATATGTCTCAGTTTTCGTACCCTGGTACTCGGGTGCAACATTCCAGACGCTTTACTAACACTCTCCCCACTTGGAGAGTCAGTCCCTTTAACCTCCTGTTTGGCCCAGTTTGCAATTTCTGTGGAAGATGAACAGGAATAGCGAGAACCAATGAGAGACTAGCTGGAGGTGTCTGGATGGGCAAATTTAACTCTCATTTCCCACCAGGAAGAGGAATTATCCAAAGGCTCAGCGTGCCATGCCAGAACCAGATTAGGGCCTGAAGACATCCTGCGGTGTTTCGGCCAGATCAAAAGAAAGCGAGTTGAAGAAAGGAGCTCAGGGACACTGTAATTCACAAACCTGCAGAGTTATAAATGACAGCTATCGTCCAAAAATAGACTGAAGTAAGGCTGCCAAGGGGACTTGAAATTGGGGCAGAATTGCAGGAAACCGATTTCAGGAGGTAGACTGGAATTGCATTGAAAGCATAGGAAAAGAGGCAGAACGTCCACAATGATGCACTTGGCCAAAAAGGGCGTATGCGTTTTTTCCTGAATATATTCAGGAAAAAACGCATACGCCCTTTTTTGCCAACCAAGCAAACTTGCAAAGGAAATCTGCACTACAATGAAGTCTCACTTCTCCCCGGTCAAAAGGGCCATCTGAAAAAAGTGTAAAATCCAGAAAGGCAGGACAGGCCATGGAGAACTGGGAGCCTTGTTATGCTGATGGGCGGGATGTAAATTGCCAACAGACACTCGGGAGAAGTGTATGGTGTTTCCTGAAACATCTAAAAAACAAAGCAACAGAGCCTAGGGCACTTCCACTTATGGTCCTATAGCTTAGGGAAATTAAAATCAAAAAGACACAGCCACCCCAAAATTTGGGACGCCTCCGTTTACAAGAACCTCGTTTACCGTACAAGTTCAATATCACAGAAAGTGAAAAATGGATAAAGAACTTGTGGTACTTACGTACAATGCAGTATCATTCAGCAATGAAATCTATGTCATCAGGCCCGTAGCAGCATAATGAGTGGATTCAAGTACGATGATTCTAACTGAAATAAGTCACACAGAAAAAGAAACATCATAAGATATCACTAATACACGGAATGTAAACTTGGCTACACAGGAACTGCATTCCAAAACAGAACACGGTCTCAAATTTAGAAAACCAACTTATGCTTGCTTAAGGGGAAAGGTGAGTTGGGGTGCTGCATAAAACCAGAGATTGAAATGAGCACAGATAAAGTTCCTTAAGCCAAATATGGAATAGACAAGAGCTACTCCTTGCTCAACGAAATGGACTCAACACCGCATATTAAACGCCTAAGAATGTACCTGACTAGTAAGTATCTTAAAACCTATAGATTGCTATGTCTCCGAAAGAGAATCAAGCGTGTGTACAGGGGCATAAACGCAGCAGTGATAGGATTGGAGAGGTTCGGTGAGCAAATGAAGACCCTTTGAAGTCATATTGCATGGTACCCATTCCATGGGTTTCAACTACCCAGGTTTAAGGTATTCTTCCTTCAGCTAAAACATGCATGTGGAACCTAGAGTATGATCAACCATGTGATCGGGAGACGTGTTCAAATATGTCTCAGTTTTCATACCCTGGTACTCGGGTGCAACATTCCAGTCGCTTTACTAACACTCTCCCGACTTGGAGAGTCAGTCCCTTTAACCTCCTGCTTGGCCCAGTTTGCAATTTCTTCGGAAGATGAACAGGAATAGCGAGAACAAATGAGAGACTAGCTGGAGGTGTCTGGACGGGCAAATTTAACTCTCATTTCCCACCAGGAAGAGGAATTAACCAAAGGCTCAGCGTGCCGGGCCAGAACCAGATTAGGGCCTGAAGCCATCCTGCGGTGTTGCGGCCAGGTCACAAGAAAGCGAGTTGAATAAAGGAGCTCAGGGGCACTGTAATTCACAAACCTGCAGAGTTATAAATGACAGCTATCGTCCAAAAATAGACTGAAGTAAGGCTGCCAAGAGGAGTTGAAAGCGGGGCAGAATTGCAGGAAACCGATTTCAGGAGGTAGACAGGAATTGCATTGAAAGCATAGGAAAAGAGGCAGAATGTCCACAATGATGCACTTGGCCAAAAAGGGCGTATGCGTTTTTTCCTGAATATATTCAGGAAAAAACGCATACGCCCTTTTTGGCCAACCAAGCAAGCTTGCAAAGGAAATCTGCACTACAATGAAGTCTCACTTCCCCCCAGTCAAAAGGGCCATCTGAAAAAAGTGTAAAATCCAGAAAGGCAGGACAGGCCATGGAGAACTGGGAGCCTTGTTATGCTGATGGGCGGGATGTAAATTGCCAACAGACACTCGGGAGATGTGTATGGTGTTTCCTGAAACATCTAAAAAACAAAGCAACAGAGCCTAGGGCACTTCCACTTATGGTCCTATAGCTTAGGGAAATTAAAATCAAAAAGACACAGCCACCCCAAAGTTTGGAACTGCTCTGTTTACAAGAACCTCGTTTACAGTACAGGTTCAACATCGCAGAAAGTGAAAACTGGATAAAGAAGTTGTGGTATTTACTTACAAAGCAATATCACTCAGCAATGAAATCTGTGTCATCAGGCCCTTAGCAGCACAATGAGTGGATTCAGGTATGATGATTCTAACTGAAATAAGTCACACAGAAAAAGAAACATTATAAGATATCAGTAATACACGGAATGTAAACCTGGCTACACAGGAACTGAATTACAGAACAGAACAGGGTCTCAAATTTAGAAAACCAACTTATTCTTGCTTAAGGGTAAAGGGGAGTTGGGGTGCTGCATAAAACCAGAGATTGAAATGAGCACAGATAAAGTTCCTTAAGTCAAATATGGAATAGACAAGAGCTACTCCTTGCTCAACGAAATGGACTCAACACCGCATATTAAACGCCTAAGAATGTACCTGACTAGTAAGTATCTTAAAACCTATGGATTGCTATGTCTCCGAAAGAGAATCAAGCATGTGTACAGGGGCATAAACGCAGCAGTGATAGGATTGGAGAGGTTCGGTGAGCAAATGAAGACCCTTTGAAGTCATATTTCATGGTACCCATTACACGGGTCTTAACTCTCCAGGTTTAAGGTATTCTTCCTTCAGCTAAAACATGCATGTGGAACCCAAGTATGATCAACCATGTGAACGGGAGACGTGTTCCAATATGTCTCAGTTTTCGTACCCTGGTACTCGGGTGCAACATTCCAGACGCTTTACTAACACTCTCCCCACTTGGAGAGTCAGTCCCTTTAACCTCCTGTTTGGCCCAGTTTGCAAGTTCTGTGGAAGATGAACAGGAATAGCAAGAACAAATGAGAGGCTAGCTGGAGGTGTCTGGACGGGGAAATTTAACTCTCATTTCCCACCAGGAAGAGGAATTAACCAAAGGCTCAGCGTGCCATGCCGGAACCAGATTAGGGCCTGAAGCCATCCTGCGGTGTTGCGGCCAGGTCACAAGAAAGCGAGTTGAAGAAAGGAGCTCAGGGGCACTGTAATTCACAAACCTGCAGAGTTATAAATGACAGCTATCGTCCAAAAATAGACTGAAGTAAGGCTGCCAAGAGGACTTGAAAGCGGGGCAGAATTGCAGGAAACCGATTTCAGGAGGTAGACTGGAATTGCATTGAAAGCATAGGAAAAGAGGCAGAACGTCCACAATGATGCACTTGGCCAAAAAGGGCGTATGCGTTTTTTCCTGAATATATTCAGGAAAAAACGCATACGCCCTTTTTGGCCAACCAAGCAAGCTTGCAAAGGAAATCTGCACTACAATGAAGTCTCACTTCCCCCCGGTCAAAAGGGCCATCTGAAAAAAGTGTAAAATCCAGAAAGGCAGGACAGGCCATGGAGAACTGGGAGCCTTGTTATGCTGATGGGCGGGATGTAAATTGCCAACAGACACTCGGGAGAAGTGTATGGTGTTTCCTGAAACATCTAAAAAACAAAGCAACAGAGCCTAGGGCACTTCCACTTATGGTCCTATAGCTTAGGGAAATTAAAATCAAAAAGACACAGCCACCCCAAAGTTTGGGACGCCTCTGTTTACAAGAACCTCGTTTACAGTACAAGTTCAACATCGCAGAAAGTGAAAAATGGATAAAGAAGTTGTGGTATTTACTTACAAAGCAATATCACTCAGCAATGAAATCTATGTCATCAGGCCCGTAGCAGCACAATGAGTGGATTCAGGTATGATGATTCTAACTGAAATAAGTCACACAGAAAAAGAAACATCATAAGATATCAGTAATACACGGAATGGAAACTTGGCTACACAGGAACTGAATTACAGAACAGAACAGGGTCTCAAATTTAGAAAACCAACTTATTCTTGCTTAAGGGTAAAGGTGAGTTGGGGTGCTGCATAAAACCAGAGATTGAAATGAGCACAGATAAAGTTCCTTAAGCCAAATATGGAATAGACAAGAGCTACTCCTTGCTCAACGAAATGGACTCAACACCGCATATTAAACGCCTAAGAATGTACCTGACTAGTAAGTATCTTAAAACCTATGGATTGCTATGTCTCCGAAAGAGAATCAAGCATGTGTACAGGGGCATAAACGCAGCAGTGATAGGATTGGAGAGGTTCGGTGAGCAAATGAAGACCCTTTGAAGTCATATTGCATGGTACCCATTCCACGGGTTTCAACTACCCAGGTTTAAGGTATTCTTCCTTCAGCTAAAACATGCATGTGGAACCTAGAGTATGATCAACCATTTGATCGGGAGACGTGTTCAAATATGTCTCAGTTTTCGTACCCAGGTACTCGGGTGCAACATTCCAGACGCTTTACTAACACTCTCCCGACTTGGAGAGTCAGTGCCTTTAACCTCCTGTTTGGCCCAGTTTGCAATTTCTGCGGAAGATGAACAGGAATAGCGAGAACCAATGAGAGACTAGCTGGAGGTGTCTGGACGGGCAAATTTAACTCTCATTTCCCACCAGGAAGAGGAATTAACCAAAGGCTCAGCGTGCCGAGCCAGAACCAGATTAGGGCCTGAAGCCATCCTGCGGTGTTTCGGCCAGGTCACAAGAAAGCGAGTTGAAGAAAGGAGCTCAGGGGCACTGTAATTCACAAACCTGCAGAGTTATAAATGACAGCTATCGTCCAAAAATATACTGAAGTAAGGCTGCCAAGAGGACTTGAAAACGGGGCAGAATTGCAGGAAACCGATTTCAGGAGGTAGACTGGAATTGCATTGAAAGCATAGGAAAAGAGGCAGAACGTCCACAATGATGCACTTGGCCAAAAAGGGCGTATGCGTTTTTTCCTGAATATATTCAGGAAAAAACGCATACGCCCTTTTTGGCCAACCAAGCAAGCTTGCAAAGGAAATCTGCACTACAATGAAGTCTCACTTCCCCCCGGTCAAAAGGGCCATCTGAAAAAAGTGTAAAATCCAGAAAGGCAAGACAGGCCATGGAGAACTGGGAGTCTTGTTATGCTGATGGGCGGGATGTAAATTGCCAACAGACACTCGGGAGAAGTGTATGGTGTTTCCTGAAACATCTAAAAAACAAAGCAACAGAGCCTAGGGCACTTCCACTTATGGTCCTATAGCTTAGGGAAATTAAAATCAAAAAGACACAGCCACCCCAAAGTTTGGGACGCCTCTGTTTACAAGAATCTCGTTTACCGTACAAGTTCAATATCACAGAAAGTGAAAAATGGATAAAGAACTTGTGGTACTTACGTACAATGCAGTATCACTCAGCAATGAAATCTATGTCATCAGGCCCGTAGCAGCATAATGAGTAGATTCAGGTACGATGATTCTAACTGAAATAAGTCACACAGAAAAAGAAACATCATAAGATATCACTAATACACGGAATGTAAACTTGGCTACACAGGAACTGAATTCCAAAACAGAACAGGTTCTCAAATTTAGAAAACCAACTTATGCTTGCTTAAGGGGAAAGGTGAGTTGGGTTGCTGCATAAAACCAGAGATTGAAATGAGCACAGATAAAGTTCCTTAAGCCAAATATGGAATAGACAAGAGCTACTCCTTGCTCAACGAAATGGACTCAACACCGCATATTAAACGCCTAAGAATGTACCTGACTAGTAAGTATCTTAAAACCTATGGATTGCTATGTCTCCGAAAGAGAATCAAGCATGTGTACAGGGGCATAAACGCAGCAGTGATAGGATTGGAGAGGTTCGGTGAGCAAATGAAGACCCTTTGAAGTCATATTGCATGGTACCCATTCCACGGGTTTCAACTACCCAGGTTTAAGGTATTCTTCCTTCAGCTAAAACATGCATGTGGAACCTAGAGTATGATCAACCATTTGATCGGGAGACGTGTTCAAATATGTCTCAGTTTTCGTACCCTGGTACTAGGGTGCAACATTCCAGACGCTTTACTAACACTCTCCCGACTTGGAGAGTCAGTCCCTTTAACCTCCTGTTTGGCCCAGTTTGCAATTTCTGCGGAAGATGAACAGGAATAGCGAGAACCAATGAGAGACTAGCTGGAGGTGTCTGGACGGGCAAATTTAACTCTCATTTCCCACCAGGAAGAGGAATTAACCAAAGGCTCAGCGTGCCGGGCCGGAACCAGATTAGGGCCTGAAGCCATCCTGCAGTGTTGCGGCCAGGTCACAAGAAAACGAGTTGAAGAAAGGAGCTCAGGGGCACTGTAATTCACAAACCTGCAGAGTTATAAATGACAGCTATCGTCCAAAAATAGACTGAAGTAAGGCTGCCAAGAGGACTTGAAAGCGGGGCAGAATTGCAGGAAACCGATTTCAGGAGGTAGACTGGAATTGCATTGAAAGCATAGGAAAAGAGGCAGAACGTCCACAATGATGCACTTGGCCAAAAAGGGTGTATGCGTTTTTTCCTGAATATATTCAGGAAAAAACGCATACGCCCTTTTTGGCCAACCAAGCAAGCTTGCAAAGGAAATCTGCACTACAATGAAGTCTCACTTCCCCCCGGTCAAAAGGGCCATCTGAAAAAAGTGTAAAATCCAGAAAGGCAGGACAGGCCATGGAGAACTGGGAGCCTTGTTATGCTGATGGGCGGGATGTAAATTGCCAAAAACCACTCGGGAGAAGTGTATGGTGTTTCCTGAAACATCTAAAAAACAAAGCAACAGAGACTAGGGCACTGCCACTTATGGTCCTATAGCTTAGGGAAATTAAAATCAAAAAGACACAGCCACCCCAAATTTTGGGACGCCTCTGTTTACAAGAACCTCGTTTACAGTACAAGTTCAACATCGCAGAAAGTGAAAAATTGATAAAGAAGTTGTGGTATTTACTTACAAAGTAATAACACTCAGCAATGAAATCTGTGTCATCAGGCCCTTAGCAGCACAATGAGTGGATTCAGGTATGATGATTCTAACTGAAATAAGTCACACAGAAAAAGAAACATCATAAGATATCAGTAATACACGGAATGGAAACTTGGCTACACAGGAACTGAATTAAAGAACAGAACAGGGTCTCAAATTTAGAAAACCAACTTATGCTTGCTTAAGGGGAAAGGTGAGTTGGGGTGCTGCATAAAACCAGAGATTGAAATGAGCACAGATAAAGTTCCTTAAGCCAAATATGGAATAGACAAGAGCTACTCCTTGCTCAACGAAATGGACTCAACACCCCATATTAAACGCCTAAGAATGTACCTGACTAGTAAGTATCTTAAAACCTATGGATTGCTATGTCTCCAAAAGAGAATCAAGCATGTGTACAGGGACATAAACGCAGCAGTGATAGGATTGGAGAGGTTCGGTGAGCAAATGAAGACCCTTTGAAGTCATATTGCATGGTACCCATTCCACGGGTTTCAACTACCCAGGTTTTAGGTATTCTTCCTTCAGCTAAAACATGCATGTGGAACCTAGAGTATGATCAACCATGTGATCGGGAGATGTGTTCAAATATGTCTCAGTTTTCGTACCCTGGTACTCGGGTGCAATATTCCAGACGCTTTACTAACACTCTCCCGACTTGGAGAGTCAGTCCCTTTAAACTCCTGTTTGGCCAAGTTTGCAATTTCTGTGGAAGATGAACAGGAATAGCGAGAACCAATGAGAGGCTAGCTGGAGGTTTGTGGACGGGCAAATTTAACTCTCATTTCCCACCAGGAAGAGGAATTAACCAAAGGCTCAGCGTGCCGTGCCGGAACCAGATTAGGGCCTGAAGCCATCGTGCGGTGTTGCGGCCAGCTCAAAAGAAAGCGAGTTGAAGAAAGGAGCTCAGGGGCACTGTAATTCACAAACCTGCAGAGTTATAAATGACAGCTATCGTCCAAAAATAGACTGAAGTAAGGCTGCCAAGAGGACTTGAAAGCGGGGCAGAATTGCAGGAAACCGATTTCAGGAGGTAGACTGGAATTGCATTGAAAGCATAGGAAAAGAGGCAGAACGTCCACAATGATGCACTTGGCCAAAAAGGGCGTATGCGTTTTTTCCTGAATATATTCAGGAAAAAACGCATACGCCCTTTTTGGCCAACCAAGCAAGCTTGCAAAGGAAATCTGCACTACAATGAAGTCTCACTTCCCCCTGGTCAAAAGGGCCATCTGAAAAAAGTGTAAAATCCAGAAAGGCAGGACAGGCCATGGAGAACTGGGAGCCTTGTTATGCTGATGGGCGGGATGTAAATTGCCAAAAACCACTCGGGAGAAGTGTATGGTGTTTCCTGAAACATCTAAAAAACAAAGCAACAGAGACTAGGGCACTGCCACTTATGGTCCTATAGCTTAGGGAAATTAAAATCAAAAAGACACAGCCACCCCAAAGTTTGGGACGCCTCTGTTTACAAGAACCTCGTTTACAGTACAAGTTCAACATCGCAGAAAGTGAAAAATGGATAAAGAAGTTGTGGTATTTACTTACAAAGCAATAACACTCAGCAATGAAATCTGTGTCATCAGGCCCTTAGCAGCACAATGAGTGGATTCAGGTATGATGATTCTAACTGAAATAAGTCACACAGAAAAAGAAACATCATAAGATATCAGTAATACACGGAATGTAAACTTGGCTACACAGGAACTGAATTACAGAACAGAACAGGGTCTCAAATTTAGAAAACCAACTTGTGCTTGCTTAAGGGTAAAGGTGAGTTGGGGTGCTGCATAAAACCAGAGATTGAAATGAGCACAGATAAAGTTCCTTAAGCCAAATATGGAATAGACAAGAGCTACTCCTTGCTCAACGAAATGGACTCAACACCCCATATTAAACGCCTAAGAATGTACCTGACTAGTAAGTATCTTAAAACCTATGGATTGCTATGTCTCCGAAAGAGAATCAAGCATGTGTACAGGGACATAAACGCAGCAGTGATAGGATTGGAGAGGTTCGGTGAGCAAATGAAGACCCTCTGAAGTCATATTGCATGGTACCCATTCCACGGGTTTCAACTACCCCGGTTTTAGGTATTCTTCCTTCAGCTAAAACATGCATGTGGAACCTAGAGTATGATCAACCATGTGATCGGGAGATGTGTTCAAATATGTCTCAGTTTTCGTAACCTGGTACTCGGGTGCAACATTCCAGACGCTTTACTAACACTCTCCCGACTTGGAGAGTCAGTCCCTTTAACCTCCTGTTGGCCCAGTTTGCAATTTCTGCGGAAGATGAACAGGAATAGCGAGAACCAATGAGAGGCTAGCTGGAGGTGTCTGGACGGGCAAATTTAACTCTCATTTCCCACCAGGAAGAGGAATTAACCAAAGGCTCAGCGTGCCGTACCGGAACCAGATTAGGGCCTGAAGCCATCGTGCGGTGTTGCGGCCAGCTCAAAAGAAAGCGAGTTGAAGAAAGGAGCTCAGGGGCACTGTAATTCACAAACCTGCAGAGTTATAAATGACAGCTATCGTCCAAAAATAGACTGAAGTAAGGCTGCCAAGAGGACTTGAAAGCGGGGCAGAATTGCAGGAAACCGATTTCAGGAGGTAGACTGGAATTGCATTGAAAGCATAGGAAAAGAGGCAGAACGTCCACAATGATGCACTTGGCCAAAAAGGGCGTATGCGTTTTTTCCTGAATATATTCAGGAAAAAACGCATATGCCCTTTTTGGACAACCAAGCAAGCTTGCAAAGGAAATCTGCACTACAATGAAGTCTCACTTCCCCCCGGTCAAAAGGGCCATCTGAAAAAAGTGTAAAATCCAGAAAGGCAGGACAGGGCATGGAGAACTGGGAGCCTTGTTATGCTGATGGGCGGGATGTAAATTGCCAACAACCACTCGGGAGAAGTGTATGGTGTTTCCTGAAACATCTAAAAAACAAAGAAACAGAACGTAGGGAACTTCCACTTATGGTCCTATAGCTTAGGGAATTTAAAATCAAAAAGACACAGCCACGCCAAAGTTTGGAACAGCTCTGTTTACAAGAACCTAGTTTACAGTACAAGTTCAACATCGCAGAAAGTGAAAAATGGATAAAGAAGTTGTGGTATTTACTTACAAAGCAATATCACTCAGCAATGAAATCTGTGTCATCAGGCCCTTAGCAGCACAATGAGTGGATTCAGGTATGATGATTCTAACTGAAATAAGTCACACAGAAAAAGAAACATCATAAGATATCAGTAATACACGGAATGGAAACTTGGCTACACAGGAACTGAATTACAGAACAGAACAGGGTCTCAAATTTAGAAAACCAACTTATGCTTGCTTAAGGGGAAAGGTGAGTTGGGGTGCTGCATAAAACCAGAGATTGAAATGAGCACAGATAAAGTTCCTTAAGTCAAATATGGAATAGACTAGAGCTACTCCTTGCTCAACGAAATGGACTCAACACCGCATATTAAACGCCTAAGAATGTACCTGACTAGTAAGTATCTTAAAACCTATGGATTGCTATGTCTCCGAAAGAGAATCAAGCATGTGTACAGGGGCATAAACGCAGCAGTGATAGGATTGGAGAGGTTCGGTGAGCAAATGAAGACCCTTTGAAGTCATATTGCATGGTACCCATTTCACGGGTCTTAACTCTCCAGGTTTAAGGTATTCTTCCTTCAGCTAAAACATGCATGTGGAACCCAAGTATGATCAACCATGTGAACGGGAGACGTGTTCAAATATGTCTCAGTTTTCCTCCCCTGGTACTCGGGTGCAACATTCCAGACGCTTTACTAACACTCTCCCCACTTGGAGAGTCAGTCCCTTTAACCTCCTGTTTGGCCCAGTTTGCAATTTCTGCGGAAGATGAACAGGAATAGCGAGAACCAATGAGAGGCTAGCTGGAGGTGTCTGGACGGGCAAATTTAACTCTCATTTCCCACCAGGAAGAGGAATTAACCAAAGGCTCAGCATGCCGGGCCGGAACCAGATTAGGGCCTGAAGCCATCCTGCGGTGTTGCGGCCAGGTCAGAAGAAAGCGAGTTGAAGAAAGGAGCTCAGGGGCACTGTAATTCACAAACCTGCAGAGTTATAAATGACAGCTATCGTCCAAAAATAGACTGAAGTAAGGCTGCCAAGAGGACTTGAAAGCGGGGCAGAATTGCAGGAAACCGATTTCAGGAGGTAGACTGGAATTGCATTGAAAGCATAGGAAAAGAGGCAGAACGTCCACAATGATGCACTTGGCCAAAAAGGGCGTATGCGTTTTTTCCTGAATATATTCAGGAAAAAACGCATACGCCCTTTTTGGCCAACCAAGCAAGCTTGCAAAGGAAATCTGCACTACAATGAAGTCTCACTTCCCCCCGGTCAAAAGGGCCATCTGAAAAAAGTGTAAAATCCAGAAAGGCAGGACAGGCCATGGAGAACTGGGAGCCTTGTTATGCTGATGGGCGGGATGTAAATTGCCAACAAACACTCGGGAGAAGTGTATGGTGTTTCCTGAAACATCTAAAAAACAAAGCAACAAGGCCTAGGGCACTTCCACTTATGGTCCTATAGCTTAGGGAATTTAAAATCAAAAAGACACAGCCACCCCAAAGTTTGGAACGGCTCTGTTTACAAGAACCTCGTTTACAGTACAAGTTCAACATCGCAGAAAGTGAAAAATGGATAAAGAAGTTGTGGTATTTACTTACAAAGCAATATCACTCAGCAATGAAATCTGTGTCATCAGGCCCTTAGCAGCACAATGAGTGGATTCAGGTATGATGATTCTAACTGAAATAAGTCACACAGAAAAAGAAACATCATAAGATATCAGTAATACACGGAATGGAAACTTGGCTACACAGGAACTGAATTACAGAACAGAACAGGGTCTCAAATTTAGAAAACCAACTTATGCTTGCTTAAGGGGAAAGGTGAGTTGGGGTGCTGCATAAAACCAGAGATTGAAATGAGCACAGATAAAGTTCCTTAAGTCAAATATGGAATAGACTAGAGCTACTCCTTGCTCAACGAAATGGACTCAACACCGCATATTAAACGCCTAAGAATGTACCTGACTAGTAAGTATCTTAAAACCTATGGATTGCTATGTCTCCGAAAGAGAATCAAGCATGTGTACAGGCGCATAAACGCAGCAGTGATAGGATTGGAGAGGTTCGGTGAGCAAATGAAGACCCTTTGAAGTCATATTGCATGGTACCCATTTCACGGGTCTTAACTCTCCAGGTTTAAGGTATTCTTCCTTCAGCTAAAACATGCATGTGGAACCCAAGTATGATCAACCATGTGAACGGGAGACGTGTTCAAATATGTCTCAGTTTTCCTCCCCTGGTACTCGGGTGCAACATTCCAGACGCTTTACTAACACTCTCCCCACTTGGAGAGTCAGTCCCTTTAACCTCCTGTTTGGCCCAGTTTGCAATTTCTGCGGAAGATGAACAGGAATAGCGAGAACCAATGAGAGGCTAGCTGGAGGTGTCTGGACGGGCAAATTTAACTCTCATTTCCCACCAGGAAGAGGAATTAACCAAAGGCTCAGCATGCCGGGCCGGAACCAGATTAGGGCCTGAAGCCATCATGCGGTGTTGCGGCCAGGTCACAAGAAAGCTAGTTGAAGAAAGGAGCTCAGGGGCACTGTAATTCACAAACCTGCAGAGTTATAAATGACAGCTATCATCCAAAAATAGACTGAAGTAAGGCTGCCAAGAGGACTTGAAAGCGGGGCAGAATTGCAGGAAACCGATTTCAGGAGGTAGACTGGAATTGCATTGAAAGCATAGGAAAAGAGGCAGAACGTCCACAATGATGCACTTGGCCAAAAAGGGCGTATGCGTTTTTTCCTGAATATATTCAGGAAAAAACGCATAGGCCCTTTTTGGACAACCAAGCAAGCTTGCAAAGGAAATCTGCACTACAATGAAGTCTCACTTCCCCCCGGTCAAAAGGGCCATCTGAAAAAAGTGTAAAATCCAGAAAGGCAGGACAGGCCATGGAGAACTGGGAGCCTTGTTATGCTGATGGGCGGGATGTAAATTGCCAACAAACACTCGGGAGAAGTGTATGGTGTTTCCTGAAACATCTAAAAAACAAAGCAACAAGGCCTAGGGCACTTCCACTTATGGTCCTATAGATTAGGGAATTTAAAATCAAAAAGACACAGCCACCCCAAAGTTTGGAACGGCTCTGTTTACAAGAACCTTGTTTACAGTACAAGTTCAACATCACAGAAAGTGAAAAATGGATAAAGAAGTTGTGGTATTTACTTACAAAGCAATATCACTCAGCAATGAAATCTGTGTCATCAGGCCCTTAGCAGCACAATGAGTGGATTCAGGTATGATGATTCTAACTGAAATAAGTCACACAGAAAAAGAAACATCATAAGATATCAGTAATACACGGAATGTAAACTTGGCTACACAGGAACTGAATTACAGAACAGAACAGGGTCTCAAATTTAGAAAACCAACTTATGCTTGCTTAAGGGGAAAGGTGAGTTGGGGTGCTGCATAAAACCAGAGATTGAAATGAGCACAGATAAAGTTCCTTAAGCCAAATATGGAATAGACAAGAGCTACTCCTTGCTCAATGAAATGGACTCAACACCGCATATTAAACGCCTAAGAATGTACCTGACTAGTAAGTATCTTAAAACCTATGGATTGCTATGTCTCCAAAAGAGAATCAAGCATGTGTACAGGGGCATAAACGCAGCAGTGATAGGATTGGAGAGGTTCGGTGAGCAAATGAAGACCCTTTGAAGTCATATTGCATGGTACCCATTGCACGGGTCTCAACTCTCCAGGTTTAAGGTATTCTTCCTTCAGCTAAAACATGCATGTGGAACCCAGAGTATGATCAACCATGTGAGCGGGAGACGTGTTCAAATATGTCTCAGTTTTTGTACCCTGGTACTAGGGTGCAACATTCCAGACGCTTTACTAACACTCTCCCGACTTGGAGACTCAGTGCCTTTAACCTCCTGTTTGGCCCAGTTTGCAATTTCTGCGGAAGATGAACAGGAATAGCGAGAACCAATGAGAGACTAGCTGGAGGTGTCTGGACGGGCAAATTTAACTCTCATTTCCCACCAGGAAGAGGAATTAACCAAAGGCTCAGCATGCCGGGCCGGAACCAGATTAGGGCCTGAAGCCATCCTGCGGTGTTGCGGCCAGGTCACAAGAAAGCGAGTTGAAGAAAGGAGCTCAGGGGCACTGTAATTCACAAACCTGCAGAGTTATAAATGACAGCTATCGTCCAAAAATAGACTGAAGTAAGGCTGCCAAGAGGACTTGAAAGCGGGGCAGAATTGCAGGAAACCGATTTCAGGAGGTAGACTGGAATTGCATTGAAAGCATAGGAAAAGAGGCAGAACGTCCACAATGATGCACTTGGCCAAAAAGGGCGTATGCGTTTTTTCCTGAATATATTCAGGAAAAAACGCATACGCCCTTTTTGGACAACCAAGCAAGCTTGCAAAGGAAATCTGCACTACCATGAAGTCTCACTTCCCCCCGGTCAAAAGGGCCATCTGAAAAAAGTGTAAAATCCAGAAAGGCAGGACAGGCCATGGAGAACTGGGAGCCTTGTTATGCTGATGGGCGGGATGTAAATTGCCAACAAACACTCGGGAGAAGTGTATGGTGTTTCCTGAAACATCTAAAAAACAAAGCAACAAGGCCTAGGGCACTTCCACTTATGGTCCTATAGATTAGGGAATTTAAAATCAAAAAGACACAGCCACCCCAAAGTTTGGAACGGCTCTGTTTACAAGAACCTCGTTTACAGTACAAGTTCAACATCGCAGAAAGTGAAAAATGGATAAAGAAGTTGTGGTATTTACTTACAAAGCAATATCACTCAGCAATGAAATCTGTGTCATCAGGCCCTTAGCAGCACAATGAGTGGATTCAGGTATGATGATTCTAACTGAAATAAGTCACACAGAAAAAGAAACATCATAAGATATCAGTAATACACGGAATGGAAACTTGGCTACACAGGAACTGAATTACAGAACAGAACAGGGTCTCAAATTTAGAAAACCAACTTATGCTTGCTTAAGGGGAAAGGTGAGTTGGGGTGCTGCATAAAACCAGAGATTGAAATGAGCACAGATAAAGTTCCTTAAGCCAAATATGGAATAGACAAGAGCTACTCCTTGCTCAATGAAATGGACTCAACACCGCATATTAAACGCCTAAGAATGTACCTGACTAGTAAGTATCTTAAAACCTATGGATTGCTATGTCTCCAAAAGAGAATCAAGCATGTGTACAGGGGCATAAACGCAGCAGTGATAGGATTGGAGAGGTTCGGTGAGCAAATGAAGACCCTTTGAAGTCATATTGCATGGTACCCATTGCACGGGTCTCAACTCTCCAGGTTTAAGGTATTCTTCCTTCAGCTAAAACATGCATGTGGAACCCAGAGTATGATCAACCATGTGAGCGGGAGACGTGTTCAAATATGTCTCAGTTTTTGTACCCTGGTACTAGGGTGCAACATTCCAGACGCTTTACTAACACTCTCCCGACTTGGAGACTCAGTGCCTTTAACCTCCTGTTTGGCCCAGTTTGCAATTTCTGCGGAAGATGAACAGGAATAGCGAGAACCAATGAGAGACTAGCTGGAGGTGTCTGGACGGGCAAATTTAACTCTCATTTCCCACCAGGAAGAGGAATTAACCAAAGGCTCAGCATGCCGGGCCGGAACCAGATTAGGGCCTGAAGCCATCCTGCGGTGTTGCGGCCAGGTCACAAGAAAGCGAGTTGAAGAAAGGAGCTCAGGGGCACTGTAATTCACAAACCTGCAGAGTTATAAATGACAGCTATCGTCCAAAAATAGACTGAAGTAAGGCTGCCAAGAGGACTTGAAAGCGGGGCAGAATTGCAGGAAACCGATTTCAGGAGGTAGACTGGAATTGCATTGAAAGCATAGGAAAAGAGGCAGAACGTCCACAATGATGCACTTGGCCAAAAAGGGCGTATGCGTTTTTTCCTGAATATATTCAGGAAAAAACGCATACGCCCTTTTTGGACAACCAAGCAAGCTTGCAAAGGAAATCTGCACTACCATGAAGTCTCACTTCCCCCCGGTCAAAAGGGCCATCTGAAAAAAGTGTAAAATCCAGAAAGGCAGGACAGGCCATGGAGAACTGGGAGCCTTGTTATGCTGATGGGCGGGATGTAAATTGCCAACAAACACTCGGGAGAAGTGTATGGTGTTTCCTGAAACATCTAAAAAACAAAGCAACAAGGCCTAGGGCACTTCCACTTATGGTCCTATAGCTTAGGGAAATTAAAATCAAAAAGACACAGCCACCCCAAAGTTTGGAACGGCTCTGTTTACAAGAACCTCGTTTACAGTACAAGTTCAACATCGCAGAAAGTGAAAAATGGATAAAGAAGTTGTGGTATTTACTTACAAAGCAATATCACTCAGCAATGAAATCTGTGTCATCAGGCCCTTAGCAGCACAATGAGTGGATTCAGGTATGATGATTCTAACTGAAATAAGTCACACAGAAAAAGAAACATCATAAGATATCAGTAATACACGGAATGGAAACTTGGCTACACAGGAACTGAATTACAGAACAGAACAGGGTCTCAAATTTAGAAAACCAACTTATGCTTGCTTAAGGGGAAAGGTGAGTTGGGGTGCTGCATAAAACCAGAGATTGAAATGAGCACAGATAAAGTTCCTTAAGCCAAATATGGAATAGACAAGAGCTACTCCTTGCTCAACGAAATGGACTCAACACCGCATATTAAACGCCTAAGAATGTACCTGACTAGTAAGTATCTTAAAACCTATGGATTGCTATGTCTCCGAAAGAGAATCAAGCATGTGTACAGGGGCATAAACGCAGCAGTGATAGGATTGGAGAGGTTCGGTGAGCAAATGAAGACCCTTTGAAGTCATATTGCATGGTACCCATTACACGGGTCTTAACTCTCCAGGTTTAAGGTATTCTTCCTTCAGCTAAAACATGCATGTGGAACCTAGAGTATGATCAACCATTTGATCGGGAGACGTGTTCAAATATGTCTCAGTTTTCGTACCCTGGTACTAGGGTGCAACATTCCAGACGCTTTACTAACACTCTCCCGACTTGGAGAGTCAGTCCCTTTAACCTCCTGTTTGGCCCAGTTTGCAATTTCTGCGGAAGATGAACAGGAATAGCGAGAACCAATGAGAGACTAGCTGGAGGTGTCTGGACGGGCAAATTTAACTCTCATTTCCCACCAGGAAGAGGAATTAACCAAAGGCTCAGCGTGCCGGGCCAGAACCAGATTAGGGCCTGAAGCCATCCTGCGGTGTTGCGGCCAGCGCACAAGAAAGCGAGTTGAAGAAAGGAGCTCAGGGGCACTGTAATTCACAAACCTGCAGAGTTATAAATGACAGCTATCGTCCAAAAATAGACTGAAGTAAGGCTGCCAAGAGGACTTGAAAGCGGGGCAGAATTTCAGGAAACCGATTTCAGGAGGTAGACAGGAATTGCATTGAAAGCATAGGAAAAGAGGCAGAACGTCCACAATGATGCACTTGGCCAAAAAGGGCGTATGCGTTTTTTTCTGAATATATTCAGGAAAAAATGCATATGCCCTTTTTGGCCAACCAAGCAAGCTTGCAAAGGAAATCTGCACTACAATGAAGTCTCACTTCCCCCCGGTCAAAAGGGCCATCTGAAAAAAGTGTAAAATCCAGAAAGGCAGGACAGGCCATGGAGAACTGGGAGTCTTGTTATGCTGATGGGCGGGATGTAAATTGCCAACAACCACTGGGGAGAAGTGTATGGTGTTTCCTGAAACATCTAAAAAACAAAGCAACAGAGCCTAGGGCACTTCCACTTATGGTCCTATAGCTTAGGGAAATTAAAATAAAAAAGACACAGCCACCCCAAAGTTTGGGACGCCTCTGTTTACAAGAATCTCGTTTACCGTACAAGTTCAATATCACAGAAAGTGAAAAATGGATAAAGAACTTGTGGTACTTACGTACAATGCAGTATCACTCAGCAATGAAATCTATGTCATCAGGCCCGTAGCAGCATAATGAGTAGATTCAGGTACGATGATTCTAACTGAAATAAGTCACACAGAAAAAGAAACATCATAAGATATCACTAATACACGGAATGTAAACTTGGCTACACAGGAACTGAATTCCAAAACAGAACAGGTTCTCAAATTTAGAAAACCAACTTATGCTTGCTTAAGGGGAAAGGTGAGTTGGGTTGCTGCATAAAACCAGAGATTGAAATGAGCACAGATAAAGTTCCTTAAGCCAAATATGGAATAGACAAGAGCTACTCCTTGCTCAACGAAATGGACTCAACACCGCATATTAAACGCCTAAGAATGTACCTGACTAGTAAGTATCTTAAAACCTATGGATTGCTATGTCTCCGAAAGAGAATCAAGCATGTGTACAGGGGCATAAACGCAGCAGTGATAGGATTGGAGAGGTTCGTGAGCAAATGAAGACCCTTTGAAGTCATATTGCATGGTACCCATTACACGGGTCTCAACTCTCCAGGTTTAAGGTATTCTTCCTTCAGCTAAAACATGCATATGGAACCTAGAGTATGATCAACCATGTGAACGGGAGACGTGTTCAAATATATCTCAGTTTTCGTACCCTGGTACTCGGGTGCAACATTCCAGACGCTTTACTAACACTCTCCTGACTTGGAGAGTCAGTCCCTTTAACCTCCTGTTGGCCCAGTTTGCAATTTCTGCGGAAGATGAACAGGAATAGCGAGAACCAATGAGAGGCTAGCTGGAGGTGTCTGGACGGGCAAATTTAACTCTCATTTCCCAAGAGGAAGAGGAATTAACCAAAGGCTCAGCATGCCGGGCCGGAACCAGATTAGGGCCTGAAGCCATCCTGCGGGGTTGCGGCCAGGTCGCAAGAAAACGAGTTGAAGAAAGGAGCTCAGGGGCACTGTAATTCACAAACCTGCAGAGTTATAAATGACAGCTATCGTCCAAAAATAGACTGAAGTAAGGCTGCCAAGAGGACTTGAAAGCGGGGCAGAATTGCAGGAAACCGATTTCAGGAGGTAGACTGGAATTGCATTGAAAGCATAGGAAAAGAGGCAGAACGTCCACAATGATGCACTTGGCCAAAAAGGGCGTATGCGTTTTTTCCTGAATATATTCAGGAAAAAACGCATACGCCCTTTTTGGACAACAAAGCAAGCTTGCAAAGGAAATCTGCACTACAATGAAGTCTCACGTCCCCCCGGTCAAAACGGCCATCTGAAAAAAGTGTAAAATCCAGAAAGGCAGGACAGGCCATGGAGAACTGGGAGCCTTGTTATGCTGATGGGCGGGATGTAAATTGCCAACAAACACTCGGGAGAAGTGTATGGTGTTTCCTGAAACATCTAAAAAACAAAGCAACAGAGCCTAGGGCACTTCCACTTATGGTCCTATAGCTTAGGGAAATTAAAATCAAAAAGACACAGCCACCCCAAAGTTTCGAACGGCTCTGTTTACAAGAACCTCGTTTACAGTACAAATTCAACATCACAGAAAGTGAAAAATGGATAAAGAAGTTGTGGTATTTACTTACAAAGCAATATCACTCAGCAATGAAATCTGTGTCATCAGGCCCTTAGCAGCACAATGAGTGGATTCAGGTATGATGATTCTAACTGAAATAAGTCACACAGAAAAAGAAACATCATAAGATATCAGTAATACACGGAATGTAAACTTGGCTACACAGGAACTGAATTACAGAACAGAACAGGGTCTCAAATTTAGAAAACCAACTTATGCTTGCTTAAGGGGAAAGGTGAGTTGGGGTGCTGCATAAAACCAGAGATTGAAATGAGCAAAGATAAATTTCCTTAAGCCAAATATGGAATAGACAAGAGCTACTCCTTGCTCAACGAAATGGACTCAACACCCCATATTAAATGCCTAAGAATGTACCTGACTAGTAAGTATCTTAAAACCTATGGATTGCTATGTCTCCGAAAGAGAATCAAGCATGTGTACAGGGGCATAAACGCAGCAGTGATAGGATTGGAGAGGTTCGTGAGCAAATGAAGACCCTTTGAAGTCATATTGCATGGTACCCATTACACGGGTGTCAACTCTCCAGGTTTAAGGTATACTTCCTTCAGCTAAAACATGCATGTGGAACCCAGAGTATGATCAACCATGTGAACGGGAGATGTGTTCAAATATGTCTCAGTTTTCCCCCCCTGGTACTCGGGTGCAACATTCCAGATGCTTTACTAACACTCTCCCGACTTGGAGAGTCAGTCCCTTTAACCTCCTGTTGGCACAGTTTGCAATTTCTGCGGAAGATGAACAGGAATAGCGAGAACCAATGAGAGGCTAGCTGGAGGTGTCTGGACGGGCAAATTTAACTCTCATTTCCCACCAGGAAGAGGAATTAACCAAAGGCTCAGCATGCCGGGCCGGAACCAGATTAGGGCCTGAAGCCATCCTGCGGTGTTGCGGCCAGGTCACAAGAAAACGAGTTGAAGAAAGGAGCTCAGGGGCACTGTAATTCACAAACCTGCAGAGTTATAAATGACAGCTATCGTCCAAAAATAGACTGAAGTAAGGCTGCCAAGAGGACTTGAAAGCGGGGCAGAATTGCAGGAAACCGATTTCAGGAGGTAGACTGGAATTGCATTGAAAGCATAGGAAAAGAGGCAGAACGTCCACAATGATGCACTTGGCCAAAAAGGGCGTATGCGTTTTTTCCTGAATATATTCAGGAAAAAACGCATACGCCCTTTTTGGCCAACCAAGCAAGCTTGCAAAGGAAATCTGCACTACAATGAAGTCTCACTTCCCCCCGGTCAAAAGGGCCATCTGAAAAAAGTGTAAAATCCAGAAAGGCAGGACAGGCCATGGAGAACTGGGAGCCTTGTTATGCTGATGGGCGGGATGTAAATTGCCAACAAACACTCGGGAGAAGTGTATGGTGTTTCCTGAAACATCTAAAAAACAAAGCAACAAGGCCTAGGGCACTTCCACTTATGGTCCTATAGCTTAGGGAAATTAAAATCAAAAAGACACAGCCACCCCAAAGTTTGGGACGCCTCTGTTTACAAGAATCTCGTTTACCGTACAAGTTCAACATCACAGAAAGTGAAAAATGGATAAAGAAGTTGTGGTATTTACTTACAAAGCAATATCACTCAGCAATGAAATCTGTGTCATCAGGCCCTTAGCAGCACAATGAGTGGATTCAGGTATGATGATTCTAAATGAAATAAGTCACACAGAAATAGAAACATCATAAGATATCAGTAATACACGGAATGTAAACTTGGCTACACAGGAACTGAATTACAGAACAGAACAGGGTCTCAAATTTAGAAAACCAACTTATGCTTGCTTAAGGGGAAAGGTGAGTTGGGGTGCTGCATAAAACCAGAGATTGAAATGAGCACAGATAAATTTCCTTAAGCCAAATATGGAATAGACAAGAGCTACTCCTTGCTCAATGAAATGGACTCAACACCGCATATTAAACGCCTAAGAATGTACCTGACTAGTAAGTATCTTAAAACCTATGGATTGCTATGTCTCCGAAAGAGAATCAAGCATGTGTACAGGGGCATAAACGCAGCAGTGATAGGATTGGAGAGGTTCGGTGAGCAAATGAAGACCCTTTGAAGTCATATTGCATGGTACCCATTGCACGGGTCTCAACTCTCCAGGTTTAAGGTATTCTTCCTTCAGCTAAAACATGCATGTGGAACCCAGAGTATGATCAACCATGTGAACGGGAGACGTGTTCAAATATGTCTCAGTTTTTGTACCCTGGTACTAGGGTGCAACATTCCAGACGCTTTACTAACACTCTCCCGACTTGGAGACTCAGTGCCTTTAACCTCCTGTTTGGCCCAGTTTGCAATTTCTGCGGAAGATGAACAGGAATAGCGAGAACCAATGAGAGACTAGCTGGAGGTGTCTGGACGGGCAAATTTAACTCTCATTTCCCACCAGGAAGAGGAATTAACCAAAGGCTCAGCATGCCGGGCCGGAACCAGATTAGGGCCTGAAGCCATCCTGCGGTGTTGCGGCCAGGTCACAAGAAAGCGAGTTGAAGAAAGGAGCTAAGGGGCACTGTAATTCACAAACCTGCAGAGTTATAAATGACAGCTATCGTCCAAAAATAGACTGAAGTAAGGCTGCCAAGAGGACTTGAAAGCGGGGCAGAATTGCAGGAAACCGATTTCAGGAGGTAGACTGGAATTGCATTGAAAGCATAGGAAAAGAGGCAGAACGTCCACAATGATGCACTTTGCCAAAAGGGCGTATGCGTTTTTTCCTGAATATATTCAGGAAAAAACGCATACACCCTTTTTGGCCAACCAAGCAAGCTTGCAAAGGAAATCTGCACTACAATGAAGTCTCACTTCCCCCCGGTCAAAAGGGCCATCTGAAAAAAGTGTAAAACCCAGAAAGGCAGGACAGGCCATGGAGAACTGGGAGCCTTGTTATGCTGATGGGCGGGATGTAAATTGCCAACAGACACTCGGGAGAAGTGTATGGTGTTTCCTGAAACATCTAAAAAACAAAGCAACAGAGCCTAGGGCACTTCCACTTATGGTCCTATAGCTTAGGGAAATTAATATCAAAAAGACACAGCAACCCCAAAATTTGGGACGGCTCTTTCTACAGAAATCTCTTCTACGGCACAAGTTAAATATCCCAGAGAGCAAATAATGGAAAAAGAAGTTGCGGTACTTATGTACAACAGAATACCACTCAGCAATGAAATCTATGTCACCAGGCCCGTACCAGCATAACGAGTGGATTCAGGCACGATGATTCTAAGTGAAATATGTCACACAGAAAAAGAAACATCATAAGGTATCACTAATACACGGAATGTGAACTTCGCTACACATGAACTGAATTACAAAACAGAACAGGGTCTCAAGTTTAGAAAACCAACTTATGCCTGCTTAAGGGGGAAGGTGAGTTGGGGTGCTGCATAAAAGCAGAGTTTGAAATTAGCACAGATACCGTTCCATAAGCCAAATATGTAATAGACAAGAGCTACCCCTTGCTCAACGAAATGGATTCAACAATGAGGTATCACCTCACACCTGGTAGAATAGGCATCATTGAAAATCTACAAACAAAAAATGCTGGAAAGGGTGTGGAGCAAAGGAACCCTCTTCCACTATTGTTGGGAATATAAATTGATACAGTCATTATGGAGAACAATATGGAATTTCTTAAGAAACTAACAATAGAATTACCATATGATACAGCAATCCCAGTATTGGACATATACCCAGACAAAACCATAAATCAAAAAGAGTCATTCACCGCAATGTTCATTGCATCACTATTTACAATATCGAGGTAATGGAAGCAACCTAAATGCCCACAGACAGACGAATGCATAAAGCTGTGGTACATATATAAAATGGAATATTACTAAGCCATGAAAAGGAATGAAATTGGGTCATTTGTAGAGACGTCGATGGATCTAGAGACTGTCATACAGAGTGAAGTAAGTCAGAAAGAGAAAAGCAAATCTTGTATATTCATGCATATATGTGGAACCTAGAAAAACTGTACAGATTAACCATTTTGCAAGGCATAAATAGAGCAACAGATGTAGACAACAAACGTATGGACAACAAGGGGGGAAAGCTGTTGGGGGGGTGGTGGTGGGAGGAGTTGAGAGACTGGGATTGGCATGTATACATTTATATGTATAAAATAGATAACCAATAAGAACCTGCTGTATAAAAATATAAAATAAAATTCAAAATTAAAAAGAAATAAAATTTAAAAAATAAAACAGAAAAAACAATTATTCCCTGCACATACATGTATTTATATGAATAAATTATTTCCATGCTTATATCTGTAAATACAAAAAAGAGGAATAAAATCTACCTTGAACCAAAAACGAAAAAGAGAAAAAAAACACAGAACCCACCAGTTACACAGAGGAAAACCGTATCAGGGCACTTGCTCCAGTTGTAAACAATTCTGAAGTTGGTCAGTGGTGGGGAATCGTCTCCCATTCAGCCAGCAGCCCCCACGCAACAAGCGTCCTCATTGCAAAGCTGGGGCACCGTGCCGAGGCATCTGTGAGTAAACGTGAGCTGAGCCCCAGGCCAGTTGCTGCTGAACTATTCCCACCCGTCCCAGGTAAAACACCTGAATATATACAAGGACTTGAAAGCCTAGAGGAAGGGCCATAGAGCCACACGAGTGACAGCATGCCGGCCGACTTGGTGCCTGCAGGCCAGCCAGGATGGTCCTGGCCCTGGGTGCTCTTCTGGAAGATTTCCATTTCCCTGCCTGAGATACCCGTCCTGTCCCTGCCCCCACTGCTTTTTTCCTTCCTCACCTCTGCCCAGGGAGAAATTCCAGCAGCAGGTATGGGTGACACATCCTCTTCTTTAGCAGGTGGCAGCCTGGCAACTGCTGCAGAAAGTCCAGCAGAGCCCCACTCACACTGGGCCACCCACAAAGCCGTGGCCTCTCACTCCCTCCCACCAGCCCAGCCCCGAGACTGCTGACAGGGCAGAGAAAATGGCGTCAGGCACGGCTGCAGGGTCTCTTGCTGCCTGGAGTGGTATTTATATTGATCTCAACCCAGGCACACCTGGGGAGGGCTGGCCGGCACGGTAAGGCTGCCCAGGTCAGCCAATCATCACCCCTCAGGGGCTCACAGTTGCAGAAAATGGAACTTGCTGAACCAGCCAGGTCCAAGGAACAGGTGTGGGCTCCTGAGAGTCAGGATAGACAAGGGGCTGCAGCTTTGGCTTGTTTTCTAATCATTTTATCTGGCCCATGAGTGGGAGACAACTTCAAGAAAACCCTCTCCTAATGAGAGGAACCCAGGAGTCAGGGAGAGGAGGGGTGGGTGGTGGTTGGAGACAGAGGCCTGGTGCCCCGGGTGCAGTGGAAGTCTCTGGAAGACCAGGTGGAGGGAGGCCTCACGGAGTGATGCCCAGGGTCACAGACCTGTCGCAGCTGCTGTTTGTTAGTTCAAGTCCTGCTCTGAGGTGCTCTGTGTCAGCTCTGAGCGACAGGTGAGCTGGGGGTGCTCTGCAATGAGGGCTATGTGCACGGTTCCTGTGTGCCCAGCCCTGCCACGGTACCTGCAAGGGTAGCTCTGTATCCTGGGATTGGTCTGACCACGAGAGCCCCGTGGGCTGGGGTGGGGGTGGGGTACCTGCCCAGGTGAGCTCCATATTCTGGGATTGGTCTGACCACGAGAGCCCCATGGGCTGCTGGGGACCTGGTAAAGGATGTCAGGACAGTCAGTGAAGCCACCGAGGATATACCTCCAGTTGCTCCTAATTCCTACACCCTGCTGGTCATTCTACCAACCACCAGGACATGGTATTCTGTATTAGTCTTCAATGATGCCTTCTTTTGTATTCCATTAGTCCCAGAGTCACAAGAAATTTTGGCTTGTGAGTGGCAGGACTCAACATACAACTAAAACAATACTTCCGGGCCGTCTGGCCCCAAGGGTGCAAAAATTCCCACACCATCTTTGGGGAAAGCTTAGCTAAAGACCTAAAAGTTCTACCTCTGGAAAAGGAAACCCTCCTTCAATATGCAGACGACATTCTGATCACCAGCCCTACTAAGGAGGCCTCTGAACTACCAAGCCAATAAAGGATAGAAGTTGTCCAAGAAAAAGCTCAAATATCACAGACTGCGGTGACCTGCCTGGGCTTCATTCTCACAGAAGGTCAGAGAAGCCCATCCCAGGAAAGGGAAGAAACCATTTTCAGCCTTACCCCTTTCTAAAACTAGAAGACATCTTAGGGGTTCCTGGGGAGGCCAGGGTTTGCTGCTTCTGGATCCCTAGCTACAGTCTACTAGCTGGGCCTCTATATGAAACACTGAAAGGAAAAGATGATGATCCTTTTGAATAGAATCCAGAAGTGGCCTTTCAAGAATGGAAAGAGCAGTCAATTCAGACCCTTGCCCTGGAGCTCCCTAATTTAGCTAAACCCTTTGACCTTTACATTCCCGGTGAAAGGTGAATCGCCATTGGAGAATTAGTGCAAAAACTGGGACCACTTGAAATGGAACAATGCAAGAATGCCATCCAGGTAGGATAAACTACGGTCACTAAGGGGCTTGGCCCACTGCCACATCTGGCCAAGATACTGGCGGTATCTAAAAACCTGGAAATCAGCAGCCCAAAAGGCCACCTCCCTCCTAAGGGAAAAGGACCCCACGTGGTGATCCTAACCACCAACCATGCCCTGAAGTTGCAGGGTTCGCTCCGTGGGCACACCGACCTCGAGTGAGGAGGCCCTCCAACTCTAACATCCAGAGAGATAACCGGGGGCAACAGGGCACCATGACGACTCGTGTGAACATCACTTGACCTGGAGTTTCTCTCATAAAACAACAAGAGTGTGTCCCAAAAGAGTAGACTACTGCTTGCAGGACTTACTGCACCCAGAGGGGAGCTAATAATCTTGGCGGGGGAACAGTATACCACACTGTCACCATAGAAAAGCCTACAGACACCGTGATGATGGTGGCCAATAAGACCGGCTGGACTCCTGTTTACTTCAAAAGGCTGTTGACTCAGTAGCCATCATGGTCCTTGATCACCACTGACCCTGGACTGTCTGGGAGTTGAGCGGGCAGGGCTCTGACACCTGGTGCTGTTTGTACGTTAATTCAGGGGCCTAATTGAAGAAAGTGCAGACTACTGGTCAGAGCATCTAGGCTGGCAGAGACGGTCAGCCTAAGGTGGCCGAACAAATGTGGGGCGGGGTGAAACCGGCCCCCACAGCGTCTCTGCACATCTCTTTCCTGGACCCTTAAAGGTCATTAGAATCTATAACACTTCCAATGCTGGTGCTCAGGTGGACGAGCAGGGAGGCAGGGGTCCTGGGGACAATCAACGTCACCGGGAGGCTGCTGGGGAGAAGCTCTGACCCTCGCCCCAGGGTATGAGGGCTCCCAACTCAGCACTCAGCAGTTACAGAAGAAGGGTCTGCACCCTCAGCACTCCAAGAATGAGGAATGGGACAAAAGGCAGAGGAGGGGTTTGTCCCCAGCAAAGCCCATTAAAAATCCCTGGGAGATAAAAATAGAATCTGGGCAATAAAGTCAAGTCTAACCTTCTTATCCTTTGTGCTTTGTCTAATTTCACGTGCTCCTAGGGTCCCGCATGCAGAGGTTCCACACCCGGCACTTCAGACCAGATTTCCTAGTGCAGAATGGCTGGGTCGACACCTCAGCTCCTGGGGCCCAGTGCAGACTCCACGATATAGAGCCTGAGCTACAGCCAACCCAGCCCTCGAGAGCTCCGCCGCCTCCCTCCCTCCCACTGACTCTGACAGGATCTCTACACAGCAGCCCAGCCCACAGCCCACGGGGTAGTGCATGCTCTCACCTCTCCATTCTCTGATCAAAATATAAAGTTTCCTTTGCTTGTGAACCAAACTCAGTCTCGATCTGTTGGCCCCAATGACACTGGGCAGGGGGACACTTGTTGGGGTCCACTCTGGAGGATCAGTAACAGAAATTGAGACTATTGTAACCTCAATGAACAGATGTGTGAGCCAAACTGTAGTTAACATAGAACAGTGTATAAGGCTCGGGTAAAATAAGATGTTTTTAACACTTCCATTTGATATTTCCATCACTTTTTATAAGCAAGTTCAGTGAAAAGGTTTGTCTTATTTGTCAGGTCAATATTAGAGAAACGAAGTGATTTCTTTCCAAGGATGTACATCTAATAATCTTGGTTAAACCTTCAATCTTGTTTTAAATGCTTTTCCATTGAAAATGATACCTCTCTTTCAGCTCCCCCATTTCTGAGAAGTATAAAATCTTATAATTTATTATTACCAAAGGGGAAAGGTGGGAGGAGGGATAAATTAACAGTTTGGAATGAACACATACACACTGCTATGTATAAAATAGATCATCAACAAGGAACTACTGTATAGCACAGGGAACTACACTCAACATTTTGCAATAACCTATAAGGGGAAATAATCTGAAAAAGAATAGATATTTTTATTGACATCATCTATCGATGACAGTTAAAGTGTAGCCTAAGGGAAGCTGGTGGTGAGTGCTTCTGACCCTGAAGACTTCAATCATCTAAAGTTTGGACTCTGCCTACTTCCCAAGGCCCTTAATGAACATATGTGTAGCTGTAGCTTAAAAAATTCCCCAGTTTGGGTTTCGGGGAGACACTGATTTTGAAAAAGCCCTGGTGTTCTCCTTACATGAATGGGACTCTTCCTACTGCTAAAACATGTCTGTCACACCCAGAGGATGGTATACCGTCTGATCGGGAAGAGTTTGGAAAAGGCATCTCATCTCCTCATCTCCTGGTGCTCGGGTTCACCCCTCCAGCGTCTTTACTAACAGTCTCCCCACTTGGAGATGTCAGCACTGTCAACATCCTGTTGCGTACAGTTTGGAATTTGTCCAGAGGATGAAGCGGAAGGATGAGGAACAATGAGAGACAAGTCCTAGGTGTTCAGACAGGCACATGTCACTCTAATTTCCAATCAGGAAGACGAATTGACCAAAGGCTAGGGTTGCCCATGGAAACAGTATAGGGCTTGAGGAAATCCCGCTGTTTTGTGGCCAGTTCCCATAAACACGAGTTGAACAATGGAACTCAGGGGCAGTAAAATTCACAAAACTGCAGAGTTGAAAATATCCATCACTGAAAAATGTCTTGAGGAGAGTCAGAGAAAAGGACTTGTAAGCAAGGGAGAATGGCAGGAAAGGGATTTGAGGAAGTAGAAAGGACTCGCCATTAAGCACAAGAAAAGGAGCTGAACATTGCCAACATTGCAGTTGGCCAAAAAGGGTGTATGCGTTCTTTTCTGTATATATTCAAGAAAAGGGCATACACTTTTTTAGCCAACCAAACAGGTGGGCACTGGAAGTCAATACTACAAAAGACATCACTTCGCATCAGTCAGAAGAGCCATCCTCATAAAGCGTAAACAACAGAAATGCAGGACAGGGCAACGAGAAGAGGGAGCCCTGTGAGACTTATAGTGGAAATGTATATTGCCAACGGCCATTCTGGAGAAGTGTATTGTGTTTACTAAAGCATCTTAAAAATGAGCTACAGAGCATAGGGCACTTGCACTCATGGGCGTATATCTTGGGAAAAACAAAAATCGAGAGGACACAGGCACCCCAATGTTTACCCCCTCTCTGTTTAAAAGATCCTCGACTAGGATATAACTTAAATGTCTCTGGAGGGAAAAAATGGATAGAGATGTGGTACTTAGGTAGAGTGGAATATTATTCAGCCTGGAAATCAATGAAATATGGCCAGTTGTAACAACTCCGGAGGAGTTACGTATGATCATTCTAAGTGACAGAATTCAAAAAGAAAAAGACACATATCATAAGATATCACTTAAAGGTGGAATCCAAAATGGCTACACATGAAATAAATTACAAAACAAAAACATAGTCAAATATGTAGAAAACACGCATAAGGCTGCTAAACGGGAAAGGTGGGGAGGGGTGAGGCATCATCCAGGAGGTTGAAATTAGCAAAGATACCATTCCAAATACCAAACTGATAATCAACAAGGCCTACACGGTAGCTAAAAGAACTGCACTCAGCACACTCAAGTCACCGGAAAAGAATATATACGACTGGTAAGAATCTGAAAAAGAATTTATTGATGTCTCTCTGTACGTGAATCAAGTGGATGTACAGCAGCAAGAAACAGAGCTTTGAAAATCAGCTGTAACCAATATAGTAATAAATTGAAAAAAATAAACGACAGAGAGACAGAGAAAACCTCTTACAACTTTTCCTCAGGGACGGTGATGCAACATGGATTGAACACATCTAGACCCACAGCAGGATGAGACATAAGGCTGGAAACTGTTTGCGCTAAGAGAAATGTGAGGTTGGGTGAGGAAATGCACACCCTTTAAAGTAATACTACCTGGTACCCATTCAATGGGTCCCAAATCTGCAGGTTCAAGGGATCTTCCTACAGCTAAAACATGCATGGAAAACCCAGAGGACTGTACACCATGTGATCGGGAGATGTGTCTAAAATGCACCTCATTTATCCTCTCCTGGTGCTCCTGTTCACCATTCCAGCCACGCTACTTAGAATCTCCCCACTTGGAGAATCAGCACATTTAAACTTCTGTTTCACACATTTTGCAAATTGTGAGGGGGATGAACGGGAAGAGGGGGAACCAATGAGAGAAGAGTTGTAGGGGTTTGGACGGGCACATATCACTCTAATTTCCCATTAAGAATAAGAATTAAAGAAAGGCTCAGCCTGCCTCGCCGGAGCCAAAATAGGGCCTGAAGCAATCCTGCGGGTTTGAGGCCAGCTCACAAAAGAGCAACTTAAAAAATGGAGCTCAGGGTCACTGCAATTCACAAACCTGCAGAGTTATAAATGAAAACTAACGTCCAAAAATATGTTGAGGTAAGGCAAAGAAGAGGATCTGAATGCAAGACAGAATTGCAAGAAACAGATTTCAAGAGATAGATTGGACTCGTCTTTAACGCACATGAAAAGCGGCAGAATATCGACAATGATGCAGTTGGCCCAAAAGGGCGTATGCGTTTTTTCCTGATTATATCCAGGAAAAAACGCATACGCACTTTATGGGCAACGAAGCAAGCAAGCAATGCAAATGTGCACAACAAAGAAGTCTCACTTCCCCCCGGTCAAAAGGGCCATCCTAAAAAATTGTAAAAACCAGAAATGCAGGACAGGCCATGGAGAACAGGGAGCCTTTATACGCTGATGGGCAGTGTGTGAACTGCCGAGAGCCACTCTGGAGAAGTGTATGGTGGTTCCTAAATCATCTAAAAAACAGAGCTACAGAGCATAGGACACTTCCAATCATGGGAGTATATCTAGGGAAGTCTAAAAATCAACAAGACACAAGCACACCACAGTTTAGGGCTACTCTGTTTACAAGAACCTCAACTTCAGTACACCTTAAATATCCCAGGAAAGAGAACAATGGATAAAGAAGATGTGGTACTTATGTACAATGGAATATCTCTTCACCATGAAATCAATGTAATAAGGCTAGTAGAAGGATAAAGAGTGGATTTAGGTCCGATAATACTACTTGAAATAAGTCAAACAGAAAAAGAAACATATCATAAGATATCACTTATAGAGGGAGGGTAAATATGGCTGCACAAGAAATGAATTACAGAACAGAACAGTGTCTCACATTTAGAAAACACACTTATGTCAGCTTAAGGGGAAAGGAGAGGTGGGGTGATGCATAAAACCAGAGTTTGAAATTAGCACAGATACCGTTCAATAAACCAAATAGGTATTAGACAAGATCTACACCTTGCTCAATGAACAGGCCTCAACACACCCTATACACCGCAGAGAAATATATCTGAGTAATAAGAATCTTAAAACCCATGTATTGATATATCTCCATAAGGGAATCAAGTGTGTGCAGAGCGGCACAAACACAGCAGTGAAAAGGAGCTAAACCCCATTATAGAAATAAATTTTAAAAACAAAACGCTGAAACAATGAAAGAGAGAAAAATTCTTACAAAATTCGCTCAGGGGCTGTGATGCAACCTGGATTGACCACATATAAACCCACAGCTGGATAAGACATAAGGCTGGACACTTGGGGATGACAGGATTGGTGAGCTTTGGTGAGCAACTGCCGAAAGTTTAATGCAATACTTCATGCTACTCATTCCAAGGGTCCCAACACTCCAGGTTGAAGGGAATCTTCCTACAGCTAAACCATGCTTGGGAAACCCAGCGACTGGTATACCATATGATCGGGAAAGGTTTCTAAAACGCACCTCATTTTTCCTCTCCTGGGGCTCCGGATCGACATTCCAGCCGCTTTACTAACAACATCCCCACATGGAGTCAATGCCTTTAAGTTCTGGTATCACACAGTCTGCAGTTAGTGCAGAGGATGAATGGGAATAGGGGGAACCAGTGAGAAACTAGCTGTAGCGGTTTCAATGGGCACATGTCACTCTAATATCACATCAGTAAGAAGAATTAACCAAAGGCACAGCAAGGTGCCCCAGAAGAAAAATAGGGCTTCAAGGAATCCTGTGGTTATGGGGCAAGACCACAAAAATAAGAGCTAAAAAATGGAGCTAAGGGCCACTGCAATTCAAAAACCTGCAGAGTTATAAAGGCCAACTATTTTTAAAAAATATATTGAGGTAAGGCTATGAAGAGGCATTGAAAGCAAGGCAGAATTGCAGGAAACCGATTTCAGGAGGTAGACTGGAATTGCATTGAAAGCATACGAAGAGAGTCAGAAACTCGACAATGATGCACTTGGCCAAAAAGGGCGTATGCGTTTTTTCCTGAATATATTCAGGAAAAAACGCATACGCCCTTTTTGGCCAACCAAGCAAGCTTGCAAAGGAAATCTGCACTACAATGAAGTCTCACTTCCACCTGGTCAAAAGGGCCATCTGAAAAAAGTGTAAAATCCAGAAAGGCAGGACAGGCCATGGAGAACTGGGAGCCTACTTATGCTGATGGGCGGGATGTAAATTGCCAACAGCCACTCTGGAGAAGTGTATGGTGTTTCCTGAAACATCTAAAAAACAAAGCAACAGAGCCTAGGGCACTTCCACTTATGGTCCTATAGCTTAGGGAAATTAAAATCAAAAAGACACAGCCACCCCAAAGTTTGGGACGCCTCTGTTTACAAGAACCTCGTTTACGGTACAAGTTCAATATCGCAGAAAGTGAAAAATGGATAAAGAACTTGTGGTACTTACGTACAATGCAATATCACTCAGCAATGAAATCTATGTCATCAGGCCCGTAGCAGCATAATGAGTGGATTCAGGTATGATGATTCGAACTGAAATAAGTCACACAGAAAAGTAACATCATAAGGTATCACTAATACACAGAATGTGAACTTGGCTACACATGAACTAAATTACAAAACAGAACAGTGTCTCAAGTTTAGAAAACCAACTTACGCTTGCTTAAGGGGGAAGGTGAGTTGGGGTGCTGCATAAAACCAGAGATTGAAATGAGCACAGATAAAGTTCCTTAAGCCAAATATGGAATAGACAAGAGCTACTCCTTGCTCAACGAAATGGACTCAACACCGCATATTAAACGCCTAAGAATGTACCTGACTAGTAAGTATCTAAAAACCTATGGATTACTATGTCTCCAAAAGAGAATCAAGCGTGTGTACAGGGGCATAAACGCAGCAGTGATAGGATTGGAGAGGTTCGGTGAGCAAATGAAGACCCTTTGAAGTCATATTGCATGGTACCCATAACACGGGTCTCAACTCTCCAGGTTTAAGGTATTCTTCCTTCAGCTAAAAGATGCATGTGGAACCCCGAGTATGATCAACCGTGTGAACGGGAGACGTGTTCAAATATGTCTCAGTTTTCCTCCCCTGGTACTTGGGTGCAACATTCCAGACCCTTTACTAACACTCGCCCGACTTGGAGAGTCAGCGCCTTTAACCTCCTGTTTGGCCCAGTTTGCAATGTCTGCGGAAGATGAACAGGAATAGCGAGAACCAATGAGAGGCTAGCTGGAGGTGTCTGGACAGGCAAATTTAACTCTCATTTCCCACCAGGAAGAGGAAATAACCAAAGGCTCAGCGTGCCGTGCCGGAACCAGATTAGGGCCTGAAGCCATCCTGCGGTGTTGCGGCCAGCTCAAAAGAAAGCGAGTTGAAGAAAGGAGCTCAGGGGCACTGTAATTCACAAACCTGCAGAGTTATAAATGACAGCTATCGTCCAAAAATAGACTGAAGTAAGGCTGCCAAGAGGACTTGAAAGCGGGGCAGAATTGCAGGAAACCGATTTCAGGAGGTAGACTGGAATTGCATTGAAAGCATAGGAAAAGAGGCAGAACGTCCACAATGATGCACTTGGCCAAAAAGGGCGTATGCGTTTTTTCCTGAATATATTCAGGAAAAAACGCATACGCCCTTTTTGGCCAACCAAGCAAGCTTGCAATGGAAATCTGCACTACAATGAAGTCTCACTTCCCCCCGGTCAAAAGGGCCATCTGAAAAAGTGTAAAATCCAGAAAGGCAGGACAGGCCATGGAGAACTGGGAGCCTTGTTATGCTGATGGGCGGGATGTAAATTGCCAACAGACACTCGGGAGAAGTGTATGGTGTTTCCTGAAACATCTAAAAAACAAAGCAACAGAGCCTAGGGCACTTCCACTTATGGTCCTATAGCTTAGGGAAATTAAAATCAAAAAGACACAGCCACCCCAAAGTTTGGGACGCCTCTGTTTACAAGAACCTCGTTTACAGTACAAGTTCAACATCGCAGAAAGTGAAAAATGGATAAAGAAGTTGTGGTATTTACTTACAAAGCAATATCACTCAGCAATGAAATCTATGTCATCAGGCCCTTAGCAGCACAATGAGTGTGGTCAGGTATGATGATTCTAACTGAAATAAGTCACACAGAAAAAGAAACATCATAAGATATCACTAATACAAGGAATGTAAACTTGGCTACATAGGAACTGCATTCCAAAACTGAACAGGGTCTCAAATTTAGAAAACCAACTTATGCTTGCTTAAGGGGAAAGGTGAGTTGGGGTGCTGCATAAAACCAGAGATTGAAATGAGCACAGATAAAGTTCCTTAAGCCAAATATGGAATAGACAAGAGCTACTCCTTGCTCAACGAAATGGACTCAACACCGTATATTAAACGCCTAAGAATGTACCTGACTTGTAAGTATCTTAAAACCTATGGATTCCTATGTCTCCGAAAGAGAATCAAGCATGTGTACAGGGGCATAAACGCAGCAGTGATAGGATTGGAGAGGTTCGGTGAGCAAATGAAGACCCTTTGAAGTCATATTGCATGGTACCCATTCCACGAGTTTCAACTACCCAGGTTTAAGGTATTCTTCCTTCAGCTAAAACATGCATGTGGAACCTAGAGTATGATCAACCATGTGATCGGGAGACGTGTTCAAATATGTCTCAGTTTTCGTACCCTGGTACTCGGGTGCAACATTCCAGACGCTTTACTAACACTCTCCCGACTTGGAGAGTCAGTCCCTTTAACCTCCTCTTTGGCCGAGTTTGCAATTTCTGCGGAAGATGAACAGGAATAGCGAGAACCAATGAGAGACTAGCTGGAGGTGTTGGACGGGCAAATTTAACTCTCATTTCTCACCAGGAAGAGGAATTAACCAAAGGCTCAGCGTGCCATGCCGGAACCAGATTAGGGCCTGAAGCCATCCTGCGGTGTTGCGGCCAGCTCACAAGAAAGCGAGTTGAAGAAAGGAGCTCAGGGACACTGTAATTCACAAACCTGCAGAGTTATAAATGACAGCTATCGTCCAAAAATAGACTGAAGTAAGGCTGCCAAGAGGACTTGAAAGCGGGGCAGAATTGCAGGAAACCGATTTCAGGAGGTAGACTGAAATTGCATTGAAAGCATAGGAAAAGAGGCAGAACGTCCACAATGATGCACTTGGCCAAAAAGGGCGTATGCGTTTTTTCCTGAATATATTCAGGAAAAAACGCATACGCCCTTTTTGGCCAACCAAGCAAGCTTGCAAAGGAAATCTGCACTACAATGAAGTCTCACTTCCCCCCGGTCAAAAGGGCCATCTGATAAAAGTGTAAAATCCAGAAAGGCAGGACAGGCCATGGAGAACTGGGAGCCTTGTTATGCTGATGGGCGGGATGTAAATTGCCAACAGACACTCGGGAGAAGTGTATGGTGTTTCCTGAAACATCTAAAAAACAAAGCAACAGAGCCTAGGGCACTTCCACTTATGGTCCTATAGCTTAGGGAAATTAAAATCAAAAAGACACAGCCACCCCAAAGTTTGGGACGCCTCTGTTTACAAGAACCTCGTTTACAGTACAAGTTCAACATTGCAGAAAGTGAAAAATGGATAAAGAACTTGTGGTATTTACTTACAATGCAGTATCACTCAGCAATGAAATCTATGTCATCAGGCCCGTAGCAGCATAATGAGTGGATTCAGTTATGATGATTCTAACTGAAATAAGTCACACAGAAAAAGAAACATCATAAGATATCACTAATACATGGAATGTAAACTTGGCTACACAGGTACTGCATTCCAAAACAGAACAGGGTCTCAAATTTAGAAAACCAACTTATGCTTGCTTAAGGGGAAAGGTGAGTTGGGGTGCTGCATAAAACCAGAGATTGAAATGAGCACAGATAAAGTTCCTTAAGTCAAATATGGAATAGACAAGAGCTACTCCTTGTTCAACGGAATGGACTCAACACCGCATATTAAACGCCTAAGAATGTACCTGACTAGTAAGTATCGTAAAACCTATGGATTGCTATGTCTCCAAAAGAGAATCAAGTGTGTGTACAGGGGCATAAACGCAGCAGTGATAGGATTGGAGAGGTTCGGTGAGCAAATGAAGACCCTTTGAAGTCATATTGCATGGTACCCATTACACGGGTCTCAACTCTCCAGGTTTAAGGTATTCTTCCTTCAGCTAAAACATGCATGTGGAACCCAAGTATGATCAACCATGTGAACGGGAGACGTGTTCAAATATGTCTCAGTTTTCCTCCCCTGGTACTCGGGTGCAACATTCCAGACGCTTTACTAACACTCTCCCCACTAGGAGAGTCAGCGCCTTTAACCTCCTGTTTGGCTCAGTTTGCAATTTCTGCGGAAGATGAACAGGAATAGCGAGAACCAATGAGAGGCTAGCTGGAGGTGTCTGGACGGGCAAATTTAACTCTCATTTCCCACCAGGAAGAGGAAATAACCAAAGGCTCAGTGTGCCGTGCCAGAACCAGATTAGGGCCTGAAGCCATCCTGCGGTGTTGCGGCCACCTCAAAAGAAAGCGAGTTGAAGAAAGGAGCTCAGGGGCACTGTAATTCACAAACCTGCAGAGTTATAAATGACAGCTATCGTCCAAAAATAGACTGAAGTAAGGCTGCCAAGAGGACTTGAAAGCGGGGCAGAATTGCAGGAAACCGATTTCAGGAGGTAGACTGGAATTGCATTGAAAGCATAGGAAAAGAGGCAGAACGTCCACAATGATGCACTTGGCCAAAAAGGGCGTATGCGTTTTTTCCTGAATATATTCAGGAAAAAACGCATACGCCCTTTTTGGCCAACCAAGCAAGCTTGCAAAGGAAATCTGCACTACAATGAAGTCTCACTTCCCCCCGGTCAAAAGGGCCATCTGAAAAAAGTGTAAAGTCCAGAAAGGCAGGACAGGACATGGAGAACTGGGAGCCTTGTTATGCTGATGGGCGGGATGTAAATTGCCAACAGACACTCGGGAGATGTGTATGGTGTTTCCTGAAACATCTAAAAAACAAAGCAACAGAGCCTAGGGCACTGCCAATTATGGTCCTATAGCTTAGGGAAATTAAAATCAAAAAGACACAGCCACCCCAAAGATTGGGACGCCTCTGTTTACAAGAACCTCGTTTACAGTACAAGTTCAACATCGCAGAAAGTGAAAAATGGATAAAGAAGTTGTGGTATTTACTTACAAAGCAATATCACTCAGCAATGAAATCTGTGTCATCAGGCCCTTAGCAGCACAATGAGTGGATTCAGGTATGATGATTCTAACTGAAATAAGTCACACAGAAAAAGAAACATCATAAGATATCAGTAATACATGGAATGTAAACTTGGCTACACAGGAACTGAATTACAGAACAGAACAGGGTCTCAAATTTAGAAAACCAACTTATGCTTGCTTGAGGGTAAAGGTGAGTTGGGTTGCTGCATAAAACCAGAGATTGAAATGAGCACAGATAAAGTTCCTTAAGTCAAACATGGAATAGACAAGAGCTACTCCTTGCTCAACGAAATGGACTCAACACCACATATTAAACGCCTAAGAATGTACCTGACTAGTGAGTATCTTAAAACCTATGGATTGCTATGTCTCCGAAAGAGAATCAAGCATGTGTACAGGGGCATAAACGCAGCAGTGATAGGATTGGAGAGGTTCGGTGAGCAAATGAAGACCCTTTGAAGTCATATTGCATGGTACCCATTACACGGGTCTTAACTCTCCAGGTTTAAGGTATTCTTCCTTCAGCTAAAACATGCATGTGGAACCCAAGTATGATCAACCATGTGAACGGGAGACGTGTTCAAATATGTCTCAGTTTTCCTCCCCTCGTACTCGCGTGCAACATTCCAGACGCTTTACTAACACTCTCCCCACTTGGAGAGTCAGCGCCTTTAACCTCCTGTTTGGCCCAGTTTGCAATTTCTGCGGAAGATGAACAGGAATAGCGAGAACCAATGAGAGACTAGCTGGAGGTGTCTGGACGGGCAAATTTAACTCTCATTTCCCACCAGGAAGAGGAAATAACCAAAGGCTCAGCGTGCCGTGCCGGAACCAGATTAGGGCCTGAAGCCATCCTGCGGTGTTGCGGCCAGCTCAAAAGAAAGCAAGTTGAAGAAAGGAGCTCAGGGGCACTGTAATTCAAAAACCTGCAGAGTTATAAATGACAGCTATCGTCCAAAAATAGACTGAAGTAAGGCTGCCAAGAGGACTTGAAAACGGGGCAGAATTGCAGGAAACCGATTTCAGGAGGTAGACTGGAATTGCATTGAAAGCATAGGAAAAGAGGCAGAACGTCCACAATGATGCACTTGGCCAAAAAGGGCGTATGCGTTTTTTCCTGAATATATTCAGGAAAAAACGCATACGCCCTTTTTGGACAACCAAGCAAGCTTGCAAAGGAAATCTGCACTACAATGAAGTCTCACTTCCCCCCCGGTCAAAAGGGCCATCTGAAAAAAGTGTAAAATCCAGAAAGGCAGGACAGGCCATGGAGAACTGGGAGCCTTGTTATGCTGATGGGCGGGATGTAAATTGCCAACAGACACTCGGGAGATGTGTATGGTGTTTCCTGAAACATCTAAAAAACAAAGCAACAGAGCCTAGGGCACTGCCACTTATGGTCCTATAGCTTAGGGAAATTAAAATCAAAAAGACACAGCCACCCCAAAGTTTGGAACGGCTCTGTTTACAAGAACCTCGTTTACAGTACAAGTTCAACATCACAGAGAGTGAAAAATGGATAAAGAAGTTGTGGTATTTACTTACAAAGCAATATCACTCAGCAATGAAATCTGTGTCATCAGGCCCTTAGCAGCACAATAAGTGGATTCAGGTATGATGATTCTAACTGAAATAAGTCACACAGAAAAAGAAACATCATAAGATATCAGTAATACACGGAATGTAAACTTGCCTACACAGGAACTGAATTACAGAACAGAACAGGGTCTCAAATTTAGAAAACCAACTTACTCTTGCTTAAGGGTAAAGGTGAGTTGGGGTGCTGCATAAAACCAGAGATTGAAATGAGCACAGATAAAGTTCCTTAAGCCAAATATGGAATAGACAAGAGCTACTCCTTGCTCAACGAAATGGACTCAACACCGCATATTAAACGCCTAAGAATGTACCTGACTAGTAAGTATCTTAAAACCTATGGATTGCTATGTCTCCGAAAGAGAATCAAGCATGTGTACAGGGGAATAAACGCAGCAGTGATAGGATTGGAGAGGATCGGTGAGCAAATGAAGACCCCTTGAAGTCATATTGCATGGTACCCATTCCACGGGTTTCAAGTACCCAGGTTTAAGGTATTCTTCCTTCAGCTAAAACATGCATGGGGAACCTAGAGTATGATCAACCATGTGATCGGGAGACGTGTTAAAATATGTCTCAGTTTTCGTACCCTGGTACTCGGGTGCAACATTCCAGATGCTTTACTAACACTCTCCCCACTTGGAGAGTCAGTCCCTTTAACCTCCTGTTTGGCCCAGTTTGCAATTTCTGCAGAAGATGAACAGGAATAGCGAGAACCAATGAGAGACTAGCTGGAGGTGTCTGGACGGGCAAATTTAACTCTCATTTCCCACCAGGAAGAGGAAATAACCAAAGGCTCAGCGTGCCGTGCCGGAACCAGATAGGGCCTGAAGCCATCCTGCGGTGTTGCGGCCAGGTCACAAGAAAGCGAGTTGAAGAAAGGAGCTCAGGGGCACTGTAATTCACAAACCTGCAGAGTTATAAATGACAGCTATCGTCCAAAAATAGACTGAAGTAAGGCTGCCAAGAGGACTTGAAAGCGGGGCAGAATTGCAGGAAACCGATTTCAGGAGGTAGACTGGAATTGCATTGAAAGCATAGGAAAAGAGGCAGAACGTCCACAATGATGCACTTGGCCAAAAAGGGCGTATGCGTTTTCCCCTGAATATATTCAGGAAAAAACGCATACGCCCTTTTTGGCCAACCAAGCAAGCTTGCAAAGGAAATCTGCACTACAATGAAGTCTCACTTCCCCCCGGTCAAAAGGGCAATCTGAAAAAAGTGTAAAATCCAGAAAGGCAGGACAGGCCATGGAGAACTGGGAGCCTTGTTATGCTGATGGGCGGGATGTAAATTGCCAACAACCACTCGGGAGAAGTGTATGGTGTTTCCTGAAACATCGAAAAAACAAAGCAACAGAACCTAGGGCACTTGCACTTATGGTCCTATAGCTTAGGGAAATTAAAATCAAAAAGACACAGCCACCCCAAAGTTTGGAACGGCTCTGTTTACAAGAACCTCGTTTACAGTACAAGTTCAAAATCGCAGAAAGTGAAAAATGGATAAAGAAATTGTGGTATTTACTTACAAAGCAATATCACTCAGCAATGAAATCTGTGTCATCAGGCCCTTAGCAGCACAATGAGTGGATTCAGGTATGATGATTCTAACTGAAATAAGTCACACAGAAAAAGAAACATCATAAGATATCAGTAATACACGGAATGGAAACTTGGCTACACAGGAACTGAATTACAGAACAGAACAGGGTCTCAAATTTAGAAAACCAACTTATGCTTGCTTAAGGGGAAAGGTGAGTTGGGGTGCTGCATAAAACCAGAGATTGAAATGAGCACAGATAAAGTTCCTTAAGCCAAATATGGAATAGACAAGAGCTACTCCTTGCTCAACGAAATGGACTCAACACCGCATATTAAACGCCTAAGAATGTACCTGACTAGTAAGTATCTTAAAACCTATGGATTGCTATGTCTCCGAAAGAGAATCAAGCGTGTGGACAGGGGCATAAACGCAGCAGTGATAGGATTGGAGAGGTTCGGTGAGCAAATGAAGACCCTTTGAAGTCATATTGCATGGTACCCATTCCACGGGTTTCAACTACCCAGGTTTTAGGTATTCTTCCTTCAGCTAAAACATGCATGTGGAACCCAAGTATGATCAACCATGTGAACGGGAGACGTGTTCAAATATGTCTCAGTTTTCCTCCCCTGGTACTCGGGTGCAACATTCCAGACGCTTTACTAACACTCTCCCCACTTGGAGAGTCAGCGCCTTTAACCTCCTGTTGGGCCCAGTTTGCAATTTCTGCGGAAGATGAACAGGAATAGCGAGAACCAATGAGAGACTAGCTGGAGGTGTCTGGACGGGCAAATTTAACTCTCATTTCCCACCAGGAAGAGGAATTAACCAAAGGCTCAGCATGCCGGGCCGGAACCAGATTAGGGCCGGAAGCCATCCTGCGGTGTTGCGGCCAGGTCACAAGAAAGCGAGTTGAAGAAAGGAGCTCAGGGGCACTGTAATTCACAAACCTGCAGAGTTATAAATGACAGCTATCGTCCAAAAATAGACTGAAGTAAGGCTGCCAAGAGGACTTGAAAGCGGGGCAGAATTGCAGGAAACCGATTTCAGGAGGTAGACTGGAATTGCATTGAAAGCATAGGAAAAGAGGCAGAACGTCCACAATGATGCACTTGGCCAAAAAGGGCGTATGCGTTTTTTCCTGAATATATTCAGGAAAAAACGCATACGCCCTTTTTGGCCAACCAAGCAAGCTTGCAAAGGAAATCTGCACTACAATGAAGTCTCACTTCCCCCCGGTCAAAAGGGCCATCTGAAAAAAGTGTAAAATCCAGAAAGGCAGGACAGGCCATGGAGAACTGGGAGCCTTGTTATGCTGATGGGCGGGATGTAAATTGCCAACAACCACTCGAGAGAAGTGTATGGTGTTTCCTGAAACATCTAAAAAACAAAGCAACAGAACCTAGGGCACTTCCACTTATGGTCCTATAGCTTAGGGAAATTAAAATCAAAAAGACACAGCCACCCCAAAGTTTGGAAAGGCTCTGTTTACAAGAACCTCATTTACAGTGCAAGTTCAACATCGCAGAAAGTGAAAAATGGATAAAGAAGTTGTGGTATTTACTTACAAAGCAATATCACTCAGTAATGAAATCTGTGTCACACGGCCATTAGCAACACAATGAGTGGATTCAGGTATGATGATTCTAACTGAAATAAGTCACACAGAAAAAGAAACATCATAAGATATCAGTAATACACGGAATGTAAACTTGGCTACACAGGAACTGAATTACAGAACAGAACAGGGTCTCAAATTTAGAAAACCAACTTATGCTTGCTTAAGGGTAAAGGTGAGTTGGGGTGCTGCATAAAACCAGAGATTGAAATGAGCACAGGTAAAGTTCCTTAAGCCAAATATGGAATAGACAAGAGCTACTCCTTGCTCAACGAAATGGACTCAACACCGCATATTAAACGCCTAAGAATGTACCTGACTAGTAAGTATCTTAAAACGTATGGATTGCTATGTCTCCGAAAGAGAATCAAGCATGTGTACAGGGGCATAAACGCAGCAGTGATAGGATTGGAGAGGTTCGGTGAGCAAATGAAGACCCTTTGAAGTCATATTGCATGGTACCCATTACACGGGTCTCAACTCTCCAGGTTTAAGGTATTCTTCCTTCAGCTAAAACATGCATGTGGAACCCAAGTATGATCAACCATGTGAACGGGAGACGTGTTCAAATATGTCTCAGTTTTTGTACCCTGGTACTCGGCTGCAACATTCCAGACACGTTACTAACACTCTCCCCACTTGGAGAGTCAGCACCTTTAACCTCCTGTTTGGTACAGTTTGCAATTTCTGCGGAAGATGAACAGGAATAGCGAGAACCAATGAGAGGCTAGCTGCAGGTGTCTGGACAGGCATATTTAACTCTCATTTCCCACCAGGAAGAGGAATTAACCAAAGGCTCAGCATGCCGGGCCGGAACCAGATTAGGGCCTGAAGCCATCCTGCGGTGTTGCGGCCAGGTCACAAGAAAGCGAGTTGAAGAAAGGAGCTCAGGGGCACTGTAATTCACAAACCTGCAGAGTTATAAATGACAGCTATCGTCCAAAAATAGACTGAAGTAAGGCTGCCAAGAGGACTTGAAAGCGGGGCAGAATTGCAGGAAACCGATTTCAGGAGGTAGACTGGAATTGCATTGAAAGCATAGGAAAAGAGGCAGAACGTCCACAATGATGCACTTGGCTAAAAAGGGCGTATGCGTTTTTTCCTGAATATATTCAGGAAAAAACGCATACGCCCTTTTTGGCCAACCAAGCAAGCTTGCAAAGGAAATCTGCACTACAATGAAGTCTCACTTCCCCCCGTTCAAAAGGGCCATCTGAAAAAAGTGTAAAATCCAGAAAGGCAACAGGCCATTGAGAACTGGGAGCCTTGTTATGCTGATGGGCGGGATGTAAATTGCCAACAGAGAATTGGGAGAAGTGTATGGTGTTTCCTGAAACATATAAAAACCAAAGCAACAGAGCCTAGGGCACTTCCACTTATGGTCCTATAGCTTAGGGAAATTAAAATCAAAAAGACACAGCCATCCCAAAGTTTGGGACGCCTCTGTTTACAAGAACCTCGTTTACAGTACAAGTTCAACATCGCAGAAAGTGAAAAATGGATAAAGAAGTTGTGGTATTCTCTTACAAAGCAATATCACTCAGCAATGAAATCTATGTCATCAGGCCCTTAGCAGCACAATGAGTGGATTCAGGTATGATGATTCTAACTGAAATAAATCACACAGAAAAAGAAACATCATAAGATATCAGTAATACACGGAATGGAAACTTGGCTACACAGGAACTGAATTACAGAACAGAACAGGGTCTCAAATTTAGAAAACCAACTTATGCTTGCTTAAGGGGAAAGGTGAGTTGGGGTGCTGCATAAAACCAGAGATTGAAATGAGCACAGATAAAGTTCCTTAAGCCAAATATGGAATAGACAAGAGCTACTCCTTGCTCAACGAAATGGACTCAACACCGCATATTAAACGCCTAAGAATGTACCTGACTAGTAAGTATCTTAAAACCTAGGGATTGCTATGTCTCCGAAAGAGAATCAAGCATGTGTACAGGGGCATAAACGCAGCAGTGATAGGATTGGAGAGGTTCGGTGAGCAAATGAAGACCCTTTGAAGTCATATTGCATGCTACCCATTCCACGGGTTTCAACTACCCAGGTTTAAGGTATTCTTCCTTCAGCTAAAACATGCATGTGGAACCTAGAGTATGATCAACCATGTGATCGGGAGACATGTTCAAATATGTCTCAGTTTTCGTACCCTGGTACTCGGGTGCAACATTCCAGACGCTTTACTAACACTCTCCCGACTTGGAGAGTCAGTCCCTTTAACCTCCTGTTTGGCCCAGTTTGCAATTTCTGCGGAAGATGAACAGGAATAGCGAGAACCAATGAGAGACTAGCTGGAGGTGTCTGAACGGGTAAATTTAACTCTCATTTCCCACCCGGAAGAGGAATTAACCAAAGGTTCAGCATGCCGGGCCGGAACCAGATTAGGGCCTGAAGCCATCCTGCGGTGTTGCGGCCAGGTCACAAGAAAGCGAGTTGAAGAAAGGAGCTCAGGGGCACTGTAATTCACAAACCTGCAGAGTTATAAATGACAGCTATCGTCCAAAAATAGACTGAAGTAAGGCTGCCAAGAGGACTTGAAAGCGGGGCAGAATTGCAGGAAACCGATTTCAGGAGGTAGACTGGAATTGCATTGAAAGCATAGGAAAAGAGGCAGAACGTCCACAATGATGCATTTGGCCAAAAAGGGCGTATGCGTTTTTTCCTGAATATATTCAGGAAAAAACGCATACGCCCTTTTTGGCCAACCAAGCAAACTTGCAAAGGAAATCTGCACTACAATGAAGTCTCACTTCCCCCCGGTCAAAAGGGCCATCTGAAAAAAGTGTAAAATCCAGAAAGGCAGGACAGGCCATGGAGAACTGGGAGCCTTGTTATGCTGATGGGCGGGATGTAAATTGCCAACAGACACTCGGGAGAAGTGTATGGTGTTTCCTGAAACATCTAAAAAACAAAGCAACAGAGCCTAGGGCACTTCCACTTATGGTCCTATAGCTTAGGGAAATTAAAATCAAAAAGACACAGCCACCTCAATGTTTGGGACGCCTCTGTTTACAAGAACCTCGTTTACCGTACAAGTGCAATATCACAGAAAGTGAAAAATGGATAAAGAACTTGTGGTACTTACGTACAATGCAGTATCACTCAGCAATGAAATCTGTGTCATCAGGCCCGTAGCAGCATAATGAGTGGATTCAGGTACGATGATTCTAACTGAAATAAGTCACACAGAAAAAGAAACATCATAAGATATCACTAATACACGGAATGTAAACTTGGCTACACAGGAACTGAATTACAGAACAGAACAGGGTCTCAAATTTAGAAAACCAACTTATGCTTGCTTAAGGGTAAAGGTGAGTTGGGGTGCTGCATACAACCAGAGATTGAAATGAGCACAGATAAAGTTCCTTAAGCCAAATATGGTATAGACAAGAGCTACTCCTTGCTCAGCGAAATGGACTCAACACCGCATATTAAACGCCTAAGAATGTACCTGACTAGTAAGTATCTTAAAACATATGGATTGCTATGTCTCCGAAAGAGAATCAAGCATGTGTACAGGGGCATAAACGCAGCAGTGATAGGATTGGAGATGTTCGGTGAGCAAATGAAGACCCTTTGAAGTCATATTGCATGGTACCCATTCCACGGGTTTCAACTACCCAGGTTTTAGGTATTCTTCCTTCAGCTAAAACATGCATGTGGAACCCAGAGTATGATCAACCATGTGATCGGGAGACGTGTTCAAATATGTCTCAGTTTTTGTAACCTGGTACTCGGGTGCAACATTCCAGACACTTTACTAACACTCTCCCCACTTGGAGAGTCAGCACCTTTAACCTCCTGTTTGGTACAGTTTGCAATTTCTGCGGAAGATGAACAGGAATAGCGAGAACCAATGAGAGACTAGCTGGAGGTGTCTGAACGGGCAAATTTAACTCTCATTTCCCACCAGGAAGAGGAATTAACCAAAGGTTCAGCGTGCCGTGCCGGAACCAGATTAGGGCCTGAAGCCATCCTGCGGTGTTGCGGCCAGGTCACAAGAAAGCGAGTTGAAGAAAGGAGCTCAGGGGCACTGTAATTCACAAACCTGCAGAGTTATAAATGACAGCTATCGTCCAAAAATAGACTGAAGTAAGGCTGCCAAGAGGACTTGAAAGCGGGGCAGAATTGCAGGAAACCGATTTCAGGAGGTAGACTGGAATTGCATTGAAAGCATAGGAAAAGAGGCAGAACGTCCACAATGATGCACTTGGCCAAAAAGGGCGTATGCGTTTTTTCCTGAATATATTCAGGAGAAAACGCATACGCCCTTTTTGGCCAACCAAGCAAGCTTGCAAAGGAAATCTGCACTACAATGAAGTCTCACTTCCCCCCGGTCAAAAGGGCCATCTGAAAAAAGTGTAAAATCCAGAAAGGCAACAGGCCATTGAGAACTGGGAGCCTTGTTATGCTGATGGACGGGATGTAAATTGCCAACAGACAATTGGGAGAAGTGTATGGTGTTTCCTGAAACATCTAAAAACCAAAGCAACAGAGCCTAGGGCACTTCCACTTATGGTCCTATAGCTTAGGGAAATTAAAATCAAAAAGACACAGCCATCCCAAAGTTTGGGACGCCTCTGTTTACAAGAACCTCGTTTACAGTACAAGTTCAACATCGCAGAAAGTGAAAAATGGATAAAGAAGTTGTGGTATTCTCTTACAAAGCAATATCACTCAGCAATGAAATCTATATCATCAGGCACTTAGCAGCACAATGAGTGGATTCAGGTATGATGATTCTAACTGAAATAAGTCACACAGAAAAAGAAACATCATAAGATATCAGTAATACACGGAATGGAAACTTGGCTACACAGGAACTGAATTACAGAACAGAACAGGGTCTCAAATTTAGAAAACCAACTTATGCTTGCTTAAGGGGAAAGGTGAGTTGGGGTGCTGCATAAAACCAGAGATTGAAATGAGCACAGATAAAGTTCCTTAAGCCAAATATGGAATAGACAAGAGCTACTCCTTGCTCAACAAAATGGACTCAACACCGCATATTAAACGCCTAAGAATGTACCTGACTAGTAAGTATCTTAAAACCTATGGATTGCTATGTCTCCGAAAGAGAATCAAGCATGTGTACAGGGGCATAAACGCAGCAGTGATAGGATTGGAGATGTTCGGTGAGCAAATGAAGACCCTTTGAAGTCATATTGCATGGTACCCATTCCACGGGTTTCAAATACCCAGGTTTAAGGTATTCTTCCTTCAGCTAAAACATGCATGTGGAACCTAGAGTATGATCAACCATGTGATCGGGAGACGTGTTCAAATATGTCTCAGTTTTCGTACCCTGGTACTCGGGTGCAACATTCCAGACGCTTTACTAACACTCTCCCCACTTGGAGAGTCAGCACCTTTAACCTCCTGTTTGGCCCAGTTTGCAATTTCTGCGGAAGATGTACAGGAATAGGGAGAACCAATGAGAGACAAGCGGGAGGTGTCTGGACGGGTAAATTTAACTCTCATTTCCCACCAGGATGAGGAAATAACCAAAGGCTCAGCGTGCCGAGCCGGAACCAGATTAGGGCCTGAAGCCATCCTGCGGTGTTGTGGCCAGCTCAACAGAAAGCGAGTTGAAGAAAGGAGCTCAGGGGCACTGTAATTCACAAACCTGCAGAGTTATAAATGACAGCTATCATCCAAAAATAGACTGAAGTAAGGCTGCCAAGAGGACTTGAAAGCGGGGCAGAATTGCAGGAAACCGATTTCAGGAGGTAGACTGGAATTGCATTGAAAGCATAGGAAAAGAGGCAGAACGTCCACAATGATGCACTTGGCCAAAAAGGGCGTATGCGTTTTTTCCTGAATATATTCAGGAAAAAACGCATACGCCCTTTTTGGCCAACCAAGCAAGCTTGCAAAGGAAATCTGCACTACAATGAAGTCTCACTTCCCCCCGGTCAAAAGGGCCATCTGAAAAAAGTGTAAAATCCAGAAAGGCAGGACAGGCCATGGAGAACTGGGAGCCTTGTTATGCTGAAGGGCGGGATGTAAATTGCCAAAAACCACTGGGGAGAAGTGTATGGTGTTTCCTGAAACATCTAAAAAACAAAGCAACAGAACCTAGGGCACTTCCACTTATGGTCCTATAGCTTAGGGAATTTAAAATCAAAAAGACACAGCCACCCCAAAGTTTCGAACGGCTCTGTTTACAAGAACCTCGTTTACAGTACAAGTTCAACATCGCAGAAAGTGAAAAATGGATAAAGAAGTTGTGGTATTTACTTACAAAGCAATATCACTCAGCAATGAAATCTGTGTCATCAGGCACTTAGCAGCACAATGAGTGGATTCAGGTATGATGATTCTAACTGAAATAAGTCACACAGAAAAAGAAACATCATAAGATATCAGTAATACACGGAATGGAAACTTGGCTACACAGGAACTGAATTACAGAACAGAACAGGGTCTCAAATTTAGAAAACCAACTTATGCTTGCTTAAGGGGAAAGGTGAGTTGGGGTGCTGCATAAAACCAGAGATTGAAATGAGCACAGATAAAGTTCCTTAAGCCAAATATGGAATAGACAAGAGCTACTCCTTGCTCAATGAAAAGAACTCAACACCGCATATTAAATGCCTAAGAAGGTACCTGACTAGTAAGTATCTTAAAACCTATGGATTGCTATGTCTCCGAAAGAGAATCAAGCATGTGTACAGGGGCATAAACGCAGCAGTGATAGGATTGGAGAGGTTCGGTGACCAAATGAAGACCCTTTGAAGTCATATTGCATGGTACCCATTACACGGGTCTTAACTCTCCAGGTTTTAGGTATTCTTCCTTCAGCTAAAACATGCATGTGGAACCCAAGTATGATCAACCATGTGAACGGGAGACGTGTTCAAATATGTCTCAGTTTTCCTCCCCTGGTACTCGGGTGCAACATTCCAGATGCTTTACTAACACTCTCCCCACTTGGAGAGTCAGCGCCTTTAACCTCCTGTTTGGCCCAGTTTGCAATTTCTGCGGAAGATGAAAAGGAATAGCGAGAACCAATGAGAGACTAGCTGGAGGTATCTGGACGGGCAAATTTAACTCTCATTTCCCACCACGAAGAGGAAATAACCAAAGGCTCAGCGTGCCGTGCCGGAACCAGATTAGGGCCTGAAGCCATCCTGCGGTGTTGCGGCCAGGTCACAAGAAAGTGAGTTGAAGAAAGGAGCTCAGGGGCACTGTAATTCACAAACCTGCAGAGTTATAAATGACAGCTATCGTCCAAAAATAGACTGAAGTAAGGCTGCCAAGAGGACTTGAAAGCGGGGCAGAATTGCAGGAAACCGATTTCAGGAGGTAGACTGGAATTGCATTGAAAGCATAGGAAAAGAGGCAGAACGTCCACAATGATGCACTTGGCCAAAAAGGGCGTATGCGTTTTTTCCTGAAAAAACGCATACGCCCTTTTTGGCCAACCAAGCAAGCTTGCAAAGGAAATCTGCACTACAGTGCAGTCTCACTTCCCCCCGGTCAAAAGGGCCATCTGAAAAAAGTGTAAAATCCAGAAAGGCAGGACAGGCCATGGAGAACTGGGAGCCTTGTTATGCTGATGGGCGGGATGTAAATTGCCAACAGACACTCGGGAGAAGTGTATGGTGTTTCCTGAAAACATCTAAAAAACCAAGCAACAGAACCTAGGGCACTTCCACTTATGGTCCTATAGCTTAGGGAAATTAAAATCAAAAAGACACAGCCACCCCAAAGTTTGGGACGCCTCTGTTTACAAGAACCTTGTTTACAGTACAAGTTCAACATCGCAGAAAGTGAAAAATGGATAAAGAAGTTGTGGTATTTACTTACAAAGCAATATCACTCAGCAATGAAATCTATGTCATCAGGCCCGTAGCAGCACAATGAGTGGATTCAGGTATGATGATTCTAACTGAAATAAGTCACACAGAAAAAGAAACATCATAAGATATCAGTAATACACGGAATGTAAACTTGGCTACACAGGAACTGAATTACAGAACAGAACAGGGTCTCAAATTTAGAAAACCAACTTATGCTTGCTTAAGGGTAAAGGTGAGTTGGGGTGCTGCATAAAACCAGAGATTGAAATGAGCACAGATAAACTTCCTTAAGCCAAATATGGAATAGACAAGAGCTACTCCTTGCTCAACAAAATGGACTCAACACCGCATATTAAACGCCTAAGAATGTACCTGACTAGTAAGTATCTTAAAACCTATGGATTGCTATGTCTCCG